>NC_064619.1:225414448-225720698 GCF_023898315.1 Schistocerca nitens
CATCTGAATACCACCGGGTATTATAATTACAGTGCAGCTAACTCTTGGAGGTCCAGTGGTGGCTGTAATTACCTTATGACAACGAAGCTATGTAGATATGCTAATGCGTTAATACGAAACGATTTACGCCGGGAAAAATTTAGTTCCAATATTCCCCACCAGATGCAGATCTGGCGCGACGACTCCGGTGATCATCTTGAACAAATTGTGTAAGGGGGCAGTTAATGATAAGATCAACATTACGCCCGCGCGCCGAACATCTTCGCTCAACTGACTAGCGCAGTTCCCTTTTCTGAAGCCGTCCATCTGATTGGCTACAGCTTATTCTACAGTATTTTACATTTTAACATATTTAAACAACCACAGCTTGACCACCTTCACGTTCTAAATAAAGTAACAATAATATTTACTACATAATAAACGTTAAATTCTTTTACATAAAACCAATGCAGTTTCCTTCTTAATTTTGAATGCCACGGCCAGTAGCCTTGCACCAATGTGCTTTCTGGTAAATAAAGAACAAAAGTAACTATTATGCACTAAGCTTTACAATAAATATTCTATTACCTAATGATTCAATAAGGTGTCATGCTGTCATTGTTCCATGTGTTTTGTGTGGAGGGTATGATGATCCGATGCTTAACTGTAAATATAGATAATTTAAATTTACTATATCTTTTAGACAAATAAAGTTGCAGAGTTGATATTTACAATGTCTGTCATTTTAATTATGCTCTTCTATATGAAATATAGCTTGTTAAGATCGACCAAAGGTTTCAGATTTTAGGATTCAGGTCTTTGTTACAAAACTTGTTAATTTCACTTGAACAGTAAATCCTTAACTATTATAGGTATGATCAATATTCAAGTTTTGTTGGGATCACCAAGAAAGTTTATGTAGGATGGCAGACTAGAATTACTGTGGCTTGATTCCCTTCATTACTACAGAATTAAATAGTTTTCATAAATGTTTCCCTTTATGGCCGATCCTAGGTCCGCCATATTTAACACTGCTACGTCTTCTTGCCCACAAAAGCCTTCTACCGGAGTTTCCCTACGACGTAGGTTCTCGTCTGTCTCACTCGCACACGACAGCGCTTAGGCCTCAATAGCCACTAGACGCCTCCGAGTTTCCCCGTCTCGTGGTGAATCTGCACCTTTGCGGCATCCACTCCTGGACAACAGGGTTCGTTTCACAGTTCCTGAAGGTTGACTCTTTCGGCCATATACTTAAATGAGAGCGCAATGCTCGTTAACTCACACCACAAAAGTCACTTACACCAGTTCACGTTTAAGCCTGCCGCTTAGCATCTTCCGTTAATAAAATGTCATTCCTCTTTGCCGTTTTCACATAAATGAACTTCACACTCAGTGACAGAACAGTTGCATAATGTGCACTCCAGGGTCACTGTCAATCTTAAGAAAATATTTCTGTCGATTTAATTAAACAACAGTATATCACAATATCGAACGCCCGTCCTCCACTAGATGTCACTAAATGCTGAATTTACATTGGCAGCAGCGGTCTGTGTATGTGCAATGGGGCAAGCACAGTAACGAAAAAAAAAAAAGTGTAGTGTCTCGTTTCACAAGCAGAAAAGTCTAGCAGCACGAGTCGGAATTCGATACTAGCAAGATCGTGGCCTTTCGAGAATGCGATATGGTTCCGCGATATTGCTACTGAAGTCGGTCGGCATTTCAATGTCATGCGAACATGGAATCGATCTAAGGCCGCAGGAATCAGACCTACATCTCAAGTGGCCGCCAAGATCCGAGATTTGCTGAGGTGCACGAAGGATCCACGAATGCTCTCCACAAGGCAGGTGTCTACGAAGTTCGGTGTGAACGCGGCGAAGTCTATGTTGGTGAAACCGGGAGACACATGAACACTCGCAGGTCGGAGCCTGAACGTTACGTACGACTGGGACAGAACAAAAAGTCAGCTGTAGCAGAACAGCAAGAGAAATGTGGAAGTCTTAATTTTCAAGAACCTCGCGTATTTTCTCGGGCCGTGGATGCAGCAAGGGAAAATAAGAGAGGGTATTTAAATAATTAAACGCCCAAACAACGTTAACAGGGAAGATGGCTACAAGTTACCCGCTACTTGGCTGCACACTGTGTGTGTTCGCCAGCCAGCAGCGCCACTTGGCGCGGATTTCTGCCGTGCAGAGTTAACGCCTTGCTGCAGGACAACACCACCCCTCTGATACAAGCTGCCGATTTGCTACTGCCTTCCAATCACCAACGACAGCTTCCCTACCAATCACTTAACAGACTGGCACAGGCAACAGCCACCTGATATGCTACCTTCTACCAATAACCTACTCAGTTACCGTCCAATCATTCACCCCTCCACAGCAGCCTCTTCAAATCGTGCAATGACATCTCACATATGTGACGTCGGGAGCCACCAGATAACCGAAAATGACAGTGTATATAGGAAGACATTCATTCACCAGTATATACACTAATGAACCGCAGAAAGTCGGTCGAAATGTCGGCTATTTGGTTGTTTATTAGTTTACGATGACGCGGCCCAGTTACTTTGTCCGGAATGGAATAGATACTTTCAGGAGAGCCATACTGAACACCATGAAGTTAGTTTGCTAGTTAGTTACAAATTGCATTGAGCGTCTGAATGATTCTTTAAGAGAAACGATGTGGAACGAGTAGTTTACAGGATTAACATTAATGAATACATTATTGTTTTTAATCATGCTCATTCCGACTTCCCTTTCTTTTCTTTTACTGGCTACCACTTCTAAGTACACACAACAACAAAAAAAGCTATGCATCACCCTGGTTCCCAGAACTCCTGAATATAGACGTTGGCTGAGGATAACGTATCATAGGCACAGTCCCTTCGACTGTTCAGAGATGTCACTGAACCAGCCCACATGCATGAGCAGCGCCTATTAGACGGAGGGAGTCCGACAGCCGATCAGTTCCAGTCATTCCACCAGGAAGGATGTACACGGCTCGTGTTGTCTGCAGTTCAACCGTGCCTAGACGGTCAATACTGCGGTTCGATCTCGTCCGCATTGTCACTTTGTGCCAGGAAGGGCTCTCAACAAGGGAAGTGTCCAGGCCTCTCGGAGTGAACCAAAGCGATGTTATTCGCACATGGAGGAAATACAGAGAGGGAGGAAATACAGAGAGGGAGGAAATGTCTATGACATGCCTCGCTCAGGCCGCCCGAAGGGCTACTACTGCAGTGGATGAACGCTACCTACGGATTGTGGCTCGGAGGAACCCTGACAGCAACGCTACTATGTTGAATAATGCTTTTCCTGCAGCCACAGGACGTCGCGTTACGACTCAAAACTGTGGGCAATAAGCGTCATGATGCGTAACTTCACTCCCGATAGCCATGGCGAGGTCCCTCTTTGCAACCACGACACCATGCAGCGCGGTACAGATCGGCCCAAAAACATGCCGAATGGACCGCTCAGGATCGAGATCACGTTCTCTTCACCGATGAGTGCCGCAAATGCCTTCAATCTGACAATCATCGGAGACGCGTTTGGAGGTAACCCGGTCAGGCTGAAAGCCTTAGACACGCTTTCCAGCGAGTCCAGGAAGGTGGAGGTTCCCTGCTCTTTTGGGGTGGCGTTATGTGGGGCCAACGTACGCCGCAGGTGGTAATCGAAGGCGCCGCAACAGCTGTACGATACGTGAATGCCATCCTCCGACCGATACTGCAGCCATATCGGCAGCATATTGGCGAGGCATTCGTCTTCATGGTCGACAATCCGCGCCTCCATCGTGCACATCTTGTGAATGACTTCCTTCAGGATAACGATATCGCTCGACTAGGGCGGCCAGCTTGTTCTCCAGACGTGAACCCTATCGGATAGATTGAGAAGGGATTTTTGTGGACAACGTGACCCACCAACCACTCTGAGGGATCTACGCCGAATCGCCATTGAGGAGTGGGACAATCTGGGCCAACAGTGCCTTGATGAACTTGTGGATAGTATGCCACGACGAATATGGGCAAGCATCAATGCAAGATGACGTGCTACTGGGTATTAGCGGTACCGGTGTATACTGCAGTCTGGACTACCACCTCTGAAGGTCTCGCTTTATGGTGGTGCAACATGTTGTGTGTGGTTTTCATGAGCAATAAAAAGGGCGGACGTGATATTTATGTTTATCTCTATTCCAATTTTCTGTACAGGTTCCGGAACTCTCGGAACCGAGATGATGCAAAACATTTTTTTGATGTGTGTAGAAATTCATCAACAGAATAAAAGAAGCTGTCCAGTGGAAATCATTTTAAATTAGACTGAAAACTTGTCCGCTGCTTGTCAGAGCATTTTTTGTTATTGGGCAAACAATCAAAATTCTGTTCCTACGTATCTAACTCCTTTCTGAGCCACCGACAGACTTAACAATGGGTAAGAGAGGTGTTTCCCCTTGGCCGTTGCAGGTCATCACTGTTCTTATCAAACTGTGATGGATTATTTACGACGAATTTCATTAGCGAAAATATTTATTATGACGGTGCAGTTAAAATGCCTACCTCCTTGAAGAGGTATCTACATGATGTCCATTGGTGAACACCACATAATATTCTTACTGTTCGCTTTTGCGCAATCAGTATTTTCTTTCTAACTCATGAATTACACGAGAAAATTGTTCCGTAACACACTATTTACCGGAAATGTGCTAAATATGTCATGAAGTAGATTAGACTGTTCCCAAAATTACCAATTACACGAAGAGGAAAAGCAGATGAACTCAGTTCAAATGTTCAAATGTGTGTGAAATCTTATGGGAGTTAACTGCTAAGGTCATCAGTCCCTAAGCTTACACACTACTTAACCTAAATTATCCTAAGGAGAAACACACACACACATCCATGCCTGAGGGAGGACTCGAACCTCCGCCGGGACCAGCCGTACAGTCCATGACTGCAGCGCCCCAGACCGCTCGGCTAATCCCGCGGATGAACTCCGTTGTTTGTGCAGCTCAGTAACATGCTTCACCCAACTAAGGTTCTCATCAATATGTAAACTCAATATCTGAAGCACTCACCCCTATTTACTGGCTCCTCGTTAAGTGCTACATCAATTTTCGTACAGAAATAATGTTGAGAGTTTTCTCAAAATTTAGGGAAAATCCATTTTCAGAGAACCACTTAATAATTCTCTGGGAAATATCATTTACCAACTCTTCTGTTGCATTCTCTCTAATGGGATTTACTATGACACTAGGTGAATATTAAGTGGAAGGTCATTCATGTATATAAGGAATAGGAGTGGACCTAAAATTGAGCCCTCTCGGGCTCCCTTTGTGATTTCTCCACTATCACTAAAGTAAGAAGGCCTTTGAGAGATCAAGAAGAAGTATTAACGGGCTATATATTATTATTTACGGCTTGTACTGTTTAATGAGTGAATGTATAAATAATAGTCTCAGTTGAACAACCGTTCTGGAATCCCAAGTGTAATAAGCTGAGTAAATCGTTTTCACTCAAGTATGCGACTACTCTTGAGTACATTACTTTTTCTAATATTCTGGAAAACTAAGTCAGTAAGGGTTTTGAATCATAATCTTCTAACCTCTGTTGAATCATCGTGGATACAGAACAGCGGCCGGTCAAATACTTACCAAAGAAAAATCGAAAAACAGCCATATGTTTTCAGAAGTTGTTTTATTTTGAATACCAGTTTCGGCATCTCAGTAATGCCATCTTTAGGACCCCGTGCACTTCATGTATCGACAAATCAGATATATCTCTACATGCATAACTGGAGCCATCAATATCTCATCAACTACTTGTTGTCATGTCTTAGAAGTAAACACTTCGCAAACTAATTCACTGAATCCAGATACAGACGGCTCCAGTTATGGATGTATCGATATGTCTGTCTATTCATGGAGTGCATAGGTGCCTGAAGATGGCATTAACGAGATACAGAAACTGGTCGCCTGATGAACATAACTTCTGAAAACATAGGGTTGTTTGGAGATTTCTCTTTGCTAAATAATTGTCTGTATTGTCACCTTTCTTATCAAGTGATTTAACAACTACATATTTTAACGTGTCTGGAAAAATTCCTTGCGCCAGTGAAGTACTGCTAGGGACATTGCTTACTTGATCCCATAGCCACGTCACGAATCTTCAATCAGGAATGGACGTTTCTGAAGTAAGACTGTTGACATTTTTAAACATGTCGGGAATCCGATATATCTCTGTTTAAAAAAGTTTCATTATCGGCAGTCGATATAACAAAAAAGTACTGATATATCGACGGAAAGGATATCGACGTACCGGCCTATAAAAATATCAGCTGCACATTGTAAATATACTGCCGGTTTAGAGCTGTATATTTAAGTATTGATTTATTATTAGAAATTCTGTACATCACAAGATAGCAGCCTGCTTCTCCCCCTTATAGCAAGAATTGAAAGGAAAACTATACACCATCACGCTTAACGATAACCACTTTGCTAACAACTGTAACTGCATGTAAGTGGTGCAATAAAACGTGTGCCGCGCGGGGTAGCCGCACGGTCTTGGGCGCCGTATCACGGTTCGCACGGCTGCCCCCCGTCAGAGGATGAAGTCCTCCTAGAGACCTTAGTTGTTTTGTCCCATAGGAACTTACCACAAACTAAAAAAAAAAATCGTGTCAGATGGGTCCATCGTTCAGTTTCGTCACATATCGGATTCGTCCAAAACACTTCGTGTCTACTTCTCCCTTTTTCGTTTTTCAAACGTCAGCCACCTAGCAGCGGTATTGTCAAAATTGCGTGGAGGAGTCAAACGATGCAGTTTCTGCTGGTAGCGCCGAGCACCGATTACGTGAACATTCCCCCCTGATACGTCTCCGCCAACCGTAGAGACCAATGTTGTCATTTGGATTTTTTTGTTAATCATTTTCAGCAACTGTGTTTGAAGAATGCCGATGTGAAGAAATGCCACACTAGTTGCTTTAAAAACTAATTTTTAACGCAACTGGTGTGCTATTTCTTCGCATCGGCAATACTGTTATTCCATTCATACCGCTCCCCCCTCCCCCCTTCAGTGCAATAGGACTACTACTTTGTGCCACCTATACTTGCTAAGAGAAAGATTGGGCGCCAAAGGCTCAAAAAGCAGAAACACTCCTTCACACAGTGAAAGTAAAATTAAGTTCTACTACAATTTCATAAGAAGTGTTTCAGATATTTATGAGAATTGCGAAAAAATATAACATAACATAAAAACATTGGCGCACGATATTGCCATTTTGATATCCTATGGCCGGCCGCTGTGTCCGAGCGGTTCTAGACGCTTCAGTCCGGAACCGCGCTGCTGCTAAGGTCGCAGGTTCGAATCCTGCCTCTGGCATGGATGTGTGTGATGTCCTTAGGTTAGTTAGGTTTAAGTAGTTCTAAGTCTAGGGGACATGACCTCAGATCTGAAGTCCCATAGCGCTTAGAGCCATTTGATATCCTATGCATCGACACATCGGGCAAGAAATATAGCCGATAAATATATATATCGGTATTTGTTGAAACAAATATTGACGTGTCGATGTTTGGTGAACAGCGCTAGCCTGCAACACCACGGACCGTCAGCACGGCGACTTTCGTTGCGGCTTCCGCTTTCGTGGCAGCAGAGAGCGGCGCGCCGACACTGGTGCGCGCAACTTCAGTATTGGACACTCGAGTAGCACCTCATCCTCTTTCCGGATGAGTACCGGGTCTGTGTACAGCATTACGACGAATATATCTGTTTATGGAGGTTCCAAGGACAACGAACGTTGCATTGCTGCTGTGAAAATATGCTTGCTCTTTTCTCAAATATCCTGCGAAACATAGATTAAGCGCAACAGGTAGTTTCCGAAAAGCGTTCGACACGATGCACCACTGCGAACTGTTACAGGCACGAGCGTAAGGAACAGGTTCCCTGGTATGTGAGTGGATGCCAGAATGCCTCTCGCAGAGGACAACGACGATGCGGGCTTAAGGGCGTGCCACACATGTAACCGCATGCAGATATGCATATAGGCGGATTCATGTGCGGCACGCCCTTAAGCCCAGACCGTCCTCCTCCTCAGCGGGAGGCTTTCTGGCAGGCCTAGTATCTAAGAGAATATTTTGTTTTGTGTCATGTGCCAAGGGTGCACTATTTTTAACATACAGGGTGATTCAAAAAGAATACCACAACTTTAAAAATGTGTATTTAATGAAAGAAACATAATATAACCTTCTGTTATACACCATTACAAAGAGTATTTAAAAAGGTTTTTTTTTTCACTCAAAAACAAGTTCAGAGATGTTCAATATGGCCCCCTCCAGACACACGAGCAATATCAACCCGATACTCCAACTCGTTCCACACTCTCTGTAGCATATCAGGCGTAACAGTTTGGATAGCTGCTGTTATTTCTCGTTTCAAATCATCAATGGTGGCTGGGAGAGGTGGCCGAAACACCATATCCTTAACATACCCCCATAAGAAAAAATCGCAGGGGGTAAGATCAGGGCTTCTTGGAGGCCAGTGATGAAGTGCTCTGTCACGGGCTGCCTCGGTTGAACCAATTTCAGACGATAAGGTTTCATAACTAACCTTTTTCGTAGGACTCGCCATACAGTTGATTGTGGAATTTGCAGCTCTCTGCGAGTCGATTTTCCTGGGCTGCGAACAATTGCTTGCTGGATGCGTGCTACATTTTCATCACTCGTTCTCGGCCGTCCAGAACTTTTCCCTTTGCACAAACACCCATTCTCTGTAAACTGTTTATACCAACGTTTAATACATCACCTATCAGAAGGTTTAACACCATACTTCGTTCGAAATGCACGCTGAACAACTGTCGTCGATTCACTTCTGCCGTACTCAATAACACAAAAAGCTTTCTGTTGAGCGGTCGCCATCTTAGCATCAACTGACGCTGACGCCTAGTCAACAGCGCCTCAAGCGAACAAATGTACAACTAAATGAAACTTTATAGCTCCCTTAATTCGCCGACAGATAGTGCTTAGCTCTGCCTTTTGTCGTTGCAGAGTTTTAAATTCCTAAAGTTGTGGTATTCTTTTTGAATCACCCTGTATTTTAACCTCAGTTATGCATCCTTTATGGACAAGCATTTTAATATGCACCTGAATATGGGACACAGGCCATGAAACCGGGTTGAGCCTTCATTTTTAGAAATACTTTGTTTTTTTACCAATGTAGTGGCTTTTGTCACCGATGAATATGTGAGTGGGTCGAAGACTTCTTAAGTAATTGAACCCAGTATGTAGTCCTGGATGCCGAGTGTTTATCAGAGACGGGGGTATCGTCATGAGTGTCCCAGGGACGTGTCACAGGAACGTTCTCGTTCACTATAGACGCACAAATGATCTGACGGACCGAGTGAGCAGCAATCTGTGGCTGTTTGCTGATGATTATGTGGTGTACGGAAAGGAGTCGTCGATTAACTGCACGTGGATACGAGACGACTTGAACAAGAAGTCAAGATTGCTCTAGATATAGAAAAATATAAGGTTATACAGATGAGTAGGACAAACGAAAACGTTGTTGGAATACACCGTTAGTAGTGTACAGCTTGAAAGAGTTGCGTCGAAAAAATATATAGGTGTAACGTTACAAAGCAATATGAAATGGAACAACCACTTAACGACGATAGTAGGGTAGGCGAATTCGGTTTATTGGGAGAATTTTACAGAAGTATCGTTTATCTATCAAAGAGATCGCGTACAGAACACCAATGCGTCCCATTCTAGAGTACCGTTTGAGTCTTTTCGATCCACACCACGTCGGATTAATGCAAGACATCGAAGCTATTCACAACCAGATCACTAGGTTTGTGAAACTACAATAAAATCAATACTAGGAAATGAATCTCCTTAGCTGTATACAGGCGTTGATATACGTCAACGGGGACAGTTGAAAATGTGTGCCCTGACCGGGACTCGAACCCGGGATCTCCTGCTTACCTGGCAGACGCTCTATTTTTTTTTTTTTAATCTCATTTTGTTCGCTTTCGTTCGTTGAATCTGCTCGGGGCGGACGTCGTAAGACACCCGTTTAAGTTCGTCGTTGATCGGTTAACTCAGTTTTTTTATTAGAGAGGGCAGCTAACCTTCTGACCGAACACACTGAGCTACCGCGCCGGCATCCATCTGAGCCACCGAGGACACAGAGGGACTTATCTCTAGCACGCCTCCCGTGAGACCCACATTCTCAACGTATTGTCCCGCACTATATTTGTAGTGCCCCTCTACCCATTACACTCACTACTCGCGGCGTTACCGATTCCCGTAAGAGTTCGGGCAATGTGTGTGCATCCGCACAGAAGACGGTCAAATGGCCGGTGAGCCGTAACTATATATATGAAGATTGACTATATATATATATATATATATATATATATATATATAATCCTGAAAATTGAAATAAGAACACCGTGAATTCATTGTCCCAGGAAGGGGAAACTTTATTGACACATTCCTGGGGTCAGATACATCACATGATCACACTGACAGAACCACAGGCACATAGACACAGGCAACAGAGCATGCACAATGTCGGCACTAGTACAGTGTATATCCACCTTTCGCAGCAATGCAGGCTGCTATTCTCCCATGGAGACGATCGTAGAGATGCTGGATGTAGTCCTATGGAACGGCTTGCCATGCCATTTCCACCTGGCGCCTCAGTTGGACCAGCGTTCGTGCTGGACGTGCAGACCGCGTGAGACGACGCTTCATCCAGTCCCAAACATGCTCAATGGGGGACAGATCCGGAGATCTTGCTGGCCAGGGTAGTTGACTTACACCTTCTAGAGCACGTTGGGTGGCACGGGATACATGCGGACGTGCATTGTCCTGTTGGAACAGCAAGTTCCCTTTCCGGTCTAGGAATGGTAGAACGATGGGTTCGATGACGGTTTGGATGTATCGTGCACTATTCAGTGTCCCCTCGACGATCACCAGTGGTGTACGGCCAGTGTAGGAGATCGCTCCCCACACCATGATGCCGGGTGTTGGCCCTGTGTGCCTCGGTCGTATGCAGTCCTGATTGTGGCGCTCACCTGCACGGCGCCAAACACGCATACGACCATCATTGGCACCAAGGCAGAAGCGACTCTCATCGCTGAAGACGACACGTCTCCATTCGTCCCTCCATTCACGCCTGTCGCGACACCACTGGAGGCGGGCTGCACGATGTTGGGGCGTGAGCGGAAGACGGCCTAACGGTGTGCGGGACCGTAGCCCAGCTTCATGGAGACGGTTGCGAATGCTCCTCGCCGATACCCCAGGAGCAACAGTGTCCCTAATTTGCTGGGAAGTGGCGGTGCGGTCCCCTACGGCACTGCGTAGGATCCTACGGTCTTGGCGTGCATCCGTGCGTCGCTGCGGTCCGGTCCCAGGTCGACGGGCACGTGCACCTTCCGCCGACCACTGGCGACAACATCGATGTACTGTGGAGACCTCACGCCCCACGTGTTGAGCAATTCGGCGGTACGTCCACCCGGCCTCCCGCATGCCCACTATACGCCCTCGCTCAAAGTCCGTCAACTGCACATACGGTTCACGTCCACGCTGTCGCGGCATGCTACCAGTGTTAAAGACTGCGATGGAGCTCCGTATGCCACGGCAAACTGGCTGACACTGACGGCGGCGGTGCACAAATGCTGCGCAGCTAGCGCCATTCGACGGCCAACACCGCGGTTCCTGGTGTGTCCGCTGTGCCGTGCGTGTGATCATTGCTTGTACAGCCCTCTCGCAGTGTCCGGAGCAAGTATGGTGGGTCTGACACACCGGTGTCAATGTGTTCTTTTTTCCATTTCCAGGAGTGTATATACTAGATTTGTTCCCGATAGGTTCGATCAACACGCACGTGTTGCAGAGATGCTTGGTGAACTGAAGTATTAATCGCTCGAGGGAAGTCGACAACATTTACAACCATTTTCGTGGAACACTGCTGAGAAAATTTGGAGAACCAGCATTTGAATCTGACTACAGAACGATTCTACAGCAGCTAACGTACGTTTCGCGTAAGGACCACGAAGATAAGAGAAGTTAGGACTCGTATGGTGGTTTACAGACAGTCGTTTCTCTCTAGTTCTATATGCGAGTGGAACAGGAAACGAAATGACGTGGTGGTACAAGGTACCCTTCGCTTCGCACCACGCAGTGGACTCTACGCATGTTTGCTGATACAGGTTGCATTCGTTATCGCCATACGAGCCCAGCACTTGGCGTACTAGTATGGTTTGCTATTTATTACACAACATATCTCTGGTAGCACAGCCGGTAACTGGGACAACAAGCGTCATATTTCTAACGGGTGGAAACCTGTGGCTGTGTGTGCCATTTCTTCGATGGATCCGTGATGTTATTAAGCGCAAGACCCTATGTTGCCTGTGCAGTCCTGTCCTACATAGATACTGCAAGAATCTCTCACCCACTGAAAATATCTAGTCATGGGTTCAAAAAATGGCTCTGAGCACTATGGGTCTAACTTCTGAGGTCATCACTCCCCTAGAACTTAGAACTACCTAAACCTAACTAACCTAAGGACATCACACACATCCAAGCCCGAGGCAGTATTCGAACCTGCGACCGAAGCGGTTGCGCGGTTCCAGACTGTAGCGCCTAGAACCGCTCGGCCACCCCGGCCGGCTAGTCATGGGTTGCCGAGATATTGACACGCCACCATTCGACAGTCACCACTGTGATGGACGACGACAGAGTTGAAGCACCATGGAATGACGTACTCCGTCATCCAAGCTCAGTTTAACTTTATGCCCACCTGGGTAGCTCAGTTCGACTTGAGCGCCACCTGGGTCACAGCTGCTGTTGCCGGCAGATGGGATAACTGAGCACTAAATGTATACCCCCAAATAACCTACAATAATATTCCAGCTATCTACACTTAGTAAGTGAAAAAAGCAGAGCTCCGCACTCTGCCCTGATGGTTCAATCGGGATCCACGGATCGCCTGTCATCCTCTGCCAATGTAGTCACTGGAAACAGTACGGAATGACATGGGGTCAGCAGACAGCTCTGCCGGCCGTTGCCAATGTCAATAATTCTCAAACAGCCGCGTAACTTAAGATGTTAGCCGAGCGGGGTAGCCGTGCGGTCAAGGGCACCTTCTCACGGTTCGCGCGGCTCCCCCAGTCGGGGGTTCAAGTTCTCCCTCGGGCAGGTGTGTGTGTGTGTGTGTGTGTGTGTGTGTGTGTGTGTGTGTGGTCCATAGCGTAAGTTAGTTTAGGTTAGATTAAGTAGCGTGTAAGCTTAGGGACCGATGATCTCAGCAGCTTGGTCCCATAGAACTTACAACTTTCCAACTTCTGATTTTGTTTTATTTTATTCTGAAGGCTACCAGTTTCAGCATTTCATTATGCCATCATCAGGCCCCATATGCCCCTGAAGATGGCATAGTGAAATGCTAAAGCAAGTTACACGGCTGTTGAACAATTATTGACATTGACAATCACTTAACCAGCAAGTTTCCCCTGTCCATGATGGACCAACAGGTATACATTGCCCTGGCAGTACAAGGAGTGGGAGCCGTGTGCTCCGCATAAGGGACAGACACGCTGACGAAGCTACGGAGGCGGAGGCTGAGGATGAGTGTCTTTCCAATAGAAGTAACAATAGAATCTAGCCGCATCTTACTGGCTGAAGAAGGGAAGATGCCGTAAGGTCGGGGAAATTGCAGTTCAGATCGGATAAAGTCACGGGAATTTCTGTAGAAACTACACAGCAGAACCGGAACGTAATTCCTGGCTGGTGGACGTATCGCAACGGGACTGGAACGAAAGTGATCAGGGTCGTTGGCGGCACGCCTTCTAACCCCCGGTTACGAATGAAACATGCAAATTCGAGCCATGGCATCGTCCACTTCCAAGCTGGACACGGTCTTTCTCCAGCACATTTGCAGCACTCTCAGTTTGCTGACAGCGGCCACCGTCAGTACGGGGAATACGGATCTCCGAACATTCAGCTCTTTACTGTGCGTTGTACAGCCACTTACCTAGAGACATACCACGAATAACCACACAGACACTACAAGAAACACAAAATTGTTGAGGCTTTCGTGGCCAC
Source organism: Schistocerca nitens (assembly GCF_023898315.1). Lineage (NCBI taxonomy): Eukaryota > Metazoa > Arthropoda > Insecta > Orthoptera > Acrididae > Schistocerca > Schistocerca nitens. The sequence goes on from NC_064619.1 coordinate 225,428,510, forward strand.
TTGTTGACAAACTGCCTATTGGCTTCTGTCTCGGGTTCTTCGGCCGACGTTCATCTAATGATTTTTCTGACGTTTCGCCAGCACGAGTGGCTGGCATTGTCAAAGCTTCACCCTCCATTGCCGGTGGTGAACTGGAGCCGAGCTCGCGGGCGCAGACTATATGTACCTGGCGCGCCAACGTCCGAGGGCTTCTCCGCGGTCATTTCCGGTGCGGTTCTCCTCTTGCTACCTGCGACGGTCGTTCGCTGCAGTACGGGAAGCCAGGATCCGTTTACCTTAAGGCTTTCCTCTTTCTTGTTCAAACTGTTCGCGTGTTTTTGTATTTATACAGCTTCTCTGAACAAGCGCGTGTGATAGTGCTTCTCTACAGCCAGAACTTCCGTGTCGGCGAATTTTATTACGTGGTCGGTCTCATTCAGTGCCTGTTCTGCCACGGCCGATTTCTCCACCTGCCCCAACCTGCAATGTCGCTTATGCTCATTGATCCTGGTGTTAATGGATCGTCCAGTCATTCCGACATAAACTTTTCCGCATCTGCATGGTATGCGGTATATTCCCGACATTACAAGTGGGTCTCTTTTCTCCTTCGCCGATCTAAGACACTCATTTCTTTTTCTGGTTCCTTACTTCGCCGAGTGTTTGGCTCAGTTACACTTCTAATATAATTTGTGGAGTACCCATTGCTCCTCAGGACAGTTTCCAGGTGTTGCATTTCTCGTTTGAGGTGTTGCGGCTCACATATTCGTCCTGCTCTCGTTACGAGCGTACTAATCATGCCTCTTTTGTGGCTCGGTTGGTGGTTTGACAGTTTGTGCAGGTATCGGTCCGTGTGAGTCGGTTTTCGACACACGGTGTGTCCCAGGTTTTCGCCGTCCCTTGTGACCAGCACATCTAGAAATGGCAGTTTCTTGTCCTTTTCTACTTCCATGGTAAATGTTATGTTGGCATGGAGGCTGTTCAAGTGTCTTAGGAAGTCACCGAGCTGTTCTTCACCATGGCTCCACACCACGAAAGTATCATCGACGTACCTGTACCACACCTTAGGTTTGCAAGTCGCCGAGTACAGTGCCTGTGCTTCGAATTGTTCCATGAAGAAGTTGGCCACCACTGGACTGAGAGGACTACCCATGGCGACGCCTTCCAGCTGTTCGTAGAAGTCGCCATTCCACGTGAAATAGCTCGTGGTGAGACATGCATGGAAGAGCTTTCTGATGTCTAGCGGGAAAATGGAACCGATGTGCTCCAGAGCGTCACTGAGTGGCACTTTCGTAAATAACGAAACAACATCAAAGCTGACCAGGATGTCGTTTGGTGCGCAAGTTTCAGTTTCTTCAGCTTCTCAATGAAATGTCCTGAGTCCTTAATGTAAGAACAACGTTCCACTGAGACCGATCGTTAGCGCTCCTGAATCACCGACATATAAACTGGCAAAACACTTGGCCTCTCTGCTCCAACCACACGTGGGGAAGACCGACACATAGGCAGTTTGACTACAAGAAACGCTCAGGGACGCGGACAAATGGGAGCTATTAAACAAACACACAGATCAAATCTCCAAAATTGAACACACTATCTGCAAAGAAATGAGATCATTCGACATATAGTTAGACGAAAGCAAGACGAATGGATCAGCTCAGATGAGGACTCCAGCACAACGGATGATATTAATACCAATGACGAGATAAATGAATATCAACATGTACGTAACACGTACACGACACTAAATGGTGGAATAGTGATACACAAAAAAATTGGAACAGAAACCAGTTAATCTGTTAAGTAGTACAGTATGTGGTCAATTATTGACACAGGCGCCATGTAAACCGTTAATTGACCACATTAACGTAGGTAAACTACACTGAAGCGCCAAAGAAACTGGTATAGGCACGCATATTCAAATACAGAGGCAAGTAAACAGCAGAATACGGCGCTGCGGTCGGCAACGCCTATACAAGACACGTGCCTGGCGCAGTTGTTAGATCGATTACTGCTGCCACAATGGCAGACTATCAAGACTTGTCTTAGTTTGAATGTGGTGTTATAGTCGGCGCACGAGCGACGGGACACAGCGTCACCGAATAGCGATGAAGTGGGGATTTTCCTGTACGACCATTTCACGAGTGTATCGTGAATATCAGGAATCCGGTGAAACATCGGATCTTCGAGATCGCTGCGGCCGGAAAAAAGATCCTGCAAAAACAGGACCAACGACAACTGCAGGAATCGTTCAACGTAACAGCAATGCAATCCTGGACTGTTGATGACTGGAAACATGTTGCCTGGTCGGACGAGTCTCGTTTCAAATTGTATCGAGCGGATACACGTATACGGGTATGAAGAAGACCTCATGAATCCATGGACGCTGCGTGTCAGCAGGGTAGTGTTCCAGCTGGTGGAGGCTCTGTAATGGTGTGGGGCGTGTGCAGTTCGAGTGACGTGGGACCCTGATGCATCTAGATACGACTCTGACAGGTGACACACACGTAACTGGCTTGGGCAATTCCAGCAGAACAATGCGACACCCCACACGTCCGGAACTGCTATGGAGGGCTCCTAGGTCACACTTTTGAGTTTAAACACTTCCGATGGCTACCAAACTCCCCAGACATGAAAGTTATTGAGCATAACTGGGATTCCGTGCTTTTCAGAAGAGATCGCCATCCCTCTTACTCTTATGGATTTATGGACAGCCCTGGAGCTCCCTCCAGCACTACTTCAGACATTATTCGAGTCCATGCCACGTTGTGTTGCGGCACTTCTGCGTGATCGCGGGGGCTCTACACGATATTAGGCAGGCGTACTAATTTCTTTGGCTCTTCAGTGTATAACATTAGTAATCTAGCTGACCGGCACACATACAGTAATGAACACCAATGAAACCTACATATCAGAAAGTTATACGAGAGATGAACCGACTCGTAACATTGAAGGCGCGAAATATCTCGTGTAGTAAACTAACAATGAGACGCGCTGCCCAGGGTTGTCAGGGGCGAGGACACATTCAGACTTCCTCGAGTAGCGCCGGTGAGGAAAGAATCGTCTCCAATAACACTCCTTTTTCTGCTCTTAAAAATTAAAATTTTATAATTTTCCATTTCGAAATTTCAGATATTATAATTTCAAGAGGAAATCACAATTGTATCTCAGACAAAAAAGGACGAAACACCTCCAGCAGCCGCCACCTCCTCCTCGTGGTATTGCACGGACAATGATGCCCGCGGCCTTAGCGGCTTATATCAATTTCGTAGCGCTGTAGGGGCCGTGTGCGCCTAGCCAGTGGAATAAGTGGAGCACTACAACCCGCAAAAAATTCATCTGATGGCGGGCACTGGTTGTCTAAATGCACCCTTGGAAACGAATCGTTAGCAATGTACGTATTTCTTTTGTTAGTGAGAAGCTCTTTCTCCGAATAAGTCTCTAAGTTATCTCACTTCTTCTACAAACTTGTATTATAGAGCTAATAACGTAAGTGCGGAACGATTTGAAGTGGAATGATCATATAAAATTAATTGTTGGTAAGGCGGGTACCAGGTTGAGATTCATTGGGAGAGGGAGAGTGCTTAGAAAATGTAGTCCATCAACAAAGGAGGTGGCTTACAGAACACTCGTTCGACCTATACTTGAGTATTGCTCCTCAGTGTGGGATCCGTACCAGATCGGGTTGACGGAGGAGATAGAGAAGATCCAAAGAAGAGCGGCGCGTTTCGTCACAGGGTTATTTGGTAACCGTGATAGCGTTACGGAGATGTTTAATACACTCAAGTGGCAGACTCTGCAAGAGAGGCGCTCTGCATCGCGGTGTAGCTTGCTCGCCAGGTTTCGAGAGGGTGCGTTTCTGGATGAGGTATCGAATATATTGCTTCCCCCTACTTATACCTCCCGAGGGGATCACGAATGTAAAATTAGGGAGATTCGAGCGCGCACGGAGGCTTTCAGACAGTCGTTCTTCCCGCGAACCATACGCGACTGGAACAGGAAAGGGAGGTAATGACAGTGGCACGAAAAGTGCCCTCCGCCACACACGGTTGGGTGGCTTGCGGAGTATAAATGTAGATGTAGATGAAGTAAGCGATAAAAAAAAAGGAATAAAGGAATGAACATTAGCGTTGAATATCACGTCCACGAGACACAGCTTAAGCATTCGATAAGCATTTGGAGGGAAATTGGTAGTGTCTATGCAAAGGAAACTTCCCTGTATTCATCCTAAAGAAGGCACAAAAAAATCTCCTTCTGATATGCGGAATATTACCTTTGCTCTTCCCAAAAGCGAATCTAATGTTGGTCACTGCATTATTTTTCTCTGCGAGGAGTGTTAGAGAAATAAGCATAATTCTCATCAGGTTAAACAGAAGTGATGTTGAGTAACTACGTAACAGGGACGTTAGAGTGGCAGCGAGAAACAGACTGCGCGTGAGATGTCACAGCCAACAGCCGGGCAGACCGTCAAAATATTATCGCCGTGAAGGTTCGATGTTCCTGTTTTCAACATTCCTTTCTGTTGACAGACTATGTAAAAGCGCCTAAATTCAAACTACAGGTGGGAATTACTTGCTGTTAACATTTCGTTCCAGTGACTTCCCGTCGAGTGCGAAGCGAAAATAACGCTCCTTTACCGATCGCGATTACAAATAAAACCTAGATCGCAGGACATTCCCATCCTTGCTTGAATAAAGACGATTTCCTAAATGATACTTTTTAATCATCAAGTGATATTATGGCTTTAAACCATGTCAGCTTACATTACGTAGACATGGCTTAAAGCCATAATATCACTTGATAATGGCCTAAGGCCGAAATTGCAATAGTGTAATAAAAACCCGTAACAGTACCTGGCGTAAAGATGATGTCATTCACGATTCAGTCGCTAGCTTCAGTGCTACTTACCGAGCAAACTTATTGACTACACTGACCAAAGAGCCCAAATCATGAACCAATAAATTTTAGCACATCTTGCGACAGATCGTAATGAAGTTTTTCTCATGTAGAAATCCAATTAGTCGTCTGCTGTACCACGAAGTTATTCTCACGTAGAAATCCAATTAGTTGTCTGCTGTGCCTAAGATGTAAGACACTTTCACTCGCGAAAAGTTAAAATGTAGAATTATTTTATCCGACGTATTCTTAGCATAGGGAATATAGTATCGGCATACTGTAACTTGCTCTTTGGCTAATTGTACGTAATACCACCTGCTGCGTAACCATATTTTGCGCCACGACCAGGCCTAGTGGTGGAAACTGTTCGTGACCAACAACACTTATGCAACTAGAGCTCGTATGTATTCGAACTGTCAAATGTCGCGATTTTTCGTTAAAAACTACCGTTTTCGCGACACATTTAAAGCCACCGTTTCTACATCTGCATACAGGAGGTGCACGAAAATATGGAAACACCAAAAACACAACACACTATGTATGTCTAATACAGTGTAGGAAAACAGCTGGCATTCAAAACAGCTTCCATTTGTCTCGGTATTGATATAGATCCTGTATGTTTTTTTACAGGGATCTTATAACTATTCTTTCCGCAAAAAAAAACGTTCAGATGTCTGTGGAATCTTATGGGGCTTAACTGATAAAGTCACCAGTCTCTAAACTTACACGCTACGTAACCTAAATTATCCTAAGGACAAACACACACTCCCACGCCCGAGGGAGGACTCGAACCTCTGCCGCGTTCTTTCCGCAAAATAGTAGCAAGTTCAGAGGTAACGATGATGGAGGTGGATTGCGATCACGCACGCTTCTCACCGAGGTAAACCTATAATGCTCAATAATACTGAGATGTCGTGACTGTGATGATCACGGGAGGTAAGACAATTCATCCTCGTCCTGGACGATGCGCGCTGTGTGAACAGGTGTTTTGTCATTTTGGAACACAGCATTCCCGCTTTAGAACACATATTGTACCATGGGATGGAGCTGATGGCCAAAACTGTCACGTAATCTTTTTCCTCCGTAGTCCAAGTTTTAGGAGCTCGGCACAACGCTTTCCTGCAACGGGCAATTGTATCACTAAGTTCCCTTCGTATAGTTTTTGTGCTGACAGAGCTCGCCAGTGTAACGCTCAGATCCGCAGTTGTGGTCCTCTTTATTTCACAATCCTTTTCAACGAGCGTCTGTCACGACCACTAAAACACAAACCCTCGTTTACGTTGTGACTTAGCAGATGATAAATTTCCGCTTTCCCTGTATGCAGTGTAAACCATCGATATGGTGCTCCTGAAACACCAAACACTTCGGCTACCTTGGTTCCAGAAGCAACCACCATACGAACACTAATTTCCCTAAGTTCGAATTATGTTGGCTCCGACATAATGCATTCACTACTTCACTGTTCCGACAGTGACTGACACTTGCGACGTATTGATGACATCCCATGGCGCCGTTAAGTACACTACTGGCCACTAAAATTGCTACACCAAGAAGAAATGCAGATGACAAACGGGTATTCATTGGACAAATATGTTATACTAGAACTGACATGTGATTCCATTTTCACGCAATTTGGGTAAATAGATCCTGAGAAATCAGTACTCAGAACCACCACCTCTGGCCGTAATAACGGCCTTGATACGCCTGGGCATTGAGTCAAACAGAGCTTGGATGCCGTGTGCAGGTACAGCTGCCCATGCAGCTTCAACACGATACCACTGTTCATCAAGAGTAGTGCCTGGCGTATTGTGACGAGCCAGTTACTCGGCCACCATTGACCAGGACGTTTTCAATTGGTGAGAGATCTGGAGAATGTGCTGACCAGGGCAGCAGTCGAACATTTTCTGTATCCAGAAAGGCCCGTACAGGACCTGCGACGTGCGGTCGTGCATTATCCTGCTGAAATGTAGGGTTTCTCAGGGATCGAATGAAGGGTAGAGCCACGGGTCGTAACACATCTGAAATGTAACGTCCACTGTTCAAAGTGCCGTCAATGCGAACAAGAGGTGACCGAGAAGTGTAACCAATGGCACCCCATACCATCACGCCGGGTGATACGCCAATATGGCGATGACGAATACACGCTTCCAATGTGCGTTCACCGCGATGTCGCCAAACACGGATGCGACCATCATGATGCTGTAAACAGAATCTGGATTCATCCGAAAAAATGACGTTTCGCCATTCGTGCACCCAGGTTCGTCGTTGAGTACGCCATTGCAGGCGCTCCTGTCTGTGATGCAGCGTCAAGGGTAACCGCAGCCATGGTCTCGGAGCTGATAGTCCATGCCGCTGCAAACGTCGTCGAACTGTTCGTGCAGATGGTTGTTGTCTTGCGAACGTCCCCATCTGTTCACTCAGCGATCGAGACGTGGCTGCACGATCCGTTACAGCCATGAGGATAAGATGCCTGTCATCTCGACTGCTAGTGGTACGAGGCCGTTAGGATCCAGCACGGCGTTCCGTATTACCCTCCCGAACCCACCGATTCCGTATTCTGCTAACAGTCATTGGATCTCGACCAACGCGAGCAGCAATGTCGCGATACGATAAACCGCAATCGATAGGCTACAATACGACCCTTATCAAAGTCGGAAATGTGATGGTACGCATTTCTCATCCTTATACGAGGCATCACAACAACGTTTCAGCAGGCAACGCCGGTCAACTTCTGTTTGTGTATGAGAAATCGGTTGGAAACTTTCCTCATGTCAGCACGTTGTGTCAGCACCGGCCCAACCTTGTGTGAATGCTCTGAAAAGCTAATCATTTGCATATCCCAGCATCATCTTCCTGTCGGTTAAATTTCGCGTCTGTAGCACATCATCTTCGTGGTGTAGCAATTTTAATGGCCAGTAGTGTACAGCAGCGGAACCTGCAGGCTTGGCCAGCATCTGCGTTTAGATACGACATTGCAGTGCCTGTGTTATTCTGAATTACAATGCAAATTACATGCATGCATGTCCAAAGGAACACTGCATCGTAATTCGAAATAAAACAGGCACAACACAACCGTATTTATCTGCCGACGCCGTGCAAACGACTTTCAAGTAAAATGTCTCACCGGTACGGGAATATGCATAATGGATGCACGGGTACGGGTTGAGGGCGTAGGAAGTTTGGGTCTGCCCGTGAGTCGTGCACGGATAGCCAAATGGTGGGGGTGACCGCTCGTAATAAGCGCGAAATCCGGGTTCGAGTCCGTCCCGGTCTGCCACGAAGTTTCATTGTCGTCATTCCAATCTTCAACTGAAGTCATTCCATTCTACAGCTGATGGTTGCCCATATTCTCAACTGCGAATACATTTCATGTATCTGCATTTAGATTCAAGCAATAATTTCTCGCAGTGTTAACATGTTTTTGTCCACCCCTTACACATACATTGCAGACCACTGCGAAGTCCATGGTGTGAAGTCTTTAGCACAGTGCTCCTTAGGGTTTCTTCTACTACCGCAGAATGACAGCGGTAATGCCAGAAACTTTGAAGGATAGCTTTCACGGGATAATTGACGTTTATTTTCAAGCTTCTGCAAACTCAAATTTTCAGCATTTGTTGACGGTCTTGCTGGATTCAAAGAAACAGATGACCATTCGTGCCGCACTTCTTTGCATATGTTAAACACGCCCTACTAATGCTATCTCGAATAGATCTCTCACACTTGACAATAAGACAGTATACACAAATGATGTGTAACCATTTTCCCAGAATGTTGCCTATGAACCGAAGACTGCCATCTGTCTTACCTACAGCTGAGGCTGTTTGGTCATTCCTTCATTTCATTTCCCTACAAACTGGTATATGTCTGAGTTGACTGATACCAATTGTAACTCACTGATGTTATCAGTGAATGCTACGTACTTCTCAGCGTTTTATGAAGTGCATAATTTTACATTTCTTAAGATTTAAAACTAGTTGCTAGTCTTTGTGCTGCTTTCTCCAGACAGTACTTAATTATATATATATATATATATATATATATATATATATATATATATATATATATATATATATGCTGTTTTTTCTAGTTTTTTCACAGTGCAACACAATTAAGGGCCACTTTTTCGAAACCCCGTATGTGTTTCCCGTTGTGACCAAGATATTGGAAATATGACTCAAAGGTGACTACAACGTTCCTCTGTAACTGTAAAAAAATGTGACGCCCTGAGATTTCACCACCAGGCTCGACGACGTTTCGGTTCTAATGGCTCTAAGCACTATGGGACTTAACATCTGAGGTCATCAGTCCCCTACACTTAGAACTACTTAAACGTAACTAACCCAAGGAAATCACACACATCCATGCCCGAGGCAGGATTCGAACCTGCGACCGTAGCAGCAGCGCGGTTCCGGAATGAAGCGCTTAGAACCGTTCGGCCTCAGCGGCCGGTCGACGTTTCTGACAGCAAGGCGTTGACACATACAAAAAATACGCCAAACCTCCGAAGTTCATGCAAGGAGTAAGGTGAGTTCCGTAGGTTACATTGGCACCAAATTTCACCACAATTGCACCGACCGCTACCGTGGGCGTGCCACATGTTAGGAAGTTTTCTCCCCTCCCCCGCCGGCCGGGGTGGCCGAGCGGTTCTAGGCGCTACAGTCTGGAACAGCGCGACCGCTACGGTCGCAGGTTCGAATCCTGCCTCGGGCATTGATGTGTGTGATGTCCTTAGGTTAGTTAGGTTTAAGTAGTTCTAAGTTCTAGGGGACTGATGACCTCAGATGTTAAGTCCCATAGTGCTCAGAGCCATTTGAACCATCCCCTCCCCCCCCCCTCCCCCACTACACATTTCTCACGATGCCTCTGCAATGGAGGTCAAATCCGCGACACCCAGCGTTAATGACGCGGTTTTCCTGTGGATGGCAGAGGAAAACGTTTTAAACAAATCTCCGCTCAGAAACGAGACGGAAGCCTTCAGGGGGTGGGGCATAGGTCGTCAATGAAACCACCACTTCCCCTGGGGGTGTCCACTCCCACACATTTCGCGATAGAAACGACAGTTCGCAGTACAGGGCGACGCCCTTGACAATCTTTAGCACTACTGATACACCCACGGGCGATTCGAGCCTTAGCCGGCCGAAGTGGCCGTGCGGTTAAAGGCGCTGCAGTCTGGAACCGCAAGACCGCTACGGTCGCAGGTTCGAATCCTGCCTCGGGCATGGATGTTTGTGATGTCCTTAGGTTAGTTAGGTTTAACTAGTTCTAAGTTCTAGGGGACTAATGACCTCAGCAGTTGAGTCCCATAGTGCTCGGAGCCATTTGAATTTGATTCGAGCCTTCTCTAAGGTCATCGGGTGGCCTGCAACCGCAATGAACATGATCGTACCCGTTTGGAATGTAGGACGGCAGCAAATCTTTGCTCTCGTGTGCAGGATGAAACCACTAAGTACCATTCAAAATCATTCGACAAAATTTGAACTTGATCCGAAACCAAACGTAGACGGAGCTTTTTCAGCCCTCCTGTTTCACGTCTTTCACGGCGTGATCATGGGGAATTAGACTTTAACATGCGCATGAGTAAAATGGCAAATGGCTCTAAGACCCCTCAGTTCAGAAACACCCTCAGCACCATCCATGCACCTTTGTTGAGCACTTTAGGGGGGGGGGGGGGGGGTAGGACGTCAGATGGACCGACTTGGAGCAGTAGAGGCACCACAGGACATATTTAGTTCCACTGTCTATACTTTTACAAATAAATTCACAAAACTTTGACTTCATGACAAGGAAGTATTCTGGATTCACACTCATAGCAGTGGAAGTTCAAAAACATTACAAAATAAATTTTTTTTACATGTGTAATTTCATCATTTTTTCACTTACTATTGGCTGCGTTTCTTGCTTTAGGTACACTTCTCTTCATAAGTAAGAGAGATTCTTCGATGAATTTTGCTCAGCATACAAACCATATTTACAGATATATGATACTCTAGAATTTTCCAAATCCATTAAAAACTGTGGTGAAAATTGAGGTAATTAACTACAAAATGTGTTTTTTCGAAACACCAAGTTTAAAATGTAACAGTTTATTCATTTTTTTCATAAATTAAATAAATTCTAGAGTTTCATTCACCTATAAGCATGATTTGTACGCCGTGCAAAATTCATCGGAGAATCCTCTTACTTATGAAGAAAAGGGTACCTATAGCAACAAATGCAGGCAATAGTAAGCGAAAAAACGATGAAATTTCATATGTAAAAAAAAAATTATTTTGTAATGTTTTTGAACTTACACTGCTATGACTGTGAACCCTGAGTCCTTCTTCCTGGTCATGCTGACAAGGTTTTATGAATTTATTTGTAAAAGCATACACAGTCGAAATTAAAATGTGCTGTTGCGCCTCTCCTGCTCCAAAGTCGGCCCGTTTGACGTCGTACAGCCCTTAAAAACGTTCCTGTACGGAGAGATCCCCACACAGATGCAAAGGTGCCTGCAGGCAGACAACCTCTTTGACACACCTCAGATTCTGCACGACTGCAAGCAGGCACTCTAGCAACAGTGCAATGGTTCTGAACGGTTCCTAGTAGTTCCCTCCTGTACACTAGAGCAAAATTGCAGTCGTGCTATATTCTAAAGGGATGTCATCACGGCCAATGGATATTTTGCTGCCTCGCGAGAGGTAGGGAATAAATGTTTGCTTAACACCACATCACATCACATTATGTGTTTCCCCGATACGTTTCGGAACGGTGTGATTCAATCGCAGGTTGAAAAGACCGGTCGTGCTTTAATTATCAAACGAACTTCAGTAATCGGCATAATCAAAAAATAATGTAATGCAACGTCGTTATAGAATACTGAAGTAGTATTAGTTCTCGCAGTTCCTTTAGAAAACTTCGTTTTCATATTAGCTGAACACTTCCAAAGTAATTTGTTGATTAATAAAATTTTTCAGAATTGTACGCAGGTAACGGGTTAGCTCCTAATTCACACAATCGCGTATGCATTAACTAACAAAAGAAACATTATTAAAACACAGTTTCTTGTTTGAAACTTAAAGCAGTTCCAAATGGCATAAGCACTGTCATCTGTGCTGTAAAAGGCCAAGTCTGTTATTTCATTTACCTGTTTAATTTCCCAGGAGTCTATCCGGTTGTAGCTGCATACAGTACATCAGCACAAGTAGTAATTGATTATATGAGTATTATGTCTGGTTTTGTGTATTGTATTTATGTTGAATGGATCATGTTCTGTAGTTTATCGGCGTTAAACTGACTGCGATGTGCGATGAACATTATATACGATCGGAACTAGTCATTATCAGTCACTTACGGACGTTTGTGGACGTTCTTGTCCTGGCGGCGGAGGACTGATTTGAAGCGCTGTTATCTTGACACTGTTTGATCAAGTCGCATCCGTGTCATGTCGTTGAAGCTCTCTTTAATACTTCTTTCGAATGTCACAGAAAAAATTTACAGGGTGTAGATCCATCAGGGAAAAAACCGAAATCAATTACGTAATTCGGCGACTACAAACGATAAAAAGTACTTGCGGACGTCAGGAAATTCCTCATATTGTCTACTACAACTTGGCGAAAACCGTGCCTCCATGCATTTATTCATTTTGGATATAGTTGGGTGGGCTCTCGTAGCTGCCTCACGAAGTTGTAGCGGACGATATCGCTAATATCCCACCCTTCGCAAGCAATATATACACTTTTATTTATCATGAATGTAGGTCAGACATAACAAAAACGTCGTTTTTGTTGATTGGACAAGATTTGGGTGAAGTTTAGATTTCATTTATTCAGTAATTTTTTGCTGCTTACCTGCGAACAAAAAACACTACTTTTCGCACAAGTTAAATTTCTTCTGTTCCAAATCTGTGTTGTAGCTCAAGTTCACATTTTACATCTGTACATGTTATCGTTTACTCGTGTTATGTGTTGCTATAGGTGAATGCCTGGCATTTTCCGAAACTTGCACGAGTTGTTCGTATCTTTTGTAGAGGTTGCTCCCATTTCGTTAAACGCATCAAATAGCTAACCGAGAACATTGCAGTATTTATACTAACCATCGTGTCAATTATGTAAAATACGATAAAATAATACAGACATAGCAAACGCAGGCATGACCTGCCGGGGGAGACAGCGACAGTTATAATTAATACACTCCTGGAAATGGAAAAAAGAACACATTGACACCGGTGTGTCAGACCCACCATACTTGCTCCGGACACTGCGAGAGGGCTGTACAAGCAATGATCACAAGCACGGCACAGCGGACACACCAGGAACCGCGGTGTTGGCCGTCGAATGGCGCTAGCTGCGCAGCATTTGTGCACCGCCGCCGTCAGTGTCAGCCAGTTTGCCGTGGCATACGGAGCTCCATCGCAGTCTTTAACACTGGTAGCATGCCGCGACAGCGTGGACGTGAACCGTATGTGCAGTTGACGGACTTTGAGCGAGGGCGTATAGTGGGCATGCGGGAGGCCGGGTGGACGTACCGCCGAATTGCTCAACACGTGGGGCGTGAGGTCTCCACAGTACATCGATGTTGTCGCCAGTGGTCGGCGGAAGGTGCACGTGCCCGTCGACCTGGGACCGGACCGCAGCGCAGCGACGCACGGATGCACGCCAAGACCGTAGGATCGTACGCAGTGCCGTAGGGGACCGCACCGCCACTTCCCAGCAAATTAGGGACACTGTTGCTCCTGGGGTATCGGCGAGGACCATTCGGAACCGTCTCCATGAAGCTGGGCTACGGTCCCGCACACCGTTAGGCCGTCTTCCGCTCACGCCCCAACATCGTGCAGCCCGCCTCCAGTGGTGTCGCGACAGGCGTGAATGGAGGGACGAATGGAGACGTGTCGTCTTCAGCGATGAGAGTCGCTTCTGCCTTGGTGCCAATGATGGTCGTATGCGTGTTTGGCGCCGTGCAGGTGAGCGCCACAATCAGGACTGCATACGACCGAGGCACACAGGGCCAACACCCGGCATCATGGTGTGGGGAGCGATCTCCTACACTGGCCGTACACCACTGGTGATCGTCGAGGGGACACTGAATAGTGCACGGTACATCCAAACCGTCATCGAACCCATCGTTCTACCATTCCTAGACCGGCAAGGGAACTTGCTGTTCCAACAGGACAATGCACGTCCGCATGTATCCCGTGCCACCCAACGTGCTCTAGAAGGTGTAAGTCAACTACCCTGGCCAGCAAGATTTCCGGATCTGTCCCCCATTGAGCATGTTTGGGACTGGATGAAGCGTCGTCTCACGCGGTCTGCACGTCCAGCACGAACGCTGGTCCAACTGAGGCGCCAGGTGGAAATGGCATGGCAAGCCGTTCCACAGGACTACATCCAGCATCTCTACGATCGTCTCCATGGGAGAATAGCAGCCTGCATTGCTGCGAAAGGTGGATATACACTGTACTAGTGCCGACATTGTGCATGCTCTGTTGCCTGTGTCTATGTGCCTGTGGTTCTGTCAGTGTGATCATGTGATGTATCTGACCCCAGGAATGTGTCAATAAAGTTTCCCCTTCCTGGGACAATGAATTCACGGTGTTCTTATTTTAATTTCCAGGAGTGTATTCAGATAAAATCAGCCAAAGGTCGCAAACATGATCATTCCACCGGTGGCAACGGCGTTGTCAGAAGCACTCCTCATCACCACAGTCGAAGCCCCTAACGTTGACACAAAGGCAACGAGTTTCTGATGATGATCGCGTCTGACGGGCGAGACCGATTATAAAATCTAGCTCTATGTGACTGTGGCTCTTTTCATCTGAATACTGATGAAGCCACTGTTCTCCTAGCACATTTGTCAATAGGTAATTCTTCTTCCTAACAACTTCCTTGTAGTGGGGGGGGGGGTTCACTTGTGGTGAGCCATTTCTTCTCCTTCACCTCCTCCTCCTCCTTCTTCTTGCTTCGAATCCAACCAACTACGTACATCGTAAAACAATTATTCAGAAGAATTTTTCTTTTGAATGAAGTTCTTTCTATCCTGACTATTTTTTCATAATGTCGCTCTGTTGATGTTTTTGTTCGGAGGTGAAGATCCTTCCTTGTTGCCTATATTTTTATGGAAACCCGTTGAACGTTTTTACTTTTGTTCTTTATTTTTCTCCGTTTTGAATGTATTCTTCAGTCACACTCACATCTTCTACGTCTTTTTGAGTATACCTGTTTCATTGCTTTTTGTTGCTTTTGTACTAAATACGGAAGACTTTTTAGTTAATCTAGTGTCATCAATTTTGTACATGCTCAAAAAAACAAACCCGCCTTCTCCGCATTGATACCACAAGTCTGCAAATTTTTTGATAGAGTTCTTTGTTGCTTCTTAATTTATAATTGCCATTTTCGTCTATGTTGGGTACAAGAATTTTTCGATGGCTCCTCCTTTCGCTTTTATTCATTTCTTTCCTATTCCTCCTACTTCAAGTGTGGCATTGCACCCTGCTGCCTACGGCGCTTGCAGTTTTATAACTACTGTCTTTCACAGTGTCTAATTTTTGCATTAATGAAGATTGATATTTTATTATAGGTGTCCTGGAAGAGTTGATAAATTGCCTCCGTCTTGTGGGACCTGATGTCTGCGTCTTTGATTGGTAAGTTGCTTTGAAAGGTTTCTTATGTTATGATTTATTTTTAATTTTGGGGCTCGATGCCTTTCCTAACGCCATAGTTTTCACAATACGGAAGGAAAGTCATGCGTTCCATCTGACTATCAACACCGTAAATTTTGTTGCTGTACATTATCGCATTTTATCTGCTTATGCATTGTCTTTTCAACGCAGAGATTTGGCACCAGCCCGACATTTGCCTAAGAGCGTGGGAAACCGCCTAAAAACCATATTTAGGTTGGCTTGTGTATCAGACTGACAGTGGTCAATATGACGGCGCGGATTCGATTCCGGTGTTGCTAACATCATTGTCTCGTATGCAAGCGCGCTAAGCACGACTGCACACTGACGAGAAAAAAAAATCGCAACACCAAAATAAAAATTAATGTGGAGCAACGAAATTTCGGGACTACATTTTGCTAGGTAACATATTTAAGTGATTAACATTGCAAGATCGCGGGTTAACGTAAGTGTGAAGTAAGCCACCGCAACTACGAAATGCCGGTACGTTAATAACAGGCGTACCCGCTAGAATGGTGAATGTAAGAGGGCAAACTTACCGGGCGTCTGTCTGTGTGATGGAGTTCCATGCCTATTGCAGTTGATCGGTCAATAAAGGGACAGTTAATACCCGTTATAACCCCTTTTAGCCGCGACGATACCCTACAATCTTGGGTGAGGCGATCGCACGCACTCTAAAACAGAGAGAGCCAGTTTTGGACTAAATGGCTGCCATCCGACGCACTGTTCACTCCCAGACATTCAATACTGACGCCAATTTCCTCAGCGATCGCACCGGGTCTTCTGAAATTAGCGCCTGAGCTTTTTCGATGTCTGCCGCAGTTCGTGACACAAGTTTACTCGCCGGGTTAGCAGAGCCTCCACCATTCTGCGAAGCATTGTACTTGGCCACAATATCGAAAACAATTGATCTCGGGTACCCAATGAATGGAACTACACTTAAGCGCCAAAGGAACTGGTATAGGCATGCGTATTCAAATACCGAGATATGTAAACAGACAGAATATGGCGCTACGGTCGGCAACGCCTATGTAAGACAAATGTCTGGCGCAGTTATTACATCGGTAGCAGCTGCTACAATCACGAGTTATCAAGATTTAAGTGACTTTGCACGTGGTGTTTATACTCGGCGCACGGGCGATGAGACACAGTATCTCCGAGCTAGTGATGAAGTGCGGATTTTCCCGTACAACCATTTCACGAGTGTATCGTGAATATCAGGAATCAGGTAAAACTTCAAATCCCCGACCGCTGAGGCCAGAAAAAGATCCTGCAAGAACGGGACCAACATAGACTGAAGAGAATCATTCAACGTGACAGAAGTGCAACCCTTCCGCAAATTACTGCAGATTTCAAGGTTGGGCCATCAACAAGTATCAGCGTGCGAACCATTTAACGAAACATCATGGACTGGGCTTTCGGAGCTGAAGGTTCATTCATGTACTCATAACTGCAAGAAGCAAAGCTTTACGCCTCGCCTGGGCGCGTCAGCACCAACATTGGATTGTTGATGACTTGAAACATGTTGTCTGGTCAGATGAATCTCGTTTGAAATTGTATCGAGCAGATGGACGTGTACGGGTATGGAGACAACCTCATGAATCCATGGACCCTGCATGTCAGCAGGGGATTTTTCGGAGCTGCTGGAGGCTCTGTAATGGTGTTGGGCGTGTGCAGTTACAGTGACGTGGGACCCTGATGCATCTAGATACGACTCTGACAGGTAACACTTCCTACAGAAGTTAAAAAGTATCTTTGTAAAACGGAGGCTTATCCTTCGAGATTATATGGATTACCAAAGATACATAAGCCTGATGTTCCTTTGAGACCAATAGTCAGCGCAATTGGAGCTCCTACCCAAGAACTAGCCAGACACCTTGCCTCTTTGTTACAACCTTACATAGGCAAAACTGAAAGTCATATTAAAAACTCTCTACATTTCATTGAGAAATTGAGGGAAATTACTGTCGGTCCTAATGACATCCTTGTCAGTTTTGATATAGTGTCTTTGTTCACGATGGTTCCAGTTGATGAAGCTCTCTCCCATATAGCCGATATGTTCCCTACTGATATAGTAGCCTTGTTCCAACACTGTCTATCCTCGACCTATTTTCAGTACAATGGCGAATTTTATGAACAGATCGATGGGGTAGCCATGGGAAGCCCCCTAAGTCCCGCAATTGCGAATTTATTCATGGAATATTTTGAACATCAAGCACTGCAGTCGGCCAAAAAACGCCCCTCGAAGTGGTATCGGTATGTGGATGATACCTTTGTAATATGGAATCATGAGGAAGAAGACTTGAATGATTTCCTGGTACACTTAAATAGCATCAACCCAAAGATTAAATTTACTATGGAGAAGGAGAAGAACGGACAACTTAACTTCTTGGATGTATCAGTTATCAAACGGGCGGATGGGACCTTAGGCCATAAGGTCTACAGGAAAGGTACACATACTGATCGCTACCTCCATAAGAACTCAAACCACCACCCTAGGCAAAAGAGGGGGGGTCATAAAAACATTAGTGGATAGGGCCAATAATATTTGTGAACCAGGCTACTTACAAGAAGAACTAAATCATTTACGAATAGCCTTTGCAAAAAATGGTTATACGAAAAACGAGATTAACCGAGCACTTCACCCAAATAGAAAAATGCCTAAAAATAGGAGAGAGCAACAACCATCAGCTGGAAAAGTATTTCTTCCGTTCATCCATAATACCACGGATCGCATTGGGAAAGTACTAGCCAAGTTTCACGTAGAGACCATTTTCAGACCTACTAAGAAAATTAGTGAATGCCTAAGATCAACAAAAGATGCTCGTCACCCCCTAGCCACCCCAGGGGTATATAAAATTCCGTGCAGTTGTGGCAGGTTTTACATAGGAACTACAAAAAGAAGCATCAATACACGGTTGACGGAGCACAAAAGAAACTGTCGTTTGGGACATATCGACAAATCGGCAGTAGCGGAACATGTTTTTAAGGATGGAGATCACGAAATAAAATTTGGTGAAACCAGCGTGCTAGCGAGGACGTCGCATTATTATACACGTATGTGTAGAGAGGCAATTGAAATCCACAAACATCAATACAATTTTAATCGTAAAGAAGAAGGATTAAAATTGGATAAGATATGGCGGTCGACGTTTCATCAATCACGTGACAATCGATTGCCTGCAATCGAGAGAACAGACGATAGCCAGAGATAGCTGCACATCGACGCCACGTGACGTGCGGTGGCGCCCTCTACGATATCCATATAAGCGGCGGCCCCAGCTCCCAGCAGCCAGTCGTTGACTCACCTCCGAAGATGTTCTCCGTAGTTGAGAACGAAACGTTAGGGAGAAGAAGTTTTACAGATCGACCACGGCAACTTAGCCCGGAAGTGTTTATTGATGACTTATGTAAGCGTCCGATCTGATCACCAGCATCCATTCATGGCCATTGTGTACTCCGACGGACTTGGGCAATTCCGGCATGACAATGCGACACCGCACACGTCCAAAATTGCTACAGAGTGGCTCCAGGAACACTCTTCTGAGTTTAAACACTTGCGCTAGCTACCAAACTCCCCAGACCTGAACATTACTGAGCGTATCTGTGATGCCTTGCAACGTACTGTTCAGGAGAGATCTCCATCCCCTCGTACTCTTACGGATTTATCGACAGCCCTGCAGGATTCATGGTGTCAATTCCCTCCAGCACTACTTCAAACATTAGTCGAGTCCATGCCACGTCGTGTTGCGGCAGTTCTACGTGCTCGTGGGAACCCTACACGATATTAGGCAGGTGTACTAGTTGCTTTTGCTCGTCAGTGTATTTCAGTGTGCGAACGCCCAGCGCGATGACTTTCGATATTCGCGGCTCTTTGGTTGCAATCCGCACTTGTCAGCAACATCTCGGCGAGTTTGAGGTTCTGACTGTTTACTCAATGCCTGTGGCTTTCAAGAACGCCGATCGCGACTTCTGGCGGAACTACGATATGGCGGGAAATTTAAATTCAAATCAGTCCTGATTTAAGGTTGGTTGGTTGGTTTGAAGTATAAAGGGACCAAACTGCATGGTCATCGGTCCCCTGATTTAAGCCCCGCACCCTGTATGTGCTCGATTGGAGACAGATCTGGTGATCGAAAAGGCCAAGGCAATATGTCGACACTATGCGGAGAACGATGGGTTAGA
Source organism: Schistocerca nitens (assembly GCF_023898315.1). Lineage (NCBI taxonomy): Eukaryota > Metazoa > Arthropoda > Insecta > Orthoptera > Acrididae > Schistocerca > Schistocerca nitens. The sequence continues at coordinate 225,448,218 of NC_064619.1, forward strand.
ACAGCGGTATGTGGGCGAGCGTTGTCCTGTTGAAAAATGGCAGCCCAACAGGTCGAATCTCCAGACTGACGTACAAATTTGTAGTCACGCTGCCTGGGATAACCACAGCAGAGCTCCTGCAGTCTTACGGATTCGCACCCCCGGACCGTGACTCCAGGTGTAGGTCCAGTGAGTCTAGCAAGCGGACAAGTTGGTTGCAGGTTCTCAACTGGCCTCCTCCTAACTAACCCGGGGCCATCACTGGCACCGAAGCAGAAACAGTTTTCATCATAAAACATAACAGACCTCCATCCTGCCCTACAATGAACTCTCGCTTGATATCACTAAAGTTTCCGGTCAATGGAATGCATGCTATAGGACGTATGGCTCGGAGCCAACCGATTTTAACAGTTCATCGCGTCACGTGGTCCAACTGCTGCCCAAATTGCTGCTGCAGATGCAGTACGGTGTGCCAGAGACAGACGCCGAACTCTATGGTCCTCCCTCCAGGTAATACCACGAGGCCGTCCGTAGCTTGGCCGTCTTCCGACCGCACATTCCCGTGACAGCCGCTGCCATCAGCCATGTACAGTGGCCACATTCCTGTCAAGTCTTCCTGCAGTATCGTGGAAGGAACATATAGCTTCTCGTAGCCATACTTCACGACTTCGTTCAAACTCAATGAGGTGTGATAATGGCGTCTTTGTCGCCTCAAAGGTAGTCTTGACTAACATCAGCTCGCCACGTCTAATCTCAAAGGTAACTAACGCTCATGATCGTTACACCGTGTATACAAAGCAAAACTGATTTGCATCCTCATCACAGAGGCGCCACTAGCGCCAGTCTCTGAATGAGACGTAATCTTTCAGATAGAGAAACACGCCTGCCAACTTTCTTTGATGTCGCACAGCTCGTTCTTGGTGCAGTGCCTTTTTTACTGTTAGTCCAGCCAACCCACGTTAACGTTAGGGCGCAAGCAGCGACCCGGCGGTGTGGAACTGCCGCGACGGACGAAGAGCAAATGCGCTTTCCGATGGTGACGTCAGATGGTCTGTTCCCTCGGTTTTCGCCTGCGCTCTCCTACGAAAGCCTCGTTATCGCAGCAGGAGTGCTGTCTGCGCCGCGACCAGGAGAGAGGAAGGCACGATGCGCGGATCATTTGCAGAAATGTCGCCCCCTCTGGCCATGGCCTTCCCCGTAGCGAGACACTACCCCTCTTGGGTGAAAACACAGCAAGAAAGACTCGCCTGCCCCTGAGAACAGATGACACGGAGATGCAGAACGGATATACACAACAGTGATGACAGTTTTTTGTGATATCACTCTTCCGTTAATTACTTTAAGAAATACAGCAACCTGCCTCTTTTTTATGTATTTTTCTTTGTACCAAAACGCGTTTCGGACTTTCGCCCAATTAAGTTCCATAATATGTGTTTAAATCTCGTTAGTACATCATTAGAAACCTCGACTGCAATTCAGATGCTGCAACTGTCCTGTCCAAGATAACTAATTTCTTTTTCAACTGTTACACCTCGCAAATTACGAATTACAATATATTAATCGTTAGATGCACTTTGTTGCACCCTGCCTGCTCGTCGAATATGGGGTGGCTAGGTAACCTGCTATCTCGAATCGCTAGGCAAAAATTCAAGCAAATCGTATTAATGAATGAGATTTTCACTATGCAGCAGAGTGTGCGCTGATATGAAACTTCCTGGAAGATTAAAACTGTGTGTCCGAACGAGACTCGAACTCGGGACCTTTGCCTTTGCTGGTAGAAGTAAAGCTGTGAGGATGGGGCGTAAGTCGTGCTTGGGAAGCTCAGATGGTAGAGCACTTGCCCGCGAAAGGCAAAGGTCCCGAGTTCGAGTCTCGGTCCAGCACACAGTTTTAATCTGCCAGGAAGTTTCGTATTAATGAAGTTTATTACAAAAGAAAATGATTACAATACATACCTTTGTGTTAAACAGATGTGTCGCAAGCAAAGGGCGACAGACAAAATAAGAAATCTCTTCAGTATAGCCAATACTACATAGTAGAAGCGTAATGAATAGTCCTTATGCTATTTTTGAACTCGCTGCTGTAGAACTCTGCAAACTCGCTGAACTTAGCCGCGGCCAGGAGGCGTGGCGCTTATGTCCTCTTCGTGCAGAGGGCGCTGCCGTGGCGTTGTCGTCCTGAAGAGGGGTCTGTCAGTGTGTAATTGGCTGACGTCATCTCCCAGCCCTCTCTGCTCCAACGTTCCCACCTGGCGTGCCGGCGCTTGACTTTACAGCGGAAAACACTTAACTTTTCTACTCTGCTCGTCGTTTATCCAGTTTTCGTTTGTATGTTGCAGAAGAACAGCACAGTATTAGACATGTTGCCGATTGAAGTGTTGGTTACAACTGAAAATTGTGTATGTGGACAAAGTTACATTTTGTTGAATGTTCTGAAAGTACTGCTGAGTCAGTTGGGTGTATACATCACATATTTTAAATGAAGCTCTTGAATAACTAAAAGATTGGGATTGGTTAGCAAGCAATGTACTGAGTGCTACGCATTGTCACTACGTGTAGTAGTGACTGGTTAATTAAACTGTAACTTCAGACCATGGAAGCTATTGTACTTCATTTGTTCATTATGAATGTCACTCCAATATGTCAAATTTATTAACTGTGAAGTATAGAATATTAATTCTCTCATATTAAACGTACTGTATTATTCTCGTAATATTCAATGTAGTTCAACAAACCAGTCACTGCTACACTTAGGAAATAGCCGTGCACAGCACCACTACACTGCATTCCAAGCAGTTTCAAATTTTTGGTTATTCACAGGCTTCAATTAAAAATATTTAACGTATACACCCAACTGTCCTCAGCAGTACTTTCAGAATATTACCAAAATTTAACGTTGACCATAGACCTAAGTTTCCGATATAAACAAACATGTCAGTCGGCAACATGACGGATAATGTGCTGCTTTTGTGCAACAAACAAAGAAAATGTGTGTGTGCCGCGTTTATAAATGAGCAAAATTGTAGCAACAACAAGCATCTAACGGGTAATATATTGTAAATATAGAACTCGCGAAATTTAACAGACCAAACTTATTTTGGACAGGACAGCTGCTGTCGATATTTGTGATGACGTACGAACTGAAGATTTAAATACGTATTACGCCAAATAAAAATTGGCGATAGTTGGAAACGCATAGTAGTATAAACAAAAATACATAAAAATGTGGCTGGTTGCTGTATTTCTTAAAGTAATGTGGAGGGGGGGGGGGCGGCAAATAAAAATACCCAGGGAACAGAGTTCCAGGGTACAAGGAAACACACAAGAGGAAAGGAAATACAGTACTAAACTGACTGCCGCAGATACTGAATGGGATCATCATTCATATCTTGGCACTTTTGGGCCCTGTTCAGCAAGTTGCTGAAGACGTATCGAAGCTGGACTGCTGGAATTGCTGCCTCATCTGAAATGTTCTGCTGCAGTTCTTTAAGGCTATGAGAGTTTTTGGGATACACCTTAGACTTCAGGGCTCCACACACAAAGTAATCGCATATTGACAGATCAGGTGACCTGGGTGGGCAGTTAGGGTCTGCTAACAACTCTGTCAGGCGTGAAGACTGTGTGAATGTGCTACAAGGTTCGGCCAGCTGGATGGACAGTTGCTCCATCCTGCTGGTAGTACCTGTGGGTGGTTTCCTCCTCCGTTAATGCTATCATAAATGCTTTTGAAAAGTTTGCAATGTAACGCGCCCAAGTCAGCGTTTGATGAAAGGAGATGGGAACAATAATGCGGCGTGGCGAGACTGCGCACCAAACCCCGACCTTCTAATCATGCAGTGATGTTTCTTGGAAGTTATGCTGATTCTCGGCTGCCCAGAACCTGTGAGTTGATATAACCAATCGAGCGAAACAAGGCCTCACCAGACATGAAGTACGGATCCATGTCCACGCCACTCACTGTTACCTCCGTGAACAGCCACTCACAAAACTGGAGCCACTGGGGAATATTTGCTGGTTTTAATACATGAACAACCGACACTCGGTATGGATGCATGAACAGGTCCAGGTGGAGTATGCGTCCGTATGATTTAAGTGATATGCCAGCCACTTGCGACAGACGTCTAGTTGATTTGGTATGAGTGCAGCATTTTTCTGGAGAACAGCAGCCACATTTTCTGGTGTGCAGCTACGTTTCGGAATGTTTTGTGACTTGTTCTAAGCACATCCTATCTGACGCCATTTTCGGACTAAGTGTTGCATGGCGCCCTCTGCTGGCACTTTAACACCATTAAACTTTTCAGCAAAAAATTGACCACTCCGTTTCAACGACTCTGTTGCCACACAGTTTTCCACAACGAACACCCGTTGCTCCACTCTGACAAGGGAACCTCCCCATCGCACCCCCCTCACATTTAGTTATAAATTGACACAGTGGATAGGCCTTGAAAAACTGAACACAGATCAATCGAAAAAACAGGAAGAAGTTGTGTGGAACTATGAAAAAATAAACAAAATATACAAAATGAGTAGTTCAAGTGTCACATATCCAACATCTAGGACTATATAAAACGAAGAGCGCCGTGGTCCCGTGGTTAGAATGAGCAACTGCGAAACGAGAGGTCCTTGGTTCGAGTCCTCCCTCGAGCAAAAATTTTACTTACTTTATTTTCGCAAAGTTACGATCTGACCGTTCATTCATTGACGTCTCTGTTCACTGTAATAAGTTTAGTGTCTGTGTTTTGCGACCGCACCACAAAACCGTGCGATTAGTAGACGAAAGGACGTGCCTCTCCAATAGGAACCGAAAACATTTGATCGCAAATTCATAGGTCAACCGATTCCTCCACAGGAAAACACGCCTGAAATATTCTATACGACACTGGTGACGGCATGTGCGTCACATTACAGGAATATGTTGTCGACCCACCTAACTTGCACACTTGGCGAATGGGTAAAAAGATTCTTCTACCTTGCCCGATTTAGGTTTTCTTGTGGATGTGATAATCACTCCCATAAAAGTGATGAAAACATTGAGTTTGTCGCATAAACGGCAACAAATGAATGCAACAGTTTCACAGTCGCACAGTTTTCCCTGTGCTCTGTCAAAACAAACGTTTTTAACGTTTTCAAGTTTTTCCGTGTGTCCAAGCAAATCTGAACATGTCCTGGAATTTTGGAGAGCAAAGTTGATCATGTCTGAGTGCATGAACTTTGATAATTGTCTGAAAATAAAAAATTAAAACTTTTCACTCGAGGGAGGGTTGAACATGGGACCTTCCGTTCCGTAGCTGCTCACGGTAACCACGGGACCACGGTGCTCCTCAGTAAACAGGTACCTTAATGTGACATATCTTGCACACGGACTACTCAGTTTGTATATTTTGCTCATTTTTTTCATAGTTCCATACAACTTCTTCCTGTTTTCTCGATTGATCTGTGTTCAGTTTTTCATAGCCTATCCCTGTGCCAACTTATAACTAAATCTGAGGGGGGTGCGATGGGGAGGTTCCCTTGTGAGTACCGTCGTCCCTTTTGCACTGCTCCACTCACCCTGACAGCCCGCACTACGCTCTGAACCGGTGTGGATCAAGTGGCGGGCGCATATTTGGTGTGCACGTCACGGGGTGTGGTCATATACGAGAGTCGTACACAAAGTAAGTTCCGTTTCTATTTCTATCCGCGGCAGCGCTACGATCGCAGTTCCGAGCACGCGCGGCAGTTACTCTGACTCAAGGAGAAGACATGTACGCAATTTTCAGATCGCTGCTGCCGACGTGTGATGTGTATTGCATCTTTGTAACGTCAGCCGTAATTGAAAATGCCGCCGCTTGTGAAATCAGATCTGTGATTCGTTTTCTAAATGCAAAGAAAGTTAAACCAAAGGAAATTAATCGGCAAATCTGCGAGGTTTACGGACAAAATGCTATGAGTGATTCAATGGTTAGAAGACGGGTGAGACTGTTCAACGAAGGACGTGATCAAGTGCACGATGAAGAACGAAGTGGACGCCCGTCTGTCGTTTCTGATGAACTGGTTCACACAATTGTAAAGAGAAGATTAAGAACAACCATAAGTTTACACTTAGTGCCCTTCCTATGCAAGTTCCGCAAATCTCACGATCACTAATTCATGAAATTGTTACTGAAAAACTGAAATTTCGAAAACTTTGCTCACGTTGGGTACCCAAAATTTTTACTAAACAATACAAAAAACAACGGATCGGCAGTGCACTTCAGTTTCTGACAAGCTACAATCAAGAAGGCGATGGTTTTTTTTCTCGGATAGTCACGGGGATGAACGTGGGTATCGTACGACACCCCTGAAACGAAACGGCAATCAATGGAATAGAGGCACACTTCATCCCCAACGAAGGTTAAGCCTAAATAAATCTTGACACCTCGAAAAGTTATTTGCACCGTTTTTTTTGGGACAGAAAAGGCATTTTGCTGACTGATTTCTTACCGCGAGGCGAAATAATCAATGCACATCATTACTGCGAGACCATTAAGAAATTGTGCCCGGCAGTACAGTACAAGCGCCGAGGATTACTGTCAAAAGGTGGTGTTTTTTTTTCTTTTTTTTCCTTCTTCACGATAATGCCCGACCTCACACGGCGAATGTGACGAAACAACTCGTTAGGGAATGTCACTGGGACGCGTTTGATCATCCTCCGTACAGCCCGGACCTCGCTCGTAGCGACTTTCATTTCTTCTTACATCTAAAATCTGTCCTTGGTGGTCAACAACAATGATGACGAGCTGAAATAACATGTTTCCACATGGTTGAATACACAGGCGGCAACCTTCTATGAAGAAGGCATACAAAAACTTGGGCCACGCTATGACAAGTGTGTACAAAGTTTCGGAAGCTATGGAGAAAAGTAGTTTAACACTTTTAGATTTTTGCACTATAGATATTTTTCTGTGTCTGTACACGTTTGTTTTGTATAACCAAACGGAACTTACTTTGTTGACATGCCTTGTACGTACATTGACGTACACATTTTTTTATTTGCCCGACGCTGTATGATAACTATCGCTACCTCCATCACCATATGACATAATGTAACTGGCAGTTTTCGCATGTTGCTCCCTACATCCACACAAAATCTAACTGGCATTTTGTGCATGTTCCTCCTCCCTACATCCACACAGGTCTTTTCGTTGCAAACTGCTGTCCAGCTTCAAGCTACATATACATCTACAAACATACGCCGGAAGCTACTGTACGATGTGCGTGTGTATTTCTAATTCTTCTAATATATTAGAAATACACACACACACAAAAACCAGCAGCCCAAACTATATCATTAATGAACAAACAGAGCTAGCCAACACCACTTTCCTGAAAAATTTCCAAAAATTACTTTCCAACCTCCAAAGCAAATAATATTAGTACACCTATCTGCAGATCAAGCAGCAAATTTATATGTTACTATAAGTCTCATGATGCTAAATGTAATTAAATAATATGCTATTTTACCTATACAGTACTATATATTAAAAAACTTTATAATTAATTTAACAATTTCAAGTCAAAAATTCAATGTCTCTGTACTAGTGTAAAAGGCATTACAGTTGCATAAATGAATACATGATCCTTTCCAAACATAGGACATCATCGTCTAATGTTACGATATATCATAGCATCTGTGATACTCTTATGTTTGTATTGTAAGCTCTTTGTATGTATCAAAACATGTGGTGCGTGGTAGAAATCTTCTCAGTGACAAATCTCAAGTGTTCAGTGAGAACAATTTACGTGTGCAACACTAAGAATGCAGTGGGAATGTATTTACATCTGTTGGACGAATGTTATGAAAACAAACACGAAAATCTGTAACGCAACCATCTGTGTGTGGTGTGTTTATAATTATGTATTATGTATATTTTAGGACAATCTGTAAAAAACACACCACATGTCATAAAGAAAGCGTGTAAACCGTCTGAGGATGAATCACAACGATTCGAAACCGGTAACGGTACCCTTTGAATAAAGGAACTGAAAGTAAATTTGTGGCTGGCTGCTGTCCTAACACCATCAACATTTGTCTTCAAACAACAGTCACGGTCTCCATCATGTCATCATATGACAAAATTGCATAACAGTACTTTGTTCCACACGACTAGCAAAACTTGATTTGAGCAATAAAAACAGGATTAATAATGATGAGTTATAAAGAAAATTAAATTAGTTATAGGAGACAGTGTTAGATAATAAATGTTATTAATTTAGAAGGAAATGACAGAGATAGAAGAGGGAGGATCTTCATATTATTTTTTACTATTAAAACGTAATATACGAATTATGGTTCGTGTTGCTGCTACTCCAGGTGGGAGGGCCTCGGCAGAAACATGGAACCTGTCCCACCTGAAGTAGCATACAAAATTGTGTCTAATATTACTAAATGAAATACCGGTACCGTACATCATCAGTGACTGAGTGAGTGTGTGTGTGTGTGTGTGTGTGTGTGTGTGTGTGTGTGTGTGTGTGTGTGTGTGTGTGGATTTGTTTCCCAAAGAACAATTACTACTTATTACATTTGAAGTGCGTATGCCGGCCTTTCTGGCCGAGCGGTTCTAGGCGCTGCAGTCCGGGACCGCGCTGCTGCTACGGTCGCAGGTTCGAATCCTGCCTCGGGCATGGATGTGTGTGATGTCCTTAGGTTAGTTAGGTTTAAGTAGTTCTAAGTCTATGGGATCGATGACATCAGATATTAAGTCCCATAGTGCTTAGAGCCATGTGAACCACTTGAAGTGTGTATGTGGGGCATACCCATCGCACTATTTGTGTTGCCACATCTAGACGTAGTTCTACACGTTGTTCGTTTATGCGCTTGACGCTGATTCCATTAACTAATGCCGTATGTGCGAGGAGAGCCTTTGAACTTTAAGTTCCCCGTATGGTGTATTCCTTAGATGTAATGATTGCCTCATTGTTTACATAAGTCATTTACCTTTAGATTATCTAGTTCTCATATTTGAAGTGTAGATTAGATACGGGGTTGAATCACGTGCTTGGTCAGTTTACTCATAATTAACCTATTTATCTGTTTTAGGTGTTATACACCTTATGTTAGGAGTCTGTGTTTTTTGATGATGTGTTCGTGCCATTTTGTGTGTCTGCATCTATATCAGTGTCCGTGTGTAAGTTTCTGTCGTTCGAAGGATCTTGTTGTCGCATTTGATGTATGTGTGTGTTCGAGATATGCCGTATGGATTTTCTTGTCTGTAGACGGCATGCAATGTTCTTAAAAACTTATCTGCGATGTTGGCTACAATCTCGTAACGTTTCCTTGATGCCATTGTATTCTGTTAGGAGGTCTTAGGTGTGTGAGGGTGTTGCAATGTAATGCCACGGTGACTCATATGCTCCACACGTGGATGTAACGCTCTGGCCAAGGACCACGCGGTTCAAATTTGCTTGGTACGGGCAGTCATCGGTCAAAAAGTAAACCATACGCCATGGCTAGGATCCGCATGCTTCAGCTTCAGTCGTTGCCGTGTATTGGGGAAGAAAGAGACAGTGCGACGGTCTTTGTCGGTCGTCTTCCAACCCCGTTGCCGTGTGTCAAGGCGCCAGCTGTTTAATCGCCGCATGTCTACAACCTTTTCCCCAGTTGTTTTACGAACCTTTAGCTAGTACGCCGCCGCTCCTTGGGGGATAGTGACGTCAGTGGGGCAGGTCGCCAGAACAACACCCAAGATGTGTTGCCGAAAGCACCTGACATTCTGAGTAGTATGCTCCACTGTCCTCGCCTCACTGTATCTATACGTCATTAGACACAGGTGGTGCGCCCACGTATTTGCTGCAAAGCATACTACGACTTCCAAGAGAGCTAACAAGCCAGTCATACGGTAGATGGCCTTCCCTTTCCAGTGCAGGACTTAATGGCCGCAACGAAACGACCCGTAAACTTGAGCTAGTCTCACAGTGGTCATTAACCGCGCACAAACAGCCAGCGAGCGGGACGTTCTGCCATTGTTTGGTTCGGCCTCGCTGTGTCAGGACTGGGAAAACACTGGGCAAAGCGTCTCTCATGGAGTTTTTAACGGGGACTGCCAGAACCGTTACAGATCGTTTCTGCGAAGTCACTCTTGTATTACGAAGTTCCCGTCGGTTCGTGAGGACCCCAGCTACATGATAAGGAGGGTCTCGTCCACAATCCTCGACTAAAGAAATACATGGCGATTTTTCCTGTTCGATAACATCGCTATTTTAATAGTCGCACAACGGTGCCGCACTCGAAGAGTTTATAGCTGCGACATCGCGGTGGATGACGTCGTGTCAAAAATAAAAAGTAGTCGTCACATTTGCGACAAAAATGTGTGGTTTCTGCAGTTGTGTAGCAACCAGCCCACCTGACACCTTGCAAGATGAGCTGTCATACTGAACGAAAATATTTAGCTGCCGTGGCGTCAATACGTTATTCGTCGTCGAATAAGAAGTAAGCGCTTACCAAAATTGTGGATTCGTCCAATATAATATTACAATTAATCCTCCAAGTCAAGGAGTGTGTGCGTGCGTGTGTGTGTGTGTGTATGTTGTTACACAAAAAAACATAGTTATTGCCCGGAAAAAATTCTTTGACTTATTTCCGTAGCTATTTTCTAATTACTGTTGTCGAATATTAAAATTAACTTTAAAAAAAGTTACGTGATTGTTTCAGTGGAGACGAAAAACACGTAAGTAACGATAAGGTAAGTTTTCGTTATGAAATAGGTAAGTAGTTTAATATACGTGAACTTAATGTCCCATTAAAATAGAAACAAACTTATTTTAACATAAAAATAAACAAAGTTGTAATGACCAAGTTTATGTTAAAAGCTCATATTAATAGCTTACTCAAATTAAGATATTCCTAAAAATGTCGAAATTGATTCAAAAAAATGGTTCAAATGGCTCTGAGCACTATGGGACTTAATTTCTGAGGTCATCAGTCCCCTAGAACTTAGAACTACTTAAACCTAACTAACCTAATGACATCACACACATCCATGCCCGAGGCAGGATTCGAACCTGCGACCGTAGCGGTTGCAGACTGTTGCGCCTAGAACCGCTCGGCCACCCCGGCCGGCGAAATTGAGTCATCACTCACTCTAGCAACTGATAGAAAATAAGGGACTGGACTCACAGTAGTTGACCTTTGCATTTACGACGATGTCGACGGTGCTGTGTTTATGAAGTGGCGAGAGCGGGGGTGGTAGTTTTAGCTGTAGTGATAGTGGTGTTGGTAGAGTCGATACAGAAACAATATGCCACCTGAAGCGCAGCAATATCTGTAACAGGATTTCCAAAATAACACGTGTGACGCACTAGAGTGGGAAAATATTTTCCCTGCGCTACTGGTTGTGTATCCCATCCTCTGACGACGGACCAGGATTTCCAGACGATGTCTGGTTAAGCCTGGTAAGCGTTTAATGGCTTCGGCCACAATAAAATCCATTCGGAAAGTGACGCAGTATGAGGTTTGGTGTTTACAGAGATCGTAACAGTTGCGACATATTCTAGATATTATCAGGACGAATGAAATTTATCATTCACACAATGTCTGGATCGTCGTCGGTGAGGTAGGAGTAAGGTGACGGTAGGTAATAATTTGCCCCCTCGCTGTCACATGATAATCATTGCGTTCAGCAAATTTTATCGTAACACGACCTAACGTCCAATTTACGCCAAAACAGAATATCCGTATATATTACTAAATTTAAGCCCCCCGCCATGTTTTTCAGTCTGTATGTGAAGGCTAATCTCGGGAACTGCTGTAGGGATTTTGGTAAGGTTTTCACTGATACGCAGACTAATTCACACTGATACGCAGACTAATTCACGAGGAAGGTTTTTGCATATACACTATGCAATCAAAAGTATCCGGACACCCCAGAAACTCATGTTTTTCATATTAGAAGCATTGTGCTGCCATCTACTGCCAGGTACTCGGTATCAACGGCTTCAGTAGTCATTAGACATAGTGAGAGAGCAGAATGGAGCGCTCCGCGGAACTCACGGACATCAAACCTGGTCAGGTGATTGGGTGTCACTTGTGTCATACGTCCGTACGCGAGATTTCCACAATCCTAAACATCCCTAGATCCACTGTTTCCGATGTGATTGTGAAATGGAAACGTGAAGGGCACGTGCAGCACAAAAGCGTTAAGGCCGACCTCGTCTGTTGACTGACAGAGACCGCCGACACTTGAAGAGGGTCGTAATGTGTGATAGGCAGACATCTAGCCAGACCATCACACAGGAATTCGAAACTGCATCAGGATCCACTGCAAGTACTATGAAAGTTAGGGGGGAGGCGAGAAAACTTTGATTTCATGGTCGAGCGGCTGCTCGTAAGCCACGCATCACGCCGATAAATGCATGCAAAATCCATTGAAGTGCCATTTCCATTGAAGTCAGAAGGGCATCGGAAACGGCTGCATGCAAAAATATAGTAGAATACGTACAATACACATACAATGCATTTAAATCGAGCAGTTCACACTGAAGATTCGTGAGAAATAACAGATATACTTAAGTACACAGAACACCATGCAACGAAAGTAACTTCTGTTTTATACGAAACAAGAACAAATTTGGAATCATTTACCCCACAAAATATTACGGATGCGAGAAGAACGCAATCAGAATACGAGTTACGTATTTACAATTCATTTCAAAGACGCAATACAAAGGAGAAGTTTTGATCAGAAGAGCGGTGTGACGAAACGAACTTGTGTTAACTATGAAACTAAAACAAACCTAGAAGACTAAAAATCAGCAAATAAGAAAGCGAGATGGTAGACTGATAAACTGCAGCGCTCCAAGTGGCGTGGCAGCGAACAAAGATCATGTTGCCTGACGTCTTAGTGACTAGAATCACATTGGATTATTTAATACAATATCTTTATATTCTCCATGGAATTAATAAATGTTCTTGTTTATGTGGAAGCACGCGGTGCGTCTTACTTTATTTACTTGGAGCTACATCGGCGAAAACGGTGGAAGGATTGCCGCGGCCGGCACGTGGAAGAATCTCTGCAAGCATTTCCGTCTTCGCTAAGAAGGCGGAGCAGACACACAATCATATTAAGGTACGATCAGCAACATTACGCTGTAGGACTCACGCTCCCGGAAAGGAAATTTGTCACTCCTGTTATATACTCTATACTTCTCGAGCAAAATTACAAGCCCTCCCGTTACTGCTATTAATATTTCTGTGGGGCATTTACTGAATATCTTCGTGTTAACTTCGGCGTAAATCACGATTGTACTGATCTCTGGTTGATTTGCCCGCTGCTGTTGTCACCAGCGGATCTCACCTTTCGTTCATTTGCTGCTACCCTAATTTTGGTCTGTACACAATTACTGATTTTCTTGAAAGAAGATCATTAAGCCATGACAGTTTTCTAAATGTGCTGGCAAAAAAACTACACCCTCTGAACCGAAAGCGAAGTCATCAGAGATCGATATTACTCGATTCATCACGGTTCTCCAACCTTAGACGTTACAAGATTCGATCGAGGACATGGGGTCAGTTGTTCTACTCCTGGACGACCAGACACACCGCTGTTTGTCAAAGGAGGAATACAATAATGGTACAATTGTCTGTGAAACTTATACTGATAAAGCGACGGTATAGGAAGGAAACACCCTGAATCCACGTCAAGTTTAAACACGAATGATGTGATCTTCCTGCCAAAGCAATTACTACACAGTCAAATTGCCGTCCATTAAATCAGAGCCCTTCTCAGGAGACGTGGAGAGAGAGTCTAGATTTTGGGAACAATTTGATAGCTAAGAGAATAGCACCCCATCTTCGTCCAATGTCTTCCTTCGAGGTTATCTCGAAGATAAAACTAAGACGCTCGTCGAAGGTATCACTGTAACAGCTTCCACTTACGAGGGTACAAAGAAAATTCTACGTTAACAGTACAGATATAGTAATAGAATCATTCGGGCATATCTAGATTATTTGGAAGTGATTGCGCCTGTTCAGTTCTTATCCAGGAAAGCCTCAATTTAACATTCATAGAATATAACTGAAGTAAGCAGGCATTAAAATAATTGGGGAAGACGTCAATGCCTTTGGAAGAGTCTTAGTTCAGAAAACATAGCGCGCCTTCCAGAAGAAATCTGCCATCGATCGATAATCGGCATAGAACTACATGACGTCTCCAAAGGAGACCTTTCAAGTTAATAGAGTTTCTAGCGCAAGAAGTAGACGGAGAATGAATTTCTTAAAAGATCCGCTCAGGAGTGCAAGCAAATTAAAACCCTGCCCTCGGCTTCGGCTCAAATTACACAGTCCAAACAAACTCTTCCTCAACGCAATAACAAGCGGACGCCAGAACCGTATTGCGTAATCTGCGCACAATGTAGTCATTGGGCTCAAGATTTCCAAACAGTGCTAGAGGCACAGGAGCGTGTCAAGATACTGAAGCTATGTAACCGCTGCTTCCTTTCCCTGTAGAATGCCCATACTTTTAAGAATCGCCTGACGAAAGGCAAGACCTTCTGGTCGTTCTGTAAAGGCAACCCTCACAAATCTATCAGTGGCCGCAAAACATCTGCATTTAGAGCGCAAACGCGTTGCAGATCAGTGGATGATGTAAACACAAGATCCTCCGGCTCCACGTACCTGCAGACGGCACGCGTTCGTGTTGCAGGTCTCAAAGACGTGGAAGAACTGACACATCGTATTCTGGACGCTGGTACCACTTCATCTCCGTTAACAGATGTTCGACTGCCAGTCTGAATTGTGTGACTGTGACTGTCACTCTGTCCCTGACGGTCGGCGCATATGAGTCCGCGGTTACCACATCTGAATCACGCCGACTCGTCCGTCTGAATTTAAGTAGTATGTGGTTTTTTAGCAGTCTCCCGTCTGTAACACGAGATGTCACAATTATACAACACGCCAAGCATACTATCACTGGCCGATCCTATTCCCAAACATATGGATGTTGCTTGCATTAATATCTCCGTTTCTGATCTCAATGTCCTCGAAGTTTGACTAAATACTTAGCAGATGTCGGGCAGGTGTTTCTGCAGTACACACCGCCCCTCATTAACGTTGAGTCACAAGGGCCAACGGATGCCAACATCAGGAGTTGCTTGGTTTTGGAAGCGCGGAAATGTCCACTACTTTGTTGGGGTTTAATGCATCTTATCAAGGACAACAGAAGCTCTAGCATTCACGTTTTCAGCGATGTTTCTGACGGTCTACATGGTGTCTTTTACGTCATGTGTAAGAAGAACGAAACTACTTACACACCTCAAGTGTCGTAAAAACCTTTTAGCACCAGTCAAGATAGTAACTATCCGGCGCCCAGTGTTCCCAAATCTCCCACTAAACGAAATAAGCTTAACGTGTTCACAAAAAATTGCCAAAAAAAAGTTGGAATAAAATGTGTGTACTATTTCGCAACTTTATTTTTGCAGTAATGATACTGCATAGCGGACTAGCATGAATTTATATCTTCTTAATTTGGAATGTACTGGCCTGTACAGCAACACAGACTGTGAATGTATAACCCTATTTTGAATTACATACGCTTGATAATAAGGAAACAATATACTTGCATTTTTAAAACTTCAAAATGGATTATTTGTATCTCTATAAATATTAATTTTAACATTAATCTGCATCCAAGAAACCTACATTTAGAACTGCTTCATCCAAAACAACAGTGCACCGACATATGATTGCCCTGGTGCAATCTTGTTTACGGTGCAAGGTAGAAGACTGTAATCCTTGTAGCATTTGTTGCAGCATCGGAGACCTGCTCGTATTTTAAGAAGAACCGGGTGTCTGCACACACATCTTCGTTGGTCAACGGGTCTCAGTTCGAAGCAGGACTCATCACAGAAGACAGTTTTACTCCAGTCAAGGAGATTCAAGGGCGAAGACATATCTCGAGATGCCCTGGAAAGCGGCGGGATACCGAAGTGGCTGCTGCCCACCACACGGCCCGACAATCAGGACTGGTGTTCTGGGGTGCCGTTTCTTTCCATAGCACGACCCCTTTCGTTGTCATCCACGGCACCTTCGAGCGCGGCGCACGTCGACATTACTATCCGCTCCGTTTTGTTGTCCTTCATGGCAAGCCATCCTGGGATTACATTTCACCAAGATACTACCCGCCTGCACACGGTGAGAGCTTCTCCTGCTTGTCTTCGCGCTTGCCAAACCCTACCTTGGCCAGTAAGGTGGTCGCATCTCTCTCCAACTTAAGAGTCCTCCAGAACCGCAACCAACAACTCTATCAGTCAGTGCAACGCCAAATAACTGCAAGAGGTGGAGCAACACGTTATTGGCATGATCAATCTGTAAAGCTGTTTCTCTTTAATAAATCATCAAATTTTTCTGAAATTTCCGTCATCTGTTTGTCAATACATGTGAATCACATCTACAGATTTTCATCCCATTCGCGTAATTTCTTCTTGTTGCGCCGTTTTTTGTTGGTCTTACAATTAGTGTGTTTACAGGATATCGTGTGTGTGTGTGTGTGTGTGTGAGGAAAACTGGTTCCACCCCTAAGTACTTGCGCTGACAACAGAAATACCCACATTATTTTTCGCATTCAAGCTTGCAGTTTGTGCTGCTCGATATTGTTTTTTTTTTGTTTGTTTTTTTGTCTCTCTCTCCGGCGATGCTGGTTGTACCTTAACAGCAATACACAACTGTGTGGTTCTAATGCTGCAATGGAAGAGCGGCACAGCGATTCTCTCACGGACATCGTTGCTAGGGTTGTTGAAACTGCAGAAACAGTACGCCGCAAATTTTTGAGCGTGTAATACACTCGATGGTGCGTCGGCATATGCTCTGCAGCCACCATAGTGGTCGACATTTTGAACTATAACTGTCTGGAAACAGTTCTTAAATTGTTATGTACTTTCCTCTAGCACAGTGTGTTCAATCTTTCTTGTAAATGTAAGCCGCAATTTGTTTCCCTTGAGGTATGCCGTACTACTCTGTTTTCTGTTGCTGAGGTTTTTCCCGGTTATAAAGATACGTTCGCAGGGACAAAGGTAAATGGGGGGGGGGGGGGGGCAACAAATCGAATCAATGATATCTACGTCTACATCCATACTCCGCAAGCCACCTGACGGTGTGTGGCGGAGGTACCTTAATTGGTTCTCCCTTCTATTCCAGTCTCGTATTGCTCGTGGAAAGAAAGATTGTCGGTATGCCTCTGTGTGGGCTCTTATCTGTCTGATTCTTTCCTCATGGTCACTTCGCGAGATATACGTATGAGGGAGCAATACACTGCTTGACTCCTCGGTGAAGCTATGTTCTCGAAACTTCAAACAAAAGCCCTTACCGAGCTACTGAGCGTCTCTCTTGCAGAGTCTTCCACTGCAGTTTATCTATCATCTCCGTAACGCTTTCGCGATCACTAAATGACCCTGTAACAAAGCGCGCTGCTCTCCGTTGGATCTTCTCTGTCTCTCCATCAATCCTATCTTGAACGGGTCCCACACCGGTGAGCAGTATTCAAGCAGTGGGTGAACAAGTCTACTGTAACGTACTTCCTTTGTTTTCGGATTGCATTTCCTTAGGATTCTTCCAATGAATCTCAGTCTGGCATCTGCTTTACCAACGATCACCTTTATATGATCATTCCATTTTAAATCACTCCTAATGCGTACTCCCAGATAATTTATGGAATTAACTTCTTCCAGTTGCTGACCTGCTATTTTGTAGCTAAATGATAAGGGATCTATCTTTCTATGTATTCGCAGCACATTACACTTGTCTACATTGAGATTCAATTGCCATCCCCTGCACTATGCGTCAATTCGCTGCAGATCCTCCTGCATTTCAGTAAAATTTTCCATTGTTACAACCTATCGATGCACTACAGTATCATCCGCAAAAAGCCTCAGTGAACTTCTGATGTTATCCACAAGGTCATATATATATATATATATATATATATATATATATATATATATATATATATATATATATATATCGTGAATAGCAACGGTCCTACGACACTCCCCTGCGGCACACCTGAAATAAAAAAAATGGTTCAAATGGCTCTGAGCACTATGGGACTCAACTGCTGTGGTCATAAGTCCCCTAGAACTTAGAACTACTTAAACCTAACTAACCTAAGGACAACACACACATCCATGCCCGAGGCAGGATTCGAACCTGCGACCGTAGCGGTCGTGCGGTTCCAGACTGTAGCGCCTTTAACCGCTCGGCCACTCCGGCCGGCTCACCTGAAATCACTCTTACTTCGAAGACTGCTCTCCATTGCGAATGACATGCTGCGTTCTGTTACCTAGGAACTCTTCAATCCAATCACACAACTGGTCTGATAGTCCATATGCTCTTACTTTGTTCATAATTATACATTACTCTGTAACTGGAGACCACGAGAATGTTTAAAATCAAAACACTCAGAAAATACTCCTAAATGATTTCCGAAACTTTGTACTGAAATTCCATTTCACCCTGTATAGACATTTTCATATACGGGCTGATTCAGCTGCCCCTGCCGTTGCTGTTTTAGGCAACCCACCCTGTTATAACTGTCATAAAACACGCGTGAGATTTTCATAGTCTCTCGTTTGCTACGCGCCAACTGTTAGTCCTACAGATAAGATGGACCGCGCCTTTTTGAAGGAAAATTGATGTAGTTAAATTTTGTACTGGGATACGTTTTGCTGAAGGTCACGGTTTTCGAGTTATTAAAGGAAAACCTAGAAATTGGCCTTCAAACGCACCTTCACCCTCAATCATCCCCCACCAGTCAGGATTTCTAGTATGTTGTTCGTGGCACTCCCTCCTATCACCGCACAAAAATATCTGACAACACGAAATACTCCCGATATTCGTCTTTTCTTGGTGACTATTGATTGGGCTATTACGCCACCACCATAACCGCCTATTTCGTAAACATTATTAATTTAAACGTGCGCGTGAGGCAATGAAAAGAAAATGACTTTCGTGAACGTTACGCCATAACTGATTACGCTGGCAATTCGATCCAAAATTAACCCATACAAGCACAGTAGTTTCGTACTCAGATACTCTGACCATTACAGCGATGTAATTGTTTATTTTATGCTGTCAGAATACACATCTCACGAGAAGCAAGTCGTAAAGGAATAGGACTGCAAGAGGTTTTGTCGCTTAAAATAAAGCAAACTACTTGCGTAGAATGTAACTTCTGCAGTGGTTGGGAACTCCGCTCTCACAAGGGAAATGCGCCCACAACGAGCGCCCGAGAGAATATCCACAATGTAATCAGAACTTTCAAAGGAAGGGGAAGACTCCAGTGGGTATTTTCCAGCTTAATGAATGAGAAACGATGTTTTCCGAAGGCAGCTGGCTGACTCGTCTCCGCTAGATATGCGACGGAGGAAAAAAAAAAAGCACTTCCGTTGTTTGATTTCCTGGGAAACCCACCGACGTAGTTATTAAAATGGCATTACCAGTAATCTTTTGTGTGACAAAACTGTTCGAAAACTTCCGCCACTACTCGCTTCATAATACGAAGACTTTTTGTTTTATCACTGCAACATCTGATGAAATGATTTTTTTGTGAGAAATCTTAAGCTTCTTAACACTGACGTGCCGGCACCGTCGGTAATAGGGTACAGTTTTGCGTCATTTAATACTACAGTACGCTTGCTGACAACTTCAGCCAGCCAACGGAAAATTACGACAGAATTAGATCTATGTTAAGTTCTCCGCAAGCCATTTCGCAGTCGATCTTTTGATCCAATCTATTCGCTTACTGGCTGGTTGAAAAATGGCTGCCTATTTGCTTCTATTTGCACACTAATCTGCCTTTCCTTTTTCTCATGATACCTACGCTAGGTATGCGATGGTGATAGGAGAACTGGTACCATGTCTTCCTGGATTAAAATGTTTCTACATTTTTATGATAGGGCTTCACGAGAATAACGGCACTTTTCTTCCATATATTTTTATTTTCTCTCCACAGACATCTCTCTCATATGTGCTATACGGACCATAACAAGCAGTTTCGGAAGTCGTTTAATGTCTGCTGCCACGCCTACTCCAAACACAGGTACAGTATTCCAAGAAACAGTCGCACCAGTGTCTTGTATGCGATTTCCTTTAGAGATGCTACATTTTCCCAGAACTCCTCTAAAAAAACCCAAATCATCCGTTCGCCGGCCAAAATAATACTTTTATAATCAACCCCATTTCATACTGCTTCGTACAACGGAACTGTCCAATTCCATATGTCGAAACAGTATTGATTTCTTCATATATGGCTCCGAAAAGCATCAGTTTTTGTGCAGGTTTCAGAGTTTCACAGTAATGTCGAATTCAATTGAAGTTTTCAGGCTAGCGAAGATGAAATATGAAGAACGCGGTATGCAATCGCAGTCACCTACTTCTCCTGAATACCTACATATGTGTTACTTATTGGTTAATTTCTTGGGCACTCCTTCCAATGGTGTGGATATTTCGTTGGAAATTGTGGTAACTTTACAAGCAACAGGAAATAACTGATAATTCCGTAAATCGTGGTTCGAACTGTGATTGTTGTGCTAATTATACACCAGAAAAAAACGAAGTACCTACCAAGCCCAAAGAACACACATATAATAATAACTTTCAGCGAGAAAAAATAGCTGTATTTTTTTGTTAAACGAAAGATTAAGAAAACGCTTAAACTTTAAGCCGTATGCAAAGCCGGTTCCATTTCGTAAAATCTGACCATCACATAAACGGAAGAAAGGTTTACATGAAGTACGAAATACGCGCCAAAGTGAAACTCGCAAAAATGTGAAAGAAAAATTTGGAAAGAATTATAAAGATTCACGAGAGTCAATGCACTGTTACTGACGGAGATCTACGAGAGTGGACACTCTGAATTTCAAGTGCGATGAACATTACTGATTTCCAGGCTTCTTCGGCATGGTTAAAAGGAGTCAAGAAATTACACGGAAAAGGAAATCGCAAAATCACGAAGTTTACTTCAAGTCAACATGGAGCGGAGATCTCATTAACAGGCAATACCATACAGAAATTCGTAGCTGACGTGCATACGAAGCTTCCTGTTATCCCCTAAAACCTAAAAGCTGCGTATAAATTCATTGCTTTTGTTGGACCCTTGACGTGGGAATAACGACACCTCTGTCTTTAGGACGACGACGGAAAGACTGAATTTGGATTTCAACCGAAACTAATAGTGTGGCTCAGCCTCCCGATTACAAAAAATTCCGATAGTGTACAGCACTTATCAGAAAATAGTCGGACAATATAACTTCCGATAGCACTTTGTCATTTCAGGCCCATCAGCGGAATAGTATACTGGGAATACTGGAGATGAGAGGCGCCAATATGACAATCTGATTCCGCTGAAAGTATTGCATTCACGCAACAAGATCGGAAACTAACATTTCGTAGCTGGAGGGAAATGGTGTAAAAGCACCACAAAGCGATATTTAAGGGGCACTTATTACTTTAAGCGCTCATTCCAAAGAAATCTATTTGCTTGTGTTGGGGCTAAGCTTCTGGGGTTGGTCAGAACAGAATTATCTAGAGATGATACCCGTTAAAAACCGTACAATGAATTTTAGGGGTGGCTAGTGGAACTTAAATTTATTGTAAGGTTTCTTACGAAGTACGTTGTGCCTTTAAAGAAAAGCGCAAACAAGACGTCGGTACAACAGATTGCAGAGTAATGCTTCAGCTTTTAGTGCCCTCATTTAGGAAGTCGGACAGAAGGTATCAGACGATTTCAGGTGATACTTGTAGAATCTTAAGAGGTCGGTTTAGCTCGCACGAAAGTGTAAGAGACGTGCTCACGCAGCTTACTCCGGAGTCGTTGGAAGGAATGACGCTGTCCTCACGATATCATGTTGCGTAGAATAACAGAAACAATCCAGTACCTTGTATCTTGCATGTTAGAATAAGATACGAGGGAGTTTATAGCACGTACGGATGTGTACGAAACATATTTCCCTATCTTAGAACGCGAATGAAATTGGAACGGAGCTAACTAATAATAGTGAACAGTTCCCTCAGCACACAAAGTACATTGGCTTCCGGAATATAGGTAGACGTACAGGGTGATTCAAAAAGAATACCACAACTTTAAAAATGTGTATTTAATGAAAGAAACATAATATAACCTTCTGTTATACATCATTACAAAGAGTATTTAAAAAGGTTTTTTTTTTTTCACTCAAAAACAAGTTCAGAGATGTTCAATATGGCCCCCTCCAGACACTCGAGCAATATCAACCCGATACTCCAACTCGTTCCACACTCTCTGTAGCATATCAGGCGTAACAGTTTGGATAGCTGCTGTTATTTCTAGTTTCAAATCATCAATGGTGGCTGGGAGAGATGGCCGAAACACCATATCCTTAACATACCCCCATAAGAAAAAATCGCAGGGGGTAAGATCAGGGCTTCTTGGAGGCCAGTGATGAAGTGCTCTGTCACGGGCTGCCTGGCGGCCGATCCATCGCCTCGGGTAGTTGATGTTCAGGTAGTTACGGACAGATAAGTGCCAATGTGGTGGCGCTCCATCCTGCTGAAATATGAATTATTGTGCTTCTTGTTCGAGCTGAGGGAACAGCCAATTCTCTACCATCTCCAGATACTGTAGTCCAGTTACAGTAGCACCTTCGAAGAAAAAGGGACCAAAAACTTTATTGGCTGAAATGGCACAGAAAACGTTCACCTTAGGCGAGTCACGTTCATACTGAGTTGTTTCCCGCGGATTCTCAGTGCCCGATATACAGACATTCTGACGGTTGACTTTCCCGTTAGTGTCGAAAGTTGCTTAATCACTAAACACAATCTTTGAAACGAAAGAGTCATCTGTTTCCATTTGAGCAAGGATAAAATCACAGAAATCGATTCTTTTAATCTTATCAGCTGCAGACAGTGCTTGAACCAATTTCAGACGATAAGGTTTCATAACTAACCTTTTTCGTAGGACTCTCCATACAGTTGATTGTGGAATTTGCAGCTCTCTGATAGCTCTGCGAGTCGATTTTGCTGGGCTGCGAACAAATGCTTGCTGGATGCGTGCTACATTTTCATCACTCGTTCTCGGCCGTCCAGAACTTTTCCCTTTGCACAAACACCCATTCTCTGTAAACTGTTTGTACCAACGTTAATACACCACCTATCAGGAGGTTTAACACCATACTTCGTTCGAAATGCACGCTCCACAACTGTCGTCGATTCACTTCTGCCGTACTCAATAGCACAAAAAGCTTTCTGTTGAGCGGTCGCCATCTTAGCATCAACTGACTCTGACGCCTAGTCAACAGCGCCTCAGGCGAACAAATGTACAACTAAATGAAACTTTATAGCTCCCTTAATTCGCCGACAGATAGTGCTTAGCTCTGCCTTTTGTCGTTGCAGAGTTTTAAATTCCTAAAGTTGTGGTATTCTTTTTGAATCACCCTGTATAATGGTAATAGTCAGTGCATCTCCACTGACCTTGGTCTGATGCGCTGTTGTTGTTCCACCGACAGTAATGTCCGTGGCGCTTGGTTCGAGAGAAGTACTAACGAGGTCTCCCGTCGGTGACGGTATCCGGCAAGAGTCTGTAACTTAGCTTCAGGGCGCACATTCACTCAGCGACATCTGCAACAGTAACGGATTGATGGAAAAAAGTAACGCAAAAAAATAAATATAAATACACAAGGAACTTCATGTGAAAGTGGAATTTTATCACAATAATAAGAAACTTAGAAGTGAAAGAGGTCTCACAGATTCCATATCCAGAAAACAACCTTAACAGCGCACAGGACGGTTTTAGGCATGCGTATTCATGGAACGCACCTGAACTACCTTCACTTTCCTGATGATATTTTACTGACTGCCTCAGCAGAAGAACAATTTTAACAACTGCAAGAAAAACTAAATACAAAAGTGTGAAACTAGGACTACACTCCTGGAAACTGAAATAAGAACACCGTGAATTCATTGTCCCAGGAAGGGGAAACTTTATTGACACATTCCTGGGGTCAGATACATCACATGATCACACTGACAGAACCACAGGCACATAGACACAGGCAACAGAGCATGCACAATGTCGGCACTAGTACAGTGTATATCCACCT
This sequence comes from Schistocerca nitens, assembly GCF_023898315.1. Taxonomy (NCBI): domain Eukaryota; kingdom Metazoa; phylum Arthropoda; class Insecta; order Orthoptera; family Acrididae; genus Schistocerca; species Schistocerca nitens. Next base: position 225,472,277 of record NC_064619.1, read on the forward strand.
TTCGCAGCAATGCAGGCTGCTATTCTCCCATGGAGACGATCGTAGAGATGCTGGATGTAGTCCTGTGGAACGGCTTGCCATGCCATTTCCACCTGGCGCCTCAGTTGGACCAGCGTTCGTGCTGGACGTGCAGACCGCGTGAGACGACGCTTCATCCAGTCCCAAACATGCTCAATGGGGGACAGATCCGGAGAACTTGCTGGCCAGGGTAGTTGACTTACACCTTCTAGAGCACGTTGGGTGGCACGGGATACATGCGGACGTGCATTGTCCTGTTGGAACAGCAAGTTCCCTTGCCGGTCTAGGAATGGTAGAACGATGGGTTCGATGACGGTTTGGATGTACCGTGCACTATTCAGTGTCCCCTCGACGATCACCAGTGGTGTACGGCCAGTGTAGGAGATCGCTCCCCACACCATGATGCCGGGTGTTGGCCCTGTGTGCCTCGGTCGTATGCAGTCCTGATTGTGGCGCTCACCTGCACGGCGCCAAACACGCATACGACCATCATTGGCACCAAGGCAGAAGCGACTCTCATCGCTGAAGACGACACGTCTCCATTCGTCCCTCCATTCACGCCTGTCGCGACACCACTGGAGGCGGGCTGCACGTTGTTGGGGCGTGAGCGGAAGACGGCCTAACGGTGTGCGGGACCGTAGCCCAGCTTCATGGAGGAGGAGGAGATTAGTGTTTAACGTCCCGTCGACAACGAGGTCATTAGAGACGGAGCGCAAGCTCGGGTGAGGAAAGGATGGGGAAGGAAATCGGCCGTGCCCTTTCACAGGAACCATCCTGGCATTTGCCTGAAGCGATTTAGGGAAATCACGGAAAACCTAAATCAGGATGGCCGGAGACGGGATTGAACCGCCAGCTTCATGGAGACGGTTGCGAATGGTCCTCGCCGATACCCCAGGAGCAACAGTGTCCCTAATTTGCTGGGAAGTGGCGGTGTGGTCCCCTACGGCACTGCGTAGGATCCTACGGTCTTGGCGTGCATCCGTGCGTCGCTGCGGTCCGGTCCCAGGTCGACGGGCACGTGCACCTTCCGCCGACCACTGGCGACAACATCGATGTACTGTGGAGACCTCACGCCCCACGTGTTGAGCAATTCGGCGGTACGTCCACCCGGCCTCCCGTATGCCCACTATACGCCCTCGCTCAAAGTCCGTCAACTGCACATACGGTTCACGTCCACGCTGTCGCGGCATGCTACCAGTGTTAAAGACTGCGATGGAGCTCCGTATGCCACGGCAAACTGGCTGACACTGACGGCGGCGGTGCACAAATGCTGCGCAGCTAGCGCCATTCGACGGCCAACACCGCGGTTCCTGGTGTGTCCGCTGTGCCGTGCGTGTGATCATTGCTTGTACAGCCCTCTCGCAGTGTCCGGAGTAAGTATGGTGGGTCTGACACACCGGTGTCAATGTGTTCTTTTTTCCATTTCCAGGAGTGTAAAATCCACATTAGTAACATTAGTATAGTGTGTAATTAAAACATTGAAAAATTTATGAAATTGGGGAAGTTGTTGAACCAGTTGGAATCCTTGTATTGGTTGCTGTTATAAACGATTTACGTTCTCTCTCTCTCTCTCTCACTCACACACACACACACACACACACACACACACACACACACACACACACACACACACACACGCGCGCGCGCACACGCACGCACACACAGAAGAAATTATGAGTACTCTATTGTTTAAAAAACGAAATCGCAATCAAAAATTTACAAATTTACACATGTGTATGAAACACCATTTTTCGATGTTGTCCCCTTCGTTCTCAATGCCCTTTGCGAGCTTTCGTCAAAAAAGGCTCCCACTGCCACCTTCACCTATTGTTTGACCTCTGGACCTTGTCGCGTGTAGAAAACGTTTTCCCATACATAAGCAATTTCAGAGAGGTGAAAATGAAAATCTGAAGCTACCAGATGAGGGCTGTTAGCGGGGCGATTAATGATATCGCAACCATTCGAATGAACCAACAAGTTTCTTTGCGGTGTTGGCTGCGTGGGGTTGGGGGGTGGGGGGTTGTTTTGGGGAAGGAGACCAGACAGCGAGGTCATCGGTGTCATCGGATTAGGGAAGGACGGGGAAGGAAGTCGGACGTGCCCTTTCAAAGGAACCATCCCTGCATTTGCCTGGCGCGATTTAGGGAAATCACGGAAAACCTAAATCAGGATGGCCAGACGCGGGATTGAACCGTCCTTCAGAATGCGAGTCCAGTGGCTGCGTAGGGACGTGCATTTGTTATGCAACTAGTACACTCCTTCGTTAACACTCCCCTTCAGCTCTGTATCGCCCTCCGCAGTTCCTTTCTTTTTTCTTTTTAAGGTTTCATAGTACCACGCAGCATTAACTGTCTCCCACTTCGGTAAATATTTAATGAGGAGAATTCCTTGATGATCGTTAAAGACAGGGAATATTTTTTCGACTCGAACAGCGGTTTGTAATTGTTTGCCGATGACTAAGAAGGATGTTACTACCGCAGTGATTGTATTTTCGTCTCAGTAGTGCAGTGGGCCATCCACGTCTCGTTACCAACCACAACAGTCATGTAACTGCACACGTTACAGCTCGAAGCGTTCCAGAAAGTCCGCCGAAGCTGCGTTTTTGTTGACTTTGTGCTGATCTTCGAGTAGTTTAGTAGCCACCTCGCACACGATTTACGAAAACCTAATGTTTCAGTAATGGTTTTTGCCGAAGAGGTTTGAAGATTTCTGGAAATACTGCGTTTATCTCGTACGACGTCAATCTTCGGTCGCCACGAACAGGGTTGGATCCAAGCTTACTGCTTACTGCTTTTGTCTGTCTCCCCAATACACCCCCCCCCCTCTCCAAAAAAAAAGAAATGTAACTTGCAAACGCTAGCACATTTAACGTGGCAGACATGTGTCCAATTTTAATAAAAATAAAATTAGTGAACTGTTTTAATATAATAATAAACTGATTCATTACGTTACAGTATATTAAATATTTTAATGTAATAATAATTTTACGTCAGTGAATGGTACAATGCTTCAGCAAAATGAGGAACAAATAGCAGTTCAGATAAATATTTTATTGAAAATCACACGTTAAAAATTTGAGAACCACATGTATCACATAGTTAATTCGAGAACTGTAATAGGAAATTCGATAACGTAATAATGTACACAAAATGAAATCTAAGTATGTACTCACTATTACCAGTATTTTACTTAGCACTGTGATTGCACAAGGGTTATTCAGTAAGTAATGCAACCGTTTGTTTCCTGAAGGCGGGTTGGTTTTATTCGGCATTCTAATACACCTTATCATTCTCCACTTTTTTGGCTACAAAACCCTAGATTTCAATCCAGTCTCCGTTCAAAGCGACAGCCTTACGCCACCTTATTGGCAGGGCCTGTAAGCATGCATGGTACCACTACACTGGACGACGTCGGAACCAATGTCTTGCTATATCAATAACCTAACCTAACCATCCACATACTGCTCCCCGCAGAGTGCATCCTTCATTGCGTCAAACACATGGAAGTCTAAAGGTGCGAGACCCGGGCAGTAGGGTGGATGAGGAAGAACATTCCAATTAAGTATTTATTTTGTTTAAAAATCGGGGAATCTGTATTAAATTCTGCTGTAAGAACGGAATGAAGTGCAGCAAATTTTCAGAAATGTTAAATATTGCTTTTTCTGAGTCTGGCATGACGCTGAAGATGACGAGAGCTCTGATGCACCAGAAACTCACTGAACGATCAAATCGTGGAAAATGTGAAAGAAATTATTATGAACGATCGCCGAATCACAATCAGAAAAGTCGCTGATGATGGTAAATCAACTGGCTCGTGTTACGTTTTTATTTTTATTTTTTTATGTTTGTGTTATGTAACTCTGTTATAGCAAACTTACTTCCTAAACTGTTGAATTAAAAACCAAAACAAGGGTGAGTGTCAATTACGGAGGAGTCGCTACATGATAACAGCAATGATGCAGAACTGCTGGAAAGTGTCATAACAGGTGATAAAAATTGGTGTATAGATAGGACGTCGAACCCAACGCTGAGTAGTACCAAGGGAAAACCGATCTCGATGGTCAACAACGAAGAAAGCTGGACAATTTAAGTACGATGAAGTGTGAAGGTAATGTTCTTCGACGTTAAAAGCTTAGTGTACCACGAAGTTTTGCCACAAGGTCGAACGATCAATAAGGAGTACTAACTACTACTTACAAGTTCAACGTCGTGACACACAGATCATGGCGTAACAATCCGCGGCTTTCCGTCACGATAATTCATCTGTTCACACTTAGTTGCTTGCTCATGATGTTTTGGCCCAAAAAAAAAAATTAAAAATAAATAAAGAATCGCAATGACGGCCTAGCGTCAATACACTCAGGCATGGCCCCATTTCACTTTTTGTGTTTGCGAAGCTAAAGAAAATCCTGAAGGGTCGTCGTTTATAAGCACAGATGAATTAAAAACACACTGCATCCAGGGATCCAAACGCTCTCCCTAAGATAAGAGTTCTAAACGTGTTAGAAGGACTGGGAAAGCACTGGAATAAGTGTGTAACAACCAATTTTTTTTTATGGGTTATCACTGGTGTACGGGAAAAAATGAAATTATTTGCATCAAACGCATTCCAGTTATTTTTTTGCACACGTTTCGTATGTAAAAGAATAACGCTTCTCCTATAAACGTCGCCCCCCCCCCCCCATCCCTCCCCATTTCGAGAACTGTGGGTTGCTCCATGTGCAATGGCTAGGCTTGATATACGACACCAATCACTAGGTACACAGCAAAACAAACAAAAGGTGCAGGTAGTCTTGGACAGAAGACGTAATTATCACCGCAACGAAACTTAAACTGAGTTGAACAGATCACTGTACTTGACGAATTAATGTTCGATTAGGGGGAAAAAATAAACACTCGATGACCTAATGGAATGCAGCATGGACGCGTATATTTGAGGACCGCGATGCGTGAAGAAATCTGAAGGCGGTCTTTAACCAGCAGTGGATATCATGGTTGATGATAACGGTGATTGCGACGACTATATTCTTAACATGCTGACGCCATACCCACAGGATACACCAAGTGCTAACATATGAAACTCAAATAGCAATTATCAGTCACGTAACTTTAATTCATCCTCCCTCCATTACTCCTACTCTGTCTAGTTTATACTTCTCCCCGTCTCTCATGTTTTCTCACGCTTGTACGGCTGCCATTCGAATGCATATGATTTGTCTTCGTTGTTCTACTTCCAAACTGCCACGAACAGACTTTCAATAAATGTAAGACATCTTAATCAATGTCTTACTCAATGTAATATAAAATACGTAGAATATCTGTTTGGATGGAATACTGCCAGGATAAACAAATCAATGAACTAACGGTGCCTCCTTCACTGTAACAAGCTGACTTCCTCTTTGAATACTGTTTAGTGTCGACCATTGTGGGTAAACACATCGGTTACATTACATCAAAGCAGATGGTGCTCACGCTTCAGCTAATAGCGTTTTTACGTCCGTTGGACGCCAGTTCTTGGAAGCAGTCGCAACCGTTACATTTATGGGAGCTTGCGTACGGAGCTCTTTCAAGTGAAACGACCCATGAAGCTAATCGCAGGTTAGTCAGAGGGCAGATCTTCATTGGAAGAATCTGCAGGAACTGTAGTACGAAAAGTAGCCATTCTGAGACCGGTACCAAAACGAATTTATAGAGGAAATATTAGGGATGAAAAGAAGAGCAGAGCGATTTTTCAGAAGTTACTTTTGCAAACGCGAATGCGTCAGGGGGGCGGACGCTGTTCCAACTCCATTGATAGACTGTACAAGAGGGGTTGGGTTGTTTGGGGGAGGAGACCAGACAGCGAGGTCATCGGTCTCATCGGATTAGGGAAGGAAGGGGAAGGAAGTCGGCCGTGCCCTTTCAAAGGAACCATCCCGGCATTTGCCTGGAGCGATTTAGGGAAATCACGGAAAACCTAAATCAGGATAGCCGGACGCGGGATTGAACCGTCGTCCTCCCGAATGCGAGTCCAGTGTGCTGGAACAAGAGGGGACATGGACGAAACAAGAGAGGTGTTGTTTATCGTTAAAAACCTGTGAGCGCAGTTCTGTAAAGGACTCAACCAATATATTGCTTCCACCTACGTGTACCTCACTGGAAGAACAGGTAGGTGAAGTAAGAAAGATTCGAGCTCCCACGGAGGCTTACCAGCAATCGCTTTTTCCGCCCATGTTCGCAAGTGGATCAGGGAAGAGACGAACTGGTTGCGATACACTAAGTGTTCTTCGTCACACACTATTGCGTGGGCTGCGGTGTATGGATTTAAATGTAGACCTGTACAATTAGCGTCACAAAGTAGGACTGTCTTGGTTCAATACGCGATTGCTTTCCTTTATCTCATAGCTCTAAACACACTTGTGAGTTGACAGTTTTTATGAAATTTTACAACGCCTATATTTTGGTGGAAGGTATGTGGGGTACCTCTACTGAACTTCTGCCTGGAATAAGCAAATGTTAGTAGAGATTACTGCGTCTGCGAAAAATATCTCTGCGCGAAGCATACAACAACAACTACTACCGTCACATCTTAGCAAAAGATCAAGCAGAGAACCAGAGAAAATTCTAGTCATACGTAAAATCGGTAAGCAAGTCTAAGGCTTCCATTCAGACCCTTGTTGCGCAGTCTGGACTGGCAAAGAAGGTAGCAAAACGAAAGCCCAAGTTTTAAATTTCACATTAAAGAAATTGTTCACACAGGAAAATCGTATAAACATACCGTCATCTGACCATCGGGCTTCTGTATGGACGACATAGTACGAGGGCAGTTCAATAAGTAATGCAACACATTTTTTTTCTGAAACAGGGGTTGTTTTATTCAGCATTGAAATACACCAGGTTATTCCCCAATCTTTTAGCTACACAACACTATTTTACAACGTAATCTCCATTCAATGCTACGGCCTTACGCCACCTTGAAATGAGGGCCTGTATGCCTGCACGGTACCATTCCACTGGTCGATGTCGGAGCCAACGTCTTACTTCATCAATAACTTCTTCATCATCCGCGTAGTGCGTCCCACGGATTGCGTCCTTCATTGGGCCAAACATATGGAAATCCGACGGTGCGAGATCGGGGCTGTAGGGTGCATGAGGAAGAACAGTCCACTGAAGTTTTGTGAGCTCCTCTCGGGTGCGAAGACTTGTGTGAGGTCTTGCGTTGTCATGAAGAAGGAGAAGTTCGTTCTGATTTTTGTGCCTACGAACACGCTGAAGTCGTTTCTTCAATTTCTGAAGAGTAGCACAATACACTTCAGAGTTGATCGTTTGACCATGGGGAAGGACATCGAACAGAATAACCCCTTCAGCGTCCCAGAAGGCTGTAACCATGACTTTACCGGCTGAGGGTATGGCTTTAAACTTTTTCTTGGTAGGGGAGTGGGTGTGGCGCCACTCCATTGATTGCCGTTTTGTTTCAGGTTCGAAGTGATGAACCCATGTTTCATCGCCTGTAACAATCTTTGACAAGAAATTGTCACCCTCAGCCACATGACGAGCAAGCAATTCCGCACAGATGGTTCTCCTTTGCTCTTTATGGTGTTCGGTTAGACAACGAGGGACCCAGCGGGAACAAACCTTTGAATATCCCAACTGGTGAACAATTGTGACAGCACTACCAACAGAGATGTCAAGTTGAGCACTGAGTTGTTTGATGGTGATCCGTCGATCATCTCGAACGAGTGTGTTCGCACGCTCCGCCATTGCAGGAGTCACAGCTGTGCACGGCCGGCCCGCACGCGGGAGATCAGACAGTTTTGCTTGACCTTGCGGCGATGATGACACACGCTTTGCCCAACGACTCACCGTGCTTTTGTCCACTGCCAGATCACCGTAGACATTCTGCAAGCGCCTATGAATATCTGAGATGCCCTGGTTTTCCGCCAAAAGAAACTCGATCACTGCCCGTTGTTTGCAACGCACATCCGTTACAGACGCCATTTTAACAGCTCCGTACAGCGCTGCCACCTGTCGGAAGTCAATGAAACTATACGAGACGAAGCGGGAATGTCTGAAAATATTCCACAAGAAATTTCCGGTTTTTTCAACCAAAATTGGCCGAGAAAAAAAAATGTGTTGCATTACTTATTGAACTGCCCTCGTAATAAGCATCCCTGACATAGAGAAACAATTGAAAGATTTGAAAGCAGATAAATCACCACGTCCGGATGAAATCCCAATTCGACTTTACCTGTAGTACACACGGCGGGAAGAATTCCCTTTCCGGTAGCGAGAGTCCTACGGCGTAATGTTGCTCATCATACCGTAATATGACTGCGTGGCTGCTCCACCTTCTCAGCGAAGACGTAACTGTTGATCACAGAAATCCGTCCACGCCCCGGCTCTGGCGATCCTTTCACGGGTTAGGCCTTTACCTAGCGTGCATTTATCGTGAATCTATCGCCCAGCACGAAGTCACAAGCGACTGCAAAAAGCGCAGATGACTCCCGCGTGTAAGAATGGTAGAAGAAGGGACCCGCCAAATCACAAACCAATATCCCAGACTTCGGTTTGCAGCATATTCCTTGAACATATTCTCAGTTCGACCGTAGTGCATTTTCTTGAGACCGGTAACCTGAAGTCCACGAATCAGCATGGTTTTAGAAAGCTCCGGTCATGCGAAACTCAGCTTGCCCTTCTCTTAATGCGTCGGCGCTTCGATACGCCAATCGCAAAATTCTCCACCCTTTGTATAGCCTCCCTCCAGAAGATAGGCAAATTTTCCTCCTCCAGTCCTATCGCTATACGTGACTAGGAATAGGCACCCATCGACAAGTCTTCTGATGTCACAGTCTGTGTCCCAATCGAGGAACTGTTTCTCTGCGTACACGGAAAGCAGCTTGATGGGGGTGCCTTCGTGACTCTAATGAAACTTGTGAAAGCTATCTCGGCGATAACGCGAAGCGCATCCTGCCGTGCCGTGCCGGCCGATTCTAGCCACGCGTACTGTTTTTCACGATCCTCCTGATATAGATCTCGGCACGAAGGTCAGCAGGAAACATCAGGTGGATACCTGGAGATTCAAAAGAATGCTCTCTCCCCGGCCATGAACAATTATCAAAGCGTCAGGCCGACGTGACTCGGCTGAAAAAGTTGCAAAAAAATTCATCTACGGCTTCTGGGACAATGCAATGTCCTCTAAAAAATGGTTCAAATGGCTCTGAGCACTATGGGACTCAACATCTTAGGTCATAAGTCCCCTAGAACTTAGAACTACTTAAACCGAACTAACCTAAGGACATCACACACACCCATGCTCGAGGCAGGATTCGAACCTGCGACCGTAGCAGTCCCGCGGTTCCGGACTGCAGCGCCAGAACCGCTAGACCACCGCGGCCGGCTGCAATGTCCTCTCCCTGAGGTTAAGAAACCCTTTGTGCTGAGACCAGCTGTCAACCAGAGTGAGTACCAGTGCGTGAAAGCGGCAGCCGGACAAACCTCGACCGCGTCCCTCATTGCTCACGAAGAGATTGCAATACAATGGCCTTTTTCACCGTCTATATGCAGCGATGTTTCCTTCGCCTAGCCACAGCCGTAAATGTGCACCAAAACATAAACACGGTCCCGCCACCACTAATCACCCCATGCAATAAGCTACTAATGAACTTAGTACTCATAAACTGTTAACCCTCCTAAATAAACATTATGTCGACCACGTTGTCATCAGAAATAAATAAAACTACCGTAACTGTGTATGTCTTTATACACTGAATAATGAGAGTGAATGAATGGCGACCCCACAGCACTTGCTACTTTCCAGCTGGTCACAGAGCAACTTCACAGGCAAAGAAATATAAACAGCTGTGCACCACGACAAACAATACCTTATTTGGTAGAGCTGCCTCTTTAATCTGAGTACAGGTGTTTAATAAATATTGAGAATAATAATGATTAATAACACAGTTTACGTCGAGACGCTGATTACTGAAGTGAGATCTAGAAAGCAACGAATAAAGTGTAACAGTGCCATAAAACGGGACAGTGCAAGGGGAACATACGCTAAGATTGGCTCTCAATCACTCCGTCTTCAGGCCACAAGTGGCCCCTCGGGACATCCGACCGCCGTATTATCCTCAGCTGAGGATGCGGATAGGAGGGGCGTGTGGTCAGCGCACCCCTCTCTCGGTCGTTATGATGGTTTTCTTTCACCGGTGCCGCTTCTATTCGATCGAGTAGCTACTCAATTGGCATCACGAGGCTGAATGACCTCGAAAAATGGCAACAGCGCATGGCGGCCCGGATGGTCATCCATCCAAGTGCCGGCCACGCCCGACAGCGCTTAACCGGCGTCTCCACTGCGGCAAGGCCGTTGCCCTTAAGATTGGCAGACCACAAAAAATACAGTAGAATAAGTTTAAAAAAGTTTTGAAAGATCACGAATGTGTGACTGAATCAAGTGAGGCATCAAAACAGATTAGCACAGACGAAAAGTTTTTTGCATTGCATGATGTGACGTACTTACAGAGTTGTGGACATTGTTCCAGAAACTACAAGTATTCAAAAAGCTGTCATATGGAAATGAAGACGGTCACACGCGAAACAAGAGTAGAGGTCTGATTCTGAGAAGCTGTTACAGAATAACAAAAAAAAATTAAGGAAATAGCAAAGCACTGAATGCGGAGACGCTAGAAAGAAGGGGTAAGGGTGAATTGCACGAGCAACTGGGACATGAGGTGAGGCGTGGAGGAACAGTTTAAACTGGTACCGGAATGCATTGTATAAAAGAAAATAAGGCACAAGCTAAATAGATTGCCGAAGACGGTGGATGAAGTAGGTATGTAGAAATTAAAAGACCACACTAAGACAGATATGAGAAGGGAGAGCGTCATCTATCCAGTTTAAGGCCTTCTCACTTAAAAAGGAATGTAAACCGAAATGGTTTCAGTAATATATGAGGTGAAATGAAAATTGAAACTTTAATTTTCATTTCATACTGAAGAACCGGAGTCCCTATAACCACCGGCTACAAGGATGAACATACAAAGAATTTATGAGGTGGTATACGTAAGTTCCAGAAATATGTTACTTAAAATATTACGTCTTAGATCTTGTTCACCTTCAAAGTAATCCCGTTGGCAGTGAATATCTACGTTTCTATAAATCCCGAAATGCATTCTGGAAGTCTCTTTCTTACCATGTTTAGCACCCTCTGAGAATCCTCTGGAATCTCCGTAATTTTATAAGAGGAGATGTCACATGTAGCTAACACGGGAATGGTCCAATCCGACATGTCGAAACCTATCATGAAATTTTTCGCACAGGGCCAATACACCGAAAGAAATGCACTTTCAGAATTTTAACTGGTGAGGCGCACTGTTAACTAATTGTTTTAAAAAATGTTGACGTTACTTATATTTGCCGCACGAAGGCCTTCCTGCCTATTGCGCTAATGGGTGAATAAGCAGACGCAGCCGTGATAAGAGAACGTGGTGCAGCGTAGCGCGGAGTCCGAAGTACACACGCGCGAATTTTAAGCACTTAATCCATACCAAAATTGTCACATAGGCATACCATTAATGCTTTGCATAATTTGCAGTTCATATTGACAGCTAAACTGTTGCAGACGTAATGGTTACGCAAGCGACTAGTAGATGAAAGTGAACCAAGGCACTGTGTAACGTTACATTACAGACGACTCTCATCAAACGTAATTTGTTGACATGCAATATTTTATAACAACTCCGATAGCACAGTTCTGATGATAATTTTCAAATACTGGGTATTTTGCTACCCATGAATCACTCCTTTGTGCATTTCCTGTAGTCGTCACAAAAATGCGAAGTGCCTATTGGATGACGAAAATAAACATTTACCTTACACCAGACGCACCTGATAAAGGAAAAATTATTGCATTCGGCACATCACAAAAATTACTAATTTTATTTAGGCAAAATTGGGATGTAGGGAGACATGGCCGTGCTGTGCACCAGGCATACTTTATTAATTTCCTAAAACGAGGTGATAAAAATTGACAATGCACAAATCTCTGAAGTTTTTACAATACTGTTCCCTTGATAAACCTGAAATGACAAAGAACTATCGAAAATTATATTGTCTAACAATTTTCTGAGAAATGTGTTACACTGTAGAAAAATTTCTTTATTGAGAGCCTGAATCACGGGGTGGAATCCGAATTATGTAAAATCTTTTCGTTGTCCTCCTGCAGGCTGAGTTATTTTCTTCAAACGGTAAAAAGACATTTCGCATATTCTATTGAAAATTAGTCTTCCCCATTCTTCCAGATTTTGCAGTATCAATTACAAGATTATTGCAACTAAACAATTGTTTTCTAAATTTTTTGTTTTAATTTGCCTCAAGGTTCCTTAAATAAGATATAAAGCTGTGGAAGCAGTAATACACCTGTCATTGGCATTGTTGCTCACAGATTTTGTCTAGCATTCATTGACTGCAAACAGAGTATGTATTTATTCGCAAGAAATGATGAAGTGCGGTTTGCATGCAATTCTTTCGCGAAACCCGACTGATTGGCTTTATACACAGCATTTTAAGGGATAAGAAGAAACTTCGTCTTACGTCATTTCCGAATTTCTCTGTAGTATTACCTATTAATGGCTTCTCGACGCATTTACTTTAAGTAAACTTCGTAATTTTTGCCACTATCTTTTTCCGTATAATTTTCTGAGTATGTTTAACAATGTCGATGAAACTTTGAAATCGGTAATGTTCACTTCACTTAATCTTCAGAGGCTCAGTCTCTTAGATCTCCCTCACTAACGGTACATCGACTGTCACGAGCAGTTCTGAATCCTTAAAATAATTTTCCGTTCACAATTCTGCGAGTTTTATTCCGGCGCATATTTCGTAATTCGTGTAAATCTTTCTCGTGTTCATATAATTGATGTTCAGATTTTAGAAAACGAAACACGCTTGTGCAGTGCTTTACTATAAGCGTTTTTCCCTCCTTTGTTTAAAAATTTACAGCCCTTTTGTCACTGAAGGCCATTACTGAAGTATTTTCTTTGGGGGTAGCGAAGTACTTCATTTTTGTTTTGGACTTTAATTAGCGCAACAGTCATCGACTGAGTCACAATTCTTGGAATCATCAAGAGTTATTTCCTGTTCTTTCCAAAGTTTCCACAATTTCTGACGAAACGTGGCCATCATTCGAACGAATGTCCAAGAAATTAGCTACTAAATAACACGTTTGTAGGTCTTCAGGAGAAGTAGGTGATTTTGATTGCATACCACATTCTTCCCATTTCATCTTTGTAAGGCTGAAGACATTAACTGGATTCCATATTGCTGTACAAGTCTGGAACCTGCACAAAGACAGATGCTACTAGCAATCACACATGAAGAAAACACCAAGAAAATGAACCCAGTTTTATTTGCATTATTAATACGTAGTGATATCGCAAAAGCAACTGCTAATCCCTATGGACGCTAAAGTGTTGCAAATGAATCAAATAGTAACTGAACAATTGTATCAACGAAAATACCAATAGAAACTGGAATTCTCTTTACAAATTATGATCGCAATGTGCCGTCTTATCTGTTTGCCTAAGCGCCGTTAACCAGCGCAATGCACCTACTTTGTTGTGTGCGCGCGCTGTCTGCTGCAGAAATGGTACTGGCATACATGTATCCAGCCGCCTGACGAACTACGAATTTGGCAATTTTCAACATTTTTTTGAAGAATACTTTCATTGTTTCTTAGCAGCTAAAATTCTGATACGATTATTATTTCGGTGTGTTCTTTGTGTATAAGAAAAAATTCAGGGCAGATGTCGGATTGGACCATCGATTGTTAAGTCTGTCGGGTAACGCTAGGTTGCGGCGAACTAACATCTCGTTTCTAGTTTTTAAAAAAATCTGATTAATGTATACTATATACGAATATGTACTGAGTACAGAATATAAATTGATGAGTAGATCGAAGAAAGACGAAAGTAACGAAAAGTGGAAGAAATGAGAACAGCGATAGACTTAGAATCAGGGTTGGTGGTCACGATGTAGATGATGTTAAGTAATTCTGCTTCCTAGGCAGCAAAATAAACCATGGCGGACGTAGCAAGAGGACATCAAAAGCAGACAGGCAAAAAGGGAATTCCTGGCGAAGAGAAGTCTACTAGTATCAAACATACGCCTTAATTTGAGTAAGAAATTTCTGAGAATGTACGTCTGGAGTACAGCATTGTATGGCAGTGAAACGGACCGTGGGAAAACCGGAACAGAAGAGAATCTAAGCATCTGAGATGTGCTCCTACACAAGAATGTTTGGAATTAGGTGGACTGACAAGATAAGGAAGAGGAGGTTCTGAACGCAATCGGAAAGAAATATATGGAAAAACACTGACAAGAAGAAGGGACAGGATGATAGGGCATTTGGTACACCAGGGAGTAGCTTCGAAGGGAGTTGTAGAGGGTAAAATCTGCAGAGGAAGACAATTGGAACACATCCAGAAGGGTGAGGATGTAGGTAGCAAGTGCTACTCTGAAATGAAAAGGTTGGCACAGGAGAGGAAGTCGTGGCGGGGTGCATCAAACTAGTCACAAGACGGGTGAAAAAAAAAAAAAATAATTTGAGAACGAGCATTGTCATGATAGAGTACCCAGTCGTTCGTACGCCACTTTATCTCCTCACGTCTTCTTTCAAATGTCTTGGAAAGTCGCGGCAAAACTGGATACTGACCGTCTGACCAGGACGGACGAAGTGTTTACGAACAACGCCGCCAGTACATACATAAAAAAAATTACGATCAATAGAGACATATAGTACTCTCCACTTATCAAGCTGCTTTTTGGTCGAGCTGAATTATTCTTCCACTGCGACGATCTCTGCTTAGTTTCAGGGTCATAGTCGTAACTCCAGTTTCTGTCACTAGTGACAACATGTTAAGGAAAACGGGAATCGTCTTGAATTCATGGTACGAACTTTGATGCAATCCTCCTCATGTTCAATTCTTCTCATAGGACACGTACATACGTACCATAGCTTATTCCCAAGGCGCTGCGAAGGTCTTCAGTTCTCCGTCTACCACCTTACAGATTCAGGTGCCTCATTTTCTGAATATGTCCTGGTGTGATGTCAGTTGAGGCCTACCGGAACGATCGTCAACATCAATCTATGTCCGCCTATTTTTGAAACGCTTATACCTGGGTGTTGGGCCTAATGTGTTGCCTCCGAAAGCTTGCTTTAACGTTTTGGTGCGTTTCTGCTGGAGTATTCCCAAATTTTATAACAGAAATTTATGCAGCCAACGTCAACACTCGGAAACCGTTTCAATGTGCTCGTCAACAACTCTGTTCGCACTCACTTGTCACACTGACTGAAGGAATACTGAGACACAACTAGTGGCATTTCCGTGAACTCTTAAGCATTTCTTCGTAAAATTCAAATTTATATAACTTTTTGATATTACATCGTAATTCGACATCATCCTTGTGCGTTCTGTCGTTCATTCTCTGTATCGTAACACGTGCAAATACTATGTCGGTCGACCACAAAGATACATTCAAAACCGTAGCTCACGCCGCTTCCTATGCGAGACTGTTTTAATGAAGTAGTCACGCGTGCCAGAGTGTGTAACCTTGGCCATGGAGACCAGCGTCACCGAGGTTACAAAACCCACAGCCAGTTGTTTGCACGCTGTACTTTGCAGACAGCTGTTGTCTGCACAGGCGTTGACAGCTCTGATAATGCGCGTTTCACTGCCGCTGCTAGGCACAAAGCGCCTCCCTCCCTCCACACACACACACACCCTCACGCTTATCTGGGCGACTCCACTGTAACGAGCCGCTACTCGCAGCGCCACGCTCTTCAGATCGCTTACAACGCGTTCTGAATTAGACCTGAAAACTAGGACAGCGTTTGCTCACATCACGTGTATTGAATTTCAGTACAAAGCTCCTCCCTGTAAAGCTAGAGCAGGTATGCGCTTCGTTGACTTTCCTATTCTTCCCCAAACGCCATTCAGCGGACCTTTTTTAATGTGGCTATACGTATAAGATGAAACCAAATGAAAAAGGGACAGATGAAAAAAAAAAAAGGCAACTCAACTCTGCATCTACATAGATACTCCGCAAACCAACGTAAGGTTCCTGGCGGAGGGTACCCTGTACCACTACTAGTCCTTTCCCTTCCTCTTCCACTCGAAAATAGCACGCCGCTGTGGCCGAACGGTTCTAGGTGCTTGAGTCCGGAGCCGCGCACCTGTTACGGTCGCAGGTTCGAATCCTGCCTCGAGTATGGATGTGTGTGATGTCCTTAGGTTAGTTAAGTTTAAGTAGTTCTAAGTTCTAGGGGGACTGATGACCTCAGGTGTTCAGTCCCATTGTACTCAGAGCCATTTGAACCATTTTTCCACCTTAAAATAGAGCGACTGAAAAAAGACTGTCTACATGCCTCCGTTCGAGCCCTGGTATGTTATCTTCGTAGCCCTTACATGCAAAATATCATGGCGGCAGTGGAATGGTCTGGCAGTCAACATCAAATCCCGGTTCCCCAAAAATTTTCCTAATAGTGTTCCTCGAAAAGAACGTCACTTTCTGTCCAGCGACTCCTATTTGAGCTCCCGAAACATCTCCGTAACATTTGCTTGTTGTCCGGACTTACCAGTAACAAATCTAGCAGGACCCTCTGAATTGCTTTGCTGTCGTCCTTCAGTCCGAACTGGTTGTTGTTGTTGTTGTGGTCTTCAGTCCTGAGACTGGTTTGATGCAGCTCTCCATGCTACTCTATCCTGTGCAAGCTTCTTCATCTCCCAGTACCTACTGCAACCTACATCCTTCTGAATCTGCTTAGTGTATGCATCTCTTGGTCTCCACCTACGATTTTTACCCTCCACGCTGCCCTCCAATACTAAATTGGTCATCCCTTGATGCCTCAGAACATGTCCTACCAACCGATCCCTTCTTCTGGTCAAGTTGTGCCACAAACTCCTCTTCTCCCCAATCTTATTCAGTACCTCCTCATTAGTTATGTGATCTACCCATCTAATCTTCAGCATTCTTCTGTAGCACCACATTTCGAAAGCTTCTATTCTCTTCTTGTCCAAACTAGTTATCGTCCATGTTTCACTTCCATACGTGGCTACACTCCATACAAATACTCTCAGAAACGACTTCCTGACACTTAAATCTATACTAGATGTTAACAAATTTCTCTTCTTCAGAAACGCTTTCCTTGCCATTGCCAGTCTACATTTTATATCCTCTCTACTTCGACCATCATCAGTTATTTTGCTCCCCAAATCGCAAAACTCCTTTACTACTTTAAGTGTCTCATTTCCTAATATAATACCCTCAACATCACCCGACTTAATTCGACTACATTCCATTATCCTCGTTTTGCTTTTGGTGATGTTCATCTTATATCCTCCCTTCAAGACACCATCCATTCCGTTCAACTACTCTTCCAAGGCCTTTGCTGTCTCTGACAGAATTACAATGTCATCGGCGAACCTCAAAGTTTTTATTTCTTCTCCCTGGATTTTAATACCTACTCCGAATTTTTCTTTTGTTTCCTTTACTGCTTGTTCAATATACAGATTGAATAACATCGGGGAGAGGCTACAACCCTGTCTCACTCCCTTCCCAACCACTGCTTCCCTTTCATGTCCCTCGATTCTTGTAACTGCCATCTGGTTTCTGTACAAATTGTAAATAGCCTTTCGCTCCCTGTATTGTACCCCTGCCACCTTCAGAATTTGAAAGAGAGTATTCCAGTTAACATTTTCAAAAGCTGGTACGGACACCAAACTACCGAGCAGTACTCAAGGACGTGTCGCAACAGCGTCCTATCTCGTTTACAGGTGAACCACTCTCTCCTAAAATTCCTCCAATAAACCGGCGTCGACCATTCGCCTTCGCTACCACAAGGTAGGTCACATTTCATATCCCTTTGCAACGTTATGCCCAGATATTTAAACGACTTGACCGTGTCAGGCAGGACACTAGTAATACTGTATCCGAACATTACAGATTTGTTCCTCCCACTCATCCCCGTTAACTTTAATTTTTCCACATGTAGAGCTGACCAACCACAAATTTTGTCTAAGCTGTCTTGTATCTTCCTACAATCACTCATCTTCGACACCTTACCGTACAGCACAGCATCGTCAGCAAAGAACCGCAGATTGCTGCCCAACCTTTCCGCAAAATCATTTATGTATACAGAGAACAAAAGCGGTCCTGTCACACTTCCCTGGGGCACTCCTGACGTTACCCTTGTCTGATGACCACTCGAGGGTTCTATAACTTGAAAGTCTTCGAGCCATTCACATATCTGTGAACTTATTCCGTATGCTCGTACCTTCGTTAACAGCCAGCAATGGATCGCTGTTTAAGATTTCAAAAGCAATCGCCCTAAGAGTTAATATATTTATCTCACTGTGAGACAGGACATGCCTTCATGGAAAAAGGTTTGCGGTTGTCTACGGAATCACGATTGTACCCAGGCTTGTACCTCTTCCTCCCAATTAAATCGACGGCCACAAATGTCTTACTTCAGGGCTCAAAAAATATGTAAATGACGTGGGGAGGGATAGGGACTGTATTGAGGATGTGTAAAGGGCTTCCTGACAAAACGTCTGCGCCGTAGTCATAACAATCTGTCAGCAAAATGTCCGCCACATGTTGCTAAGGTTGTTCAAAGTAGAGCTGGCAGTGCGACATGGAACCGACACTAAATCCACCCTTTCATGGGACGTGAAAACGCACGTACACGAAAAGCTGGTGACGTCACAGTGTGGAATTCGAGGCTTACGGGAAATACACGCCGTGGCGCGTACGTCACAACACGTGACACTGCAGGTCTTAACGAGTGCCACCAGTCGTCTCCGGCGGGGAGCGCGCAACTATTTCAGACGAATTTAATAAATCTTAACTAGGTGGTTAAATGCAAGCGAGTTCTCCATAGCATACGACAAAATTAATGCATTAATTAGTCGGTAACTTTTCAATTAAATACTAAGTTCCCGCGGGCCCTGCGAGGAGCCGAGCGTTCCCGAAGTGTGGAGGAGAAGCCTTCTAGTATGACGTCACACGACCGTTGTAGTGCCCGTATATCTCGTTAGTCCCGGTGGAATTCCACGTTCCACTACACTGCGGACTGTGTGATGAAGACTCCGGCATGTCAGACTTGTGCCTAGTGACGTGACAGTATGTGTATTTCTTGTGGGGCTTTATAAAAGTCTCTGTTTATGTGCCTCCGTTACCAGCAATAATGAATCAACTGAGACACTGCATAACAGCAGCTGTGGAAACTGTTCAAATGGTTCACATGACTCTGAGCACTATGGGACTAAACTTCTGAGGTCATCAGTCCCCTAGAACTTAGAACTACTTAAACCTAACCAACCTAAGATCGTCACACACATCCATGCCCGAGGCAGGATTCGAACCTGCGACCGTAGCGGTCGCGCGGTCCCAGACTGTAGCGCCTAGAACCGCTCGGCCACTCCGGCCGGCGTGGAAGCTGTAACTCGAGACATGTTCGCTGCAGTGTGGGAACAATTTGAATACCGCATTGACATACGCCGTTCACTCAAGGCGGTATACTGAACACCTCTGAAAATGTCTGAAAAAGAACTTTTTGCGTTTCGTGTTCATCAAAAAACAAAATTAATCGTATATGTTTATTAGTTTCAGAAATATATATCCAAATCGGATGATTCTTTTTGGCACACCCTGTATATACTTATCTCTGGGTTTTGTATGTTGCCGGTAAGTATCTTCTTCAGCGATTGTGTCCAGCCTCGAAAAACCTCTTCTTCCATTCCAATCAAATTACGAAACGAATCTCTATTTTGAAATCTGTCTGATGAAGTACGTTATTTCAGGGTGTTGGTACTAAAGGCAACATCGAGAATATGGATACGTTCCATGCGCAAACTGACAGTCGACGCTATACCCCAAGAATTTAAAACCGGAAATAGGATTAAAGTACAATTGAGTTAACGAATAACTTCTATTAGCATGTATCTCAGATAGTTGTGCACCATTATGTACTGTTCCTCTACCAGCAATTCGCTGTTAATGCCATCGATGAAGCCAGAATCTGCATCGCTGTTTTCTCCGCTCTTCTTGGACAGTTGCTCGTAGATATAACGCAGCTATTTTATGCGCGTCCATTTTCATAAAGAAACTCTGTGGTTTTCAAGCCAAATGAAGCCGACAATGCCCGCTGACGAGCGGTGAGACCGCAGATCGCGTTAACCAGCTCGTCTCGTGTACCGACACTGCTCCCTCGTGAGGTGGAATGGCGCGTCTGCGTCCACGTAAGCGTTAGCTGCGTCGTTCCTTGTGAAGGCAACTTTAGGTTTACGCCCGCAACACATAGCGTCTAGCCTTGTGTTTCGTTTGCTATCATGGTGTAACAAAAGCTCACCCGCAACTGAACACGTCCAAATTTCCGCTTCTATGACGCGTTGGAGGCAAGTAACTTTAAGCCTCGCATCGTTACACAGTTTCGGAGAGCTTAAATTTCGGGACGCCGTTTACCAAATTAATTTTGTGTGATAGAAGGCCAGGTGCGCTGGAAGTGTTTAAAAATTCGACTGGATAACAGCACCACCTATTGGTTCTTTGGTGTATTACGGCGTGATGATCGTTTCACTACTGTAATAACATCAACACAATCTTAAAGCTTTAAACTACGATTTTTTTTTTCAGTGAGCCGATTTAAATTAATCAAAGCTTGTAAGTTGAGCAAAGCTACGCTGAAGTTACCTGTCAAAATCCCATGAAAACACGTCTGCCAGTTTTGGAGAACAGACAGACAGACAGACAGAAACGCTGGTTTTCCAGTTTTATTATTAGCGCTACACGTTACACGATTGCCGAAAAATAATTAGAAGCAGTTCCAACCATTAAATATCTGAGAATATACGGAGCGATTTAAAGTACTACCATCACAGAAAACTAATCCCAGGGAAGCCAGACGCTAGACAGATTCATTCAAAGATGTTCAATTGTGTGTGAACTCCTAGACTCCTAGGGACAAAATTACTGAGGTCTTCGGTCCCTAGGCTTACACACTGCTTAAACTAACTTATGCTAAGAACAACACACACACACACACACACACACACACACACACACACACACACACACCGGAGGGAGGACTCGAACCTCCAGCGGGAGAGGCCGCGGACTCCCTGACATGGCGCCTAACCGCCGTGCACTCCGCGCGGCGACTGATTCACTGAGCTTCCTCAGGGAGCCCATTCCGTCCAAAATAGAGGTAGCTAACATAACCCTCGTTCGATCAGTACGTTAATATTGCTCGTCGTTCTGCTATCAGACTGGCAGGACTGAGATGAAAATAGAGATCAAAAGAAGAACAAAAGAGCGAAAGCGTCACAGAGATTCTCCCCCAACCCTGTGGCAGACGCAACAAGTGCCCCATTGTGCATCAGGTTGTGGTTTACTGTTAAAATTCCGAGAGCGTGCATTTCTGGAAGAGTGAATCAATATATTGCTTTCTCCTGCGTTATCTCGCGAAAAGAGAATTAAGTTAAAAGTAGATAGATTCGAGATCACAAGGTAGCTCGTTTATCTCACGGACCATACACGACTAACAAAAAAAAGATGGACGAAACAGTGGTATATGGAACACCTTCCGCCACACACCGAAAGGTGGTTTGTGCACTGTAGATGTAGTTGTGGCCAGGTTGCGCAGATGTGACGTGGACTCTTATTCGGAAGAAGCAGGGTTCAAAATCCCTGAAGCTGGCCATTTTCGCTTTATTCTTGGATTCCCTATATTACTTAGGATAAGAAGACTGCCACGAGGGCAACAGAAGGCACTGTGCCCTGTCCTTGCCCAAACCGAACTTTTGTTTCGTACATGTAACTTCCTCGACATATTTCGTTGTTTTGTGTCCTTCAAACCAACACACACACATTTTACATATATACACGAGGGGCGTTTGAGAAGTCCGTGCAAAAATAAAAACTACATACGTGTTTGGGGTAAACCTTTTACATGTTTCGACATAGTCTCCTTTTACACTTATACACTTCGTCCAACGCTGTTCTAATTTGTTGATCCCTTCTGAATAGTAGGAATTGTTCAAGTCTGTAAAATAGCAATTAGTTGAAACTTCCTGGCAGATTAAAACTGTGATCCGGACCGAGACCCGAACACGGGACCTTTGCCTTTCGCGGGCAAGTGCTCTACCAACTGAGCTACCCAAGCACGACTCACGCCCCGTCTTCACAGCTTTAATTCCGCCAGTACCTCGTCTCCAAGCTTCATAGAAGCTCTCCTGCGAACCCTGCAGAACTAGCACTCCTGGAAGAAAGGATATTGCGGAGACATGGCATAGCCACAGCCTGCGGGATGTTTCTAGAATGAAAGCAGTGAGGACGGGGCCTGAGTCGTGCTTGGGTAGCTCAGTTGGTAGAGCACTTGCCCGCGAAAGGCAAAGGTCCCGTGTTCGAGTCTCGGTCAGGCACACAGTTTTAATCTGCCAGGAAGTTTCATATCAGCGCAGACTCCGCTGTAGAGTGAAAATTTCATTCTAGCTATTAGTTGCTGCTATCACCTCATCGTTTGAATAGAATCTTTGTCCCGCCAGCAATTTTTTTAAAATTGGGGAAAAAATAGTAGTTCGAGGGAGCCAAGTCTGGAGAACAGAGGGGTGGGGGGGCGGGGGGTGAAACGAGTTGGAATCGTATTTCCATTAATTTTGCGATCACAACTGCTGAGGTGTGTGTTGGTGCGTTGTCGTGATGGAAAATGACTTTTTACCGATCCAATCGCCGGCGTTTTTCTTGCAGCTCGGTTTTCAAACGGTCCAATAACGATGAATAATATGCACCTGTAGTTTTTTTACCCTTTTCCAGATAGTCGATGAGGATTATTCCTTGCGAATCCCAAAAGACAGTCGCCATAACCTTTCCGGCCGAAGTAATGGTCTTCGCCTTTCTTCGTGCAGATTCTCCCTTGGTAGCCCATTGTTTAGATTGTCGTTTGGTCTCAAGAGTATAGTAAGTAATGTATCCATGTTTCATCTGCAGTGACGAAACGACGCTTAAAGTCCTGCGGATTCTTCCTGAACAGCCTCACACGATTCCGTTTTTGGTCAAGCGTGAGCAATCGCGGAACCCATCTTTCGGATAGCTTTCTTATGTCCAAATGTTTATGCAAAATATCATGTACCCGTTCATTCGAGATGCCCACAGCACTAGCGATCTCACGCACCGTAACTCTTCTGTCATCCATCACCATATCATGGATTTTATCAATGATTTCTGGAGTCGTAGCCTCCATAGGGCGTCCAGAACGTTCAGCATCACTAGTGCCCATATGGCCACTCCGAAAATTCTGAAACCAATTATAAACTGTTCTAATCTAAGGTGCAGAGTCACCGTAATGTTTATCAAGCTCCTGTTTAGTCTCTTGAGGCGTTTTGCCTTTCATAAAGTAATGTTTAATCATCAAACTAAATTATTTTTCGTCCACTTTTTTTGACAATCACTCGACTTCCTTGATTCACACGAATGCCAAACACAAAGAAATAGACCAATATGGTTGAAACTTGGTGTGCGTTCTTTACAAAGATGCTACTAACTAAACATGACCTCGATACGCGCCGGTGGTGCCATCTCTCAGACTTTGGACGGACTTTTCAAACGCCCCCTTTCAGAAAGTATGTTACATTTGTCCCACGCTAAGACCCTTACGCAACAAGAGCGGCACGCTGTCAGAAGAGGGTACATGTACCGGTTTTCCCGCACGGACAGTTCTGCTGACGTATGGATGATTGGTACACCACAGTGTTGCATCAAAATCGCACAGCAACTGGAGAAGTATTCCAAGTTAAATTACGCTGGACAGTGCGATTTTGGCAAGACGTCTACAAACAGCACACAGATCCGTCGTGAAATTTTGGCGGTATTCGAAAGAAATGCAATGTTGCGCCCAGCCGTAGAGAAATGGTGCCAACCGTTGGCCAAGGCCACACAGACGCTGGAAGACAAAAATGATCAAAATCCCGAGTTAATTAGAGTGCCCTGATAATACTGCTCCAAACGTTTTCAATTGGCGATAGACCCGACTAACTTTCTGGCCAAGGTAGTGCCTGGCAAGCACGAAGACAAGCAATAGAAACTCTCACCGCATGCAGGCAGGCGTTATCTTGCTGAAAGTTAAGCCCGCGATGGCTTGCCATGAAGGGCAAACAAAACGGGACGTAGAGTATTGTCGACGTACATCTGCTGGAAGTGTGCCAACCAAAGGAGTCTTACGATTCTTAATAGCAACACATATCATCACTTCTGCTTGTCGGTCCGTATAGCGGGCGACAATATGTCACCGCTGTCAGAGGCTTCTCCAGACAAGTCTTCGTTGCTCATCGAAGCTCAGTTGGAAACGGGACTCATCACTATAACAATTCTGTTCAGTCAGTGAGATTCCAAGCCGAAGACATGTGTGAGACGCCCCCGGAAGACATGTGGAGACGCCCCCGGAAAGCGGTGGGATACCAGCCAACTGTCGCCCGCCGTAAGGCTGGACAACCAGTTTGACGGTCTGGGATGCCCTTCCATTTCATAGCACGACTCCTTTGATTGTCATCAGCCGCACCCTTGCAGCACAGCGGAATGTCGACGATACTCTACCTTCCGTTTTGTCGTCCTTCATGGTAAGCCACCCTGGTCTTACCTTTAAGCAAGGTAACGTCCACCTGGATACTGCGAGAGTTTCTACTGCTTCTCCTCGTGTTTGCCAAACCCTACCTTGGCCGGGAAGGTCGCTAGATCTCTCTCTCTCTCCAGGTGAGAACGTTTTCGAGAATTTTGGGTAAGGCCCTCCAAGCATTTCTGGATTTTGACGATCTAACACGCCACTTGTACAGAATTTGGCACGGTATCCCTCAGGTGGGCATGCAACATCTCTATAAGTCAATGCCAAGCCGAATAACTTCTTGCGTAAGAGGCAGAGGTGGACCAATACGTTATTGACTGTTTGAAACTATCTCTCTCTCTGGAGGGGGAAAAAAAAATTCGTCCAATATTTTCTGAAATTGTAATCGTTTCTTGTCTGTACATGTACATCACATATACCGATTTCCGTCCCATTCGGATAATTTCTTCATGGTGTATCTTTCTTTTTCTGGTTTGTGAGTGTATGATGTAGCTGTTACCCAACATCGACATTAACGATGAGGCTGTACACGCCGAACAACGTCCTATGTAGGACTCAGCGATTTTCCGCCCGAGAGATTTTATTTTGTCGGCTGTACATGTCAACGTTTTATTGAGCAATTAAGCATTTTTAACTCATGACACCGACTCATTTTTATCAGTCTAAGAATATAAATAAAAATGCTGTTAGTGAATCTTCGAGGTAATGGCTATGCAGCATATACTCTGTAGAGCCAAAGGAACTGGTATAGACATGTATATTCAAATACAGGGATACAGTATGTAAACAGACAGAATACGGCGCTGCGGTCGACAACGCCTATATATGGCAACAAGTGTATGGCGCAGTTGTTAGATCGGTTACTGCTGCTGCTGTGGCAAGTTATCAAGACTTAAGTGAGTTTCAACTTGGTGTTACAGTCGGCGTACGAGTGATGGACACAGCATCTCCGAGGCAGCAGTGGAGTGGGGATTTTCCCGTACGACCATTTCACGAGTATACCGTGAATATCAGGAATCCGTTACAACATCAAACCTCCGACATCGCCGCGGCCGGAAAAAGATCCTGCAAGAACGCGACCAACGACGACTGAAGAGAATCGTTCAACGTGACAGAAGTGCCACCCTTCCGAACAAATTGCTGCAGACTTCAATACTGGGCCACCAACAAGTGTCAGCGTACGAAACATCATCGATATGGACTTTCGGAGACGAAGGCCTACTGGTGTACCCTCGATGACTGCACGTCACAAAGCTTTACGCCATGCCTGGGCCCGTCAACACCGATATTGGATTGTTGATGACTAGAAACATGCTGCCTGGTCGGACAAGTCTCGTTTCAAATTATATCGAGCGGATGGATGCGTTCGGGTATGGAGGTAACCTCATGAATCCATGGACCATGCATATCAGCAGGGGACTGTTCAAGCTGGTGGACGCTGTGTAATGGTGTGAGGCGTGTGCAGTTGGAGTGATGTGGGATCCGTGATACGTCAATGTACGACTGACAGGTGACACGTGCATAAGTTTCGTGTCTGATTACCTGAACTCATTGATGTCCACTGTGCATTCCGACGGACTTGGGAAATTCTAGCAGAACAATGTGACACCCCACATGTCCAGAATTGCTACAGAGTGGCTCCAGGAACATTCTTCTTTCTAAGTTTAAACACTTCCGCTGGCCACCAAACTTCCCAGACGTGAATATTATTCAGCATATCTGGGACGCCTTGCACCGTGCTGTTCAGATGATAATTCCACCCCCTCGTACTATTACGGATTTATGGACAGGCCTGCAGGATTTATGTTGTCAATTTCCTCCAGCACTACTTCAGACAATAGTAGAGTCCATGCCACGTCGTGTTGCGGCACTTTCGCGTGCCCGTGGGGGCACTACATGATATTGGGCAGGTGTACCAGTTTCTCTGGCTCTTCAGCGTATTACGTTCATCTTGTGTAGCTTGTAGCCTAATCTGAGTCTTGTTGAAATGCAGGCCACCTGATTATGTTCGTATGAAATGAACCCAGTCATAGCTTAGTAAGTACAGCTAAAACAACAGCTGTCGTTTTCTTAACATTCATGTGTCTCTGAATTACTTTCTGAAAAGCTCTCACTTCTTGTATGGGCTTTGAGTCATAAGTCCATGTCCCAGTGTCGAATGTCATAACTAGTATCACAAGATAATGCATCTGTGCAGGTGTTTCCCTCCCAGACCACTGACACTGCCTGCTAAGAGGGTCACTCCATATGAAATGCACACTATTTTCATAAAAAATAGTTTTCATTCTGCATGTGTGAAAGTTTTACAGTGTGTAGATACATCATTCCCGCTTGCTTTCAAACTTAGTTCAACCTGTTCCCGTGAGTGGGGCCGTCACAACAAGTCTTCAAGATGGCTGCTACACTTTACGTTCGTGAAAAGCAATGTGCTGTCATAGAATTCCTGTGCTGTGAAAACGAGACAGTGGGAAACATCCACAAGAGGTTGAAAAAGGTATATGGAGATGGCTGCTGTCGATCGCAGTACAGTTAGTCGGTGGGCAAGCAGGTTACGTGATGAATGCGGTCACGGCAATATTGAGGATTGTCCTCGCAGCGGCAGGCCTCGTACTGCACACAATCCAGACAATGTGCAGAGAGTTAACGAATTGGTGACTGCTGACAGCATCACAGTGAACGAAAATTCACGCTACGTTGGGATAGGGGAAGGAAGTGTTCGTAGAATATGGAAAGTGTTGGCATTAAAAAAGGTTTGTGCCAGGTGGGTTCCCAGGATGTTGACAGTGGCTCACAAAGAAACAAGAAAAACGATATGCAGCGAACTTTTGGAACAGTACGAGAATGGTGGAGATGAATTTCTTGGAAGAAATGTGACAGGTGATGAAACATGGCTCAATCAATTTTTTACCAGAGATGAATAGGCAATCAATGGAGTGGCATCATGCAAATTCACCCAAGGAAAAAAAAAAAAATTCAAAACCACACCTTCTGCTGGAAAAGTTATGGCTACGGTGTTTTTCGATTCCGAAGGACTCTTGCTTGTGGACATCATGCCAAGTGGAACCACCATATATTCTTATGCATATGTGACGACACTGAAGAAACTTCAAGCTCGACTGAGTCGTGTTCACCACATCAGGAAAAGCAGGATGTTTTGCTGTTGCATGACAATGCACGGCCACACGTCTATCAAAAAACCATGTAAGAGATCACAAAACTCGGATGGACAACACTGAAACACCCGCCTTACAGTCCTGACCTGGCTCCATGTGACTATCATCTCTTTGGGAAACTGAAAGACTCTCTTCGTGGGGTAATGTTTGAAGATGATGATTCCCTTGGGCACGCTACCAAACAGTGGCTACAACAGGTTGGTCCAGAATTTTACCGTGCGGGTGCACAGGCACTGGTTCCAAGATGGCGTAAGGCAGTTGAGAGGGATGGAAATGATGTGGAGAAATGAAAATATTGCTCCTAAAGAATGTATCTACACACTGTAAAACTTTCAAACATGTAGAATAAAATATGGATTTAAAAAAAAATATTGTGCATTTCTTTTGTAGTGACCCTCGTACAAAGTAGCAATAACATTATTTCTACCTTACAACAAAATATTAGAAACAAGTCAAGCATTTCTAGAGCACCGAAAGAAGTACACATCGCAGCACTCGTGGTAGATACTTTTAGCAGGACTACTTCAAGAAAAAACAAAGCGCTACTCGTATAAATTGTCTTTTCCATAATGTAAAGTCATATGGCATTATGCAGTCTGGGGTCTCTTATGTGCTGGATTCAGCAGCCTGTGCACAATGGCTCCTTTCGTTGCAGGAATGTGGGAGTTATTCCTTAAGTGTATTCGTAAAGTGTAGGTGACTAATGGAAGCGTGTACAGTGTTAATTCTGAGAACTCGTTTGTGCATAAGGTGCGTTCCTATTCTATATCCACGAAGTGTGAAGGTTTTTAACTGATAAAATCTTAACA
This sequence comes from Schistocerca nitens, assembly GCF_023898315.1. Lineage (NCBI taxonomy): Eukaryota > Metazoa > Arthropoda > Insecta > Orthoptera > Acrididae > Schistocerca > Schistocerca nitens. Next base: position 225,500,925 of record NC_064619.1, read on the forward strand.
TTCATGCTACGTTCTTCGAAGAACTCGGGCATAACCGATGTCGCGCTTACACGGGTTGAGCACCATATAAGCTTTCAAAGCGTGGCTTTCGCAAAGGTCGTCCTGCTTTTTCGACAGATAACCTTGTTCCACGGAAATTTCGCGGAAAAACTTCTGTTATTTCACTTTCTGAGCCAAAGACACACAGCGCCAAGGTTCCCAGCAGAAAGCTTCTACGAACACGCTAGCCTGCTCCATTTCACTGATCGAATCTCTGCCTCTACGAAGAAAATTGCCGTTATGGAAATTGTTAGACCAGAGAGCAACAGCTGCCAAGATCAGCATTTCATCGCGAGATCCGCGCGCGCAGACAACGAGTTTTCGGTGAAAGGTTGCCGCTCTGAATACAAAGGTGGCGGCGATATGTCACGTGGGCGGAGGCGAACCGACGTTGTCTGTCAACATCCGCTCTGATTGAGGCGGTGGCTTGCGTGCTGTGATTGGATCCGAGTCATTTCCTGCGTCGTGCGCTGCTTGCAATGCGGAGGAAACGTCTTCTCGCTCCTGAGCGGCAGCAACAGCAGGAATACAAGGAAGGCTGCTCTAGGTAGGGGGCGGAGCGTCTAAAAGGAATCGCCTACAAGACGATAATGTGACCAGTTTTGGACTACAGAATTTTCTTATTTCGTGAGTACTGAAGGACGATCTGTTTTAATTGTTAAAATAATTCTACAGCAAAGATCGCATAAAATATTTTTTTACTTAAGACATCTGGTTTCCATAGTGTTTACTGTGCCACCTTTAAGTCTTAAAAATCTTGTTGTAAAACATTTTACGCTGAACCTCACGCACAAGATGTCAAGTGAACAAAACTCAGCACATTTTAAAAGTTTGTCATCGCTAAAATATTTAAAAACGGGAAGTAACTTGTACAAAAGGCAATGTCCATATACATATTGTTCACATATGTTTGTTACATCATACAAACACGGTACACAGTAGCACATATGTTTACGTACGCTGGATACATTGCAAACAGTGCGAATACACTTTAAGTGGCATATAAGGTGCAACTGACACTATACAACTGGACTATAGCTCCTTATGGAGAAGGAATGGCAAAAGACATTCAACGAATTTAGAGACGCGCTTTCAGGACTGAAACACGTAGGTGTAATCTAGCTCATACTACAGCGAGAACTCAGTTTCTAGGGGGACTTCATTGGTATTTGACGAAGGCAATGATTCTGTCAGTACTTTAAATTTTTCGTGTAATTAAAAATTCATTAACATCCGCTACAGGCCCTGTTTCCTCTTGTAAGTCATCAAGCGAAATCCGAAACATAATAAATATACCTCTAATAAATTCATGAGCAAAATAACATGTAAACTGGAGCGTAGTAAGAATTAAAATATTCGAGGCGTAACATAAATTTCAGGAAATGTAATTAAAACATACTTGCATGTAAATGCGCTTTAACGTTTCTGTACGAACCACTTTTTCATTTTGCTATTCGTAGTGGCTGAAGAAAAGTAATTGGGATTCCGTGAAAAATGCCGCAGTACTCGCAGACGCCTGTTAGTTAAGTTCAGACTATCTACACTCTAATAAGACTGCGACAGCTCTTCTGCCATCATTGCCCACATTTCCGATAGCCATCAACAACACAACCATTTCATGCTTTACAAGCACTCGCTCTCCCCCCCCCCCCCCCCCCTCCCTCCGGACAATAAAATAGTTACGCTTACAACACTTAACACGATATCCACAACAATGAAGTACGAGATTAGGTCGCCTACAGACAGAAGAATGTAGACTATTTTTTCCTTCTCTCAATATACAGATAGATTAGGACTCACCGTTGATACTGATATGAAGTACCCTACCCCATGCATTGTAGATTGGATTGCACAGTACATATAAACACACACACTGGTCAGCCAGAACATTATGACCACCGTCCTACCATCGATATAAACCCGTCCAGGCAACAGCAGTATCACAAGGCGAGGAGCGACTGTTAGTCAGACGCACGCACGGTGCATGTAGTATCAATGAGCGTGCTGTCCGTCTGTAGAATGCAGAAGGGTTTGACTGAGGGCACATTGTGAAGGCCCTGTGGCTCGGGACGAGCATTTTGGAAACTGCACGAACTAGCGGCCGTTCGAGGAGTGCTGTAGTGAGTATCTTCAACACGTGGCGAAACCAAGGTAAAAATCACGTCCAGACGTCGTGGGGTTGAACGGCACCCACCCATTACAGATGTTGAACGTCGTAGGCTGGCAGGCCGGTAGAACAGGACAGGCGGCAAACTGTGGCGGAATTAACATCAGACTTGAATGCTGAGTAGAGTAGAAGTGTGTCTGAACACAGTGCACTGCACACTCCTAACGATGGGCTTCCGTAGCCGACGACCCATGCATGTGCCAATGTTAGCACCAAGACATCGGCAACTACGACAAACTGACACGTGAGCATCGGCCCTGGACTTCGGGGCAGTGGTAGAGCGTTGCATGGTCTGATGAACCGCGATACCTTGTTCATCATGCCGCTGCGAGGGCGCGAATCCATCGTATTTCAGGGTAACAGATCCTTGACACCTGTAGACACGCTGGCAGCGGGTCTATTATACTCTGGGGAACATTCACTTGGACATCCGTGGGTTCAGTGTAGCTCGTGCAGTGCACTATGACCGTACACTGGTTGCAGAACACGTACACTCCTTCATGACAATCGTGTTTCCCGACAAGAGTGGAATTTTTCAGCAAGTCTGAACCCGATCGAAAATATCTGGGATATTATCAAATGTAAGGTCAGAGCTCGTTGACCCCCTCCCCCCCCCCCCCCCGTTTCCCCGAATTCCCCGAGACTTCGAACGCGGACTACTTGAAGTCACCTGAGTAACAAACCGATCAGATTCAATTCAACTTTTTTAAAGCTGTCCAAGTCGACTGTACGTGATAAAACGCGAACGAACAGCTACAGATGAACTAAGACCAGGCAGTTCTCGCATAACGACGGTTCAGGACCGTGGATGGCTGGTAGCAAATCTGAAATCAGCGGAAGAAATCAGTCACTGATTCCGCAGCGAAGTAGGATACAGTGGTCGAACAGCTCCTTGTAAGCCACAGATTTCTTTTGTCAGTGCTAAGCGACGCTCGATGTCACGTAAAGGATGACGCCAATGCACAGTGAATCACTCTATACCCTATGCCAATCCGATAGAAGTGTCTGGGGTTTGGTGAATGCCTTGAAAACGTTGTCTGCCACCTCGTGTAGTGCCAACAGTAAGGTACTGGGAGGCGGTGTTACGCCACGCAGGTGTTTTTCGTGGTCAGCGGGTCGCGGTTAAGAAATCGGTAAATGTGGAAAGATATGGATACATTTTACGCCATTGTGTGCTGCGTACAATAGGGGAAAGTTCTTAGTGATGGCTCTTTGTATCAGTATGGAAATGCACACTGTCACAAAGCGCCATCTTTGAAGCACTGATTTGTGGAGAATAACATTTCGGAAATGAGCTGGTGTGCATGGAGTCCCGACCTGAACCCAATGATACATCTTTGGGATGCGTTAGAACGTCGACTTCGCTCCAGATCCAGCATCCAACATCACCACCTTCTCCAGTATGGACTCTTGAGAAGAAATTGCCTCCCATTCCTACACAGACAATCAGACACCTCACTGAAAGTGTCCCCAGCAAAGTTCAAACCCTGATAAAACCCAATTGTACACAAACCCCATGCGAATGTCCACTAATAGGTGTCCCGGATACTTTTGATCAGATAGCGTAAATCAGCACAGCTCGCTAAAGCCGTCGGCACACGGACAGTGCTGTCGAACGTTAACGGTGAGTGTGCCAAATTCAACGTGCTGCTGAACGCTCAGGAATCGTACGTGGGCCCCAACGTGGTATACGCGACCGCAAAGCACTCCAGCAGCACTTGTGGGATGTTTCTAGTTCGTAAATCACACTGTTTACTCAACAGCCGCGCGTAAAATTCCATTAGCTCTATTAAAACGCACATTTCCTCCATTGTTCATATCCTAGTCACGTTGTTCTACATGTAATATACACAAAAACTTCAATATCGATGTACATATTTTAAGACAAAAAGGGAAGTACTACGTCCAGTCAATAAGGACACAGGCTTATGAAAGTTCCATTACAAACAGTGCGACACAAATTTGCAATAGTTCTCCAAATTAGATAAACTCTATTTTATCTTTCCCACGTTTTAGTAAAACCCTAAGGTCATTCTTACTTGATCACTGTTCCTACCCAGTAGCAGAATCTTTACAACATGTAAATTACGAAAATCAAAAGAAAAAGGAACAAAATATCTTCATACAAGTAGTGCAAGCTGTCCTGTAGATTAAGCCAATCGAACCAACTCACTCCTCAAAACAAAACAAAAAAGGTGAACTTATATTTACATAACATCAAAAAATGGTTCAAGTGGCTCTGAGCACTATGGGACTTAACATCTGAGGTCATCAGTCCCCTAGAACTTAGAACTACTTAAACCTAACTAACCTAAGGACATCACACACATCCATGCCCGAGGCAGGATTCGAACCTGCGACCGTAGCGGTCACGCTGTTCCAGACTGAAGCGCCTAGAACCGCACGACCACACCAAATACTGTGGTATATACTTACATTAAACTAATAATAAAGCATCAGAACCTATTATATACGCGAATGTTAGGAAAAAAATATTTAGACTTGGCGAGAGGCGAACCTTCATCGTCATGAATCATCAACGCTACTCACTACACTACAGTGACAACAATTCATTTATGGACAATTCTAAGATGTTACCACTTGCTAAATGCTTTAATGGTAGCTATGTTACTAACTGAAATTTAATTTTAACAAATTGTACGAAGAACAATGTGTTTTTGGTGGATAGTCAGTGTGTCGCTGCCTTCAAACGACATACTCTCATAATACGCAAGTTACAATAATTCTTTTGCCATGAATATGACGTTTCACTTTTTTTTCCAACGAATCACGCAGTTAACAACGGGTTTTCGAGTGATTCTCAATTTGCTGGTGCTCAGAAACGACATATACACGTATAGGCTTGAACTGAATGCCAATATGGCGCCTCACAGCTCAGTGCCGAAGGGCGATCGCGTGCATGTGACGTAGGTGGCGTTGTGCCATCTGATTGGTCAACGCTCATACGCACGCTCAGAATATCTGACATTCTAATTGCTCTGTACGTTCGAAAAGACTCCCGAACGTGCTATTCGACGCTATGACGTCAGAAACTCGGCACGCTCAACGTTCTGATGCACGGTCCGTGTGCCGACGGCTTAAGGCAGGTTTGGTACGTGCCTGTCGATCTAGTGGTAATTGATACGAATCCTGATGAAATGAAATCTCATCAAAGCTATTTGGCCAGCAACGGCTGGACGGGTTTATCAATTGAAGGCAAAGTCTGAAAATGAGACCGTGATCATATTTTGGCCCTTTATTTTACAGGTCCGTCTTGATCTCACAAACTCTGCCAGGCTAGGAGCTTCACATTATTAGTACTTGCACTTTTTATGTGGATTTTAAGTATGGATCTAATTCCACGTATAGTATGTCAATACATGTTTTATTGTCACACGCTCGTTTTGCGACGTGAAGTAATTTTAATTAATAACTATGCATACCGTATTTTAAGCATTACATTTGCGATACTGGTTAGTCATGTACCCTACCTATAGTGCCCTCTGCTGACCTCAGTTTCTTTATATAAATACCAGACGTGGTCTGATCGTCACGAGCACTTACTATGTACCTACATATTTATTTTGACGTTGATACTACATCAGAATATTTTATAGTATGTATGGGTGGTGTGCATGGCTGTTGATCGTGTAAACACTATCTTTCTAATGTAATACCAGGTCAATTATAGATTTAGCGTCAGCAAACTGAAGTAAGTTCGTTACACACTGTTTTTGTTTGTAACAGATCTGAAAGTGGCAGTAGCCGAAACCAGTAATGGTGAAATGTAAAAATTGCGTGTGGTCAAGACGGACCTGTAAAAACAAAGACTCGACAGGTGATTAAGTATGATTTCTGCCCGCAAAACTACACGCAAATGCTTTGAGTTACATTCTAAACCTATCCTCAGGTTTCTTTAAGGGATCGTATATGACAATGTTGTTGGTAATCCGTTGAGTGTATGATGTTAAGCTTGGAGTCGCATGCACTGGTGCCACTATGGGTAGGTAGCTACACGGATACTAGTATTCTAGTATCCGTGGGTGGCTATGTGCTAGCATGTAGTGTCATTCTCCCTTCTCCAATACTCATCAACGTCCACACCACAAACACACCATGGTTTATAGGACTCAGCACCAGTGGCAACAAATAGGCTTGCAACACACAAGACAACACGCAAACTAATAAAGCAGTGCCAACTAGAGAGCTCTCCATTATTCAGTCTGTCACACAAAGTAAGATAGAAACTGCATGTGAAGACGACAGAACAATAAAGAACATAAAATTTTATACAGACTTTCATAAATCCTGAATCGAGTTCTTTGAAATAGGAAACTGCTATTTATTTATTCGTACCAGAAGCAACAATCATAAAAATAGACATTACATTTCACAATTGTACTTCAGAACAAAACATACAAACCGTATCATATACTGTCTGCCACAGTTTTGACAAATCATGGGCTTTAGGTGTCGCTTCCATTAAGTTCTTGACTGTGCATCTCAAAGGTCACTTGCTGCAGTTCATGAAGTGGGCTGTGGTTTGATCTTCGCCACATTCGCAGAACCTAGACTCATCGGGGAAGCCTCACTTTAGCATATAAATTCTGGATCTGCCAACACCAGCACCAAGTCTGTTTAACGTTATCCATATACAACAGTCTTCTTCATGTCCATTAGTAGCATCCAAACAACTAGATGGGCGTTTCTCGTCCTCCACAAACTTAATCTGGGTGAGGTTCATTTAGCTTTTGTGTTGTATGAAGGAAACTCTACTACACCTCAATCGATGGTGTGCAGGCTGATATCCATACAATGGATTGCGAGGGTGAGGCAAGTGCTTCAGACCTCTCGTGCATGGATGCAACTTCTCTTCTGATATCTGGTGGGGTGGTTCTTACCAAACAGTAAACTTTGTGTTGTTTTCGGGCAATCAGTGATGAGTCGACATGTTTCATTCACCGGAGGGTATCTTGTTTAGCATGACTGGATCTCTACGAAAAAGTATAATCTGCAGCACGGTAGCACCAACATTTTGCAGCGCGCGGTCCGCTGCAAGATTTGCATGATGACAGTCAGTGAGGTTCTGGAAGGTACGAACAGGGACGTGGAGCCATGACGGCTGCAGTACTGTGGTCAGCTGCGCTAAGTTTCTATGTTGAGTACCCATGGCGCGTAAAGCTCGATCGAGATGTTCCCACGGATTCTCCAACGGGTTTATATCCGGGGTGTTTGGCGGCTGGGGAACACGGTAAACTCGTCCTGGTGCTCTTCCAACCACGCACGTACACTGCGAGATGTGTCACGTGCTGAATTGTTCTGGTGGTTGCCGTCATCGTGCCCAGGGAAAGAACATATGCACGTAGGAGTGGACATGGTCCTCGAGGATAGATGCATACTTGTCTTGATCTACTGTGCCTTCCAGAATGCCGAAGTCAGGGAAGCCACGGGCCGTAACGCTCCCTCCTCCGACCTGGAATCTTTCGACGATTGCTACAGGGTGTTTGTGTTCAGACGTTTCACGCCGTACACGCCAATGGCCATCTGTCCAACGGAGCATGATAAGTGATTCATCTGAAAAGTCCACTTGCAGCCAATCAGTGGGCATCCAGTTGCAGTGTTGGCATGCAAATTCCAGCCTTTGTCACCGACGAACAGCAATCAGTACAGTTGCGTGAACCAGGCGCCTACTGTGGAGGACCATAAGCAGCAACGTTTGCTGGTCGGTTGTTGAGGAGAAGTTGTTGGGAGCCTCCCAGTTCAACTGGGCGGTCAGTTGTTCAACAGTTGCACGTCTATTCGCCCGCACACGTCCCTGCGGCCGTCGTTCACCCGTCATGTATGGTCCGTGGTGCATCAGTTTCCTCGGGGCCGGTTTTGGATAGCGCCAGTTTTCCATGCACGGTATGCTTTATCGGATACGCAGACAGTTTAAAAACTTAGCCTTTCGGAAATGCTTCCACCTCCTGAAAGTCGGATAAACCGCTCCGTTGCCGCATTACGACAACGACTGCACTCAGCCGCATCCTCGCGATTCGTTTTATATACCCTCCACCGCTAGTGCTGCCACCTGTCGTCTGTGAATGGTTATTGCACGATGATGTCGAACCTATGAGGTGGTGACGTTAATGTAATTGTTATCATGTATTAGAGGGGGTTACATCAATACCACCAATAAACCGACAAAGATAAACCTTCAAAGTCGGTAGTTTGGTTTTTTTTTTTTTTTGGGGGGGGGGTTGGTTTGTTTGGGAGAGGAGACCAAACAGCGAGGTCACCGGTCTCACTGGATTAGGGAACGACGGAGAAGGACGTCGGCCGTGACCTGTCAAAGGAACCATCCCGGCATTTGCCTGGAGCGATTTAGGGAAATCACGGAAAACCTAAATCAGGTTGCCGGACGCGGGATTGAACCGTCGTCCTCCCGAATGCGAGTCCAGTGTGCTAGCCACTGCGCAACCTCGCACCGTAGTCCATAGTTTTCCACTACCGTACCGAGAAAGAAACAGCCGCATAAACGAAGTATCAGCCAGTGCAAAACGATATATCACACAGTGTAAGAAGAAAATCAGGCAAAACAACAAATGGATTAAGATGTAGCGCAGTGGACAACGTCGCTTATGGTGATACTGACAATGTAAAATAAAGAACCATTGTCATGCGCAAAATGTGTCAGTCGCCTGACAAGCTGTTCGGTATTGCTACCTAAATATAAAATTTTATTCTCATTCTTCCCGGTCTTGCCGAAGTAGTGAAACGTTGGCAAGAGCTTATAGTTATATTTTTTTCCTCTTCTCTTAGTTGAATAATTCCAACAGCTGCCAATTCTTGCAATCCTCTCGACACACAGTTTTTAATGAGTTTTTGTTTGACTATTTCAGCAAAAATTTAGTGGCATTACATATAATCACACGAGCCTGATTATGAAGAACTTCCCTGCACCATGTCGTGCAAAGAATGGTGTGCCGAGCTATATAATGAAGATGGGAAAAACCCACCGTGGTACAACAACAAAGTTAGGAAACTACTGCGAAAGCAAAGAGAGCTTCACTCCAAGTTTAAACGCAGCCAAAACCTCTCAGACAAACAGAAGCTAAGCGATGTCAAAGTTAGCGTAAGGAGGGCTATGCGAGAAGCGTTCAGTGAATTCGGAAGTAAAATTCTATGTACCGACTTGACAGAAAATCCTAGGAAGTTCTGGTCTTACGTTAAATCAGTAAGTGGCTCGAAACAGCATATCCAGACACTCCGGGATGATGATGGCATTGAAACAGAGGATGACACGCGTAAAGCTGAAATACTAAACACCTTTTTCCAAAGCTGTTTCACAGAGGAAGACCGCACTGCAGTTCCTTCTCTAAATCCTCGCACAAACGAAAAAATGGCTGACATCGAAATAAGTGTCCAAGGAATAGAAAAGCAACTGGAATCACTCAACAGAGGAAAGTCCACTGGACCTGACGGGATACCAATTCGATTCTACACAGAGTACGCGAAAGAACTTGCCCCCCTTCTAACAGCCGTGTACCGCAAGTCTCTAGAGGAACGGAGGGTTCCAAATGATTGGAAAAGAGCACAGGTAGTCCCAGTCTTCAAGAAGGGTCGTCGAGCAGATGCGCAAAACTATAGACCTATATCTCTGACGTCGATCTGTTGTAGAATTTTAGAACATGTTTTTTGCTCGAGTATCATGTCGTTTTTGGAAACCCAGAATCTACTATGTAGGAATCAACATGGATTCCGGAAACAGCGATCGTGTGAGACCCAACTCGCTTTATTTGTTCATGAGACCCAGAAAATATTAGATACAGGTTCCCAGGTAGATGCTATTTTTCTTGACTTCCGGAAGGCGTTCGATACAGTTCCGCACTGTCACCTGATAAACAAAGTAAGAGCCTACGGAATATCAGACCAGCTGTGTGGCTGGATTGAACACAGCATGTTGTTATCAATGGAGAGACGTCTACAGACGTTAAAGTAACCTCTGGCGTGCCACAGGGGAGTGTTATGGGACCATTGCTTTTCACAATATATATAAATGACCTAGTAGATAGTGTCGGAAGTTCCATGCGGCTTTTCGCGGATGATGCTGTAGTATACAGAGAAGTTGCAGCATTAGAAAATTGTAGCGAAATGCAGGAAGATCTGCAGCGGATAGGCACTTGGTGCAGGGAGTGGCAACTGTCCCTTAACATAGACAAATGTAATGTATTGCGAATAATAGAAAGAAGGATCCTTTATTGTATGATTATATGATAGCGGAACAAACACTGGTAGCAGTTACTTCTGTAAAATATCTGGGAGTATGCGTGCGGAACGATTTGAAGTGGAATGATCATATAAAATTAATTGTTGGTAAGGCGGGTACCAGGTTGAGATTCATTGGGAGAGTGCTTAGAAAATGTAGTCCATCAACAAAGGAGGTGGCTTACAAAACACTCGTTCGACCTATACTTGAGTATTGCTCATCACTGTGGGATCCGTACCAGATCGGGTTGACGGAGGAGATAGAGAAGATCCAAAGAAGAGCGGCGCGTTTCGTCACAGGGTTATTTGGTAACCGTGATAGCGTTACGGAGATGTTTAATAAACTCAAGTGGCAGACTCTGCAAGAGAGGCGCTCTGCATCGCGGTGTAGATTGCTCGCCAGGTTTCGAGAGGGTGCGTTTCTGGATGAGGTATCGAGTATATTGCTTCCCCCTACTTATACCTCCCGAGGAGATCACGAATGTAAAATTAGAGAGATTAGAGCGCGCACGGAGGCTTTCAGACAGTCGTTCTTCCCGCGAACCATACACGACTGGAACAGGAAAGGGAGGTAATGACAGTGGCACGTAAAGTGCCCTCCGCCACACACCGTTGGGTGGCTTGCGGAGTATGAATGTAGATGTAGATGTAGCAACGAGAACGCTGCAAGTACGCATGCCAGCAATCGACAGTCAACGGAGGCGGCCTTCCTTTCGGAACAACAGGATGGAATCGCCCAGTGCTAGACGCCGAGAATGCGTTTCTGCGCCGGTCTGACGTCATTTCGCGCGAGCTGAATTGTGCACGGTAAGGCACTATCATAAATAAATTCTGTGATCAAAATCTTTTTGCTACATTGATTGCATGTGAGGTTTGTGATAGGTGCATAATTGCTACGTAGACAGTACTGCTAAATGTGTATTACTTGCGCAAGTTGACGAATCTTTTCCCACAGTACCCAATATCTTTAAATTTTACAATGAAACAATCTTTGTCGTGATCTTCAACCAATTGTCTATAGCTTGATGATGTTGGTTTGTGGGGCGCTAAACGTCGTGGTCATCAGCGCCCGTACTTGTTCCAGATCTTTCCATTTCCAGTCTCGGCACTTCCCGAATGATGATGAGATGATGAGGACAATACAAACACCCAGTCCCCGGTTGGAGAAAATCCCCGATCCGACCGCGAATCGAACCCGTGACCCCATGATCCACAGGTAGCAACTCTACCCACTAGACCACGAGCTGCGGACATCTATAGCTTGAACAATCTTGTAAGTCCACACAAATATACGTGTTCCGACTAGGCAGACAACAACGTCGATGCGGCAGGGAGATGTTTGTTTGAAACAAAAACGGGTTACGAACATTTACTTCGGATGCACTGCTCATTGAAGACCTCACACCGCCAAAAATACGAACTAGGGATCACTGGTCTCTGATCAAAATACTAAGCTTGCGATGCTGGAATACGTGTACAAATTTCACCCTATATGTATAGGGCCCAATTTATAACTGCTTGTAGTTACACAGCAGAGGATGGTCTCTCCTACTTTTACGTTTATGGACTAGAGGAGAGCTATTTCGTCCGCCTTTTTTCCGCCAAGAGAAATTTGCTAATTACGGATAAGATTAGTTTCGAAGTACAATAACTTGTGGTGTTTATGCTGCATCTCTATCTACATGTTGTTGTGTTTTATTGCTTTAGCGTGCGGTATACAGGGTGTATACGTGGACAAGGAAAAAAAATTCCCGGATTTCCCGGTTAAAAATACACTTTCTCCCGGGTGACACTATATTTTCCCTTATCAATCCTTTGAATGTTTATGGATTTATACACGGGCGTACAATTTCCCGGCACTTTAAAAAACGAAACTCAGGGAAAAAAGACACGTTTTGGAAACATCTTTGATGTGCAGCAACATGTACGCTGCGCATTTTCGTATTACGAAAGTATACCCTGTAATTCCACCAAACACCACACGTTACTTTCTGAATCATTGAAATCGAGATTTCGATGCGCTTTTGTAGGCCGTTCGTAGCTCATGTCACGTGATCTCGCCAGCCGATGACAGCGGATATTCAGAGCATAGTCAGCCAACAGCAACATCACTGTTGCAAGAACACAAACAGGGAAAGTTAATAGTTTAAATTAATATACATGGTGTTGCTACAAGAAAAGCGAAGTTTTCACATATAATATTGTTCTCAAGCTGCAAGAGAAGCTAAGCTTTAGCATATACTGTTGATCTTTTTTGCGCGTGTTACAGTTTAAGATATATCACACAAATGTGCCAGAAAAAATTTTTAATAATGACATAAATGTCTGATCTTCACGGTTCGAAATTCTTCTAAATGGTGCGTCATCAAAGAGTTGATGTTTAAATGAGAGTCAAACGCTGTGTGATTTAATAAATTCATGGTACATTCTTGCACATAGTTCAACTTACGTAAAAAGATATTTACTTTAAAAGTAACGCTTTTCAAACCACTATTCGCAATATTTTCACGCATCCTGTTAGAAATAGGTTCGTTTGAGCAGTTGCCACAAAGCGCAGATAACAGGCAACACCGCGCTTGGGTAGCTATCATGACGTAAGAAGCTTGTATGTAAGTACGTGTAAAACATCGAAACATCATACATTATGACACAAAGGAACAAGACATCAGAGGATAATGCAAGAGCATTTTGTGAACAATATTAAAATGTGCACAATAAAAGTGCACACTTAAAGTGCACATTCGTATGTCCGGATTCTCAATGAAGTAGACCTCGACCTGATACTAAGCTTTTCAGTGTGGTTTTCCGGATGTAAATTTTCTTGGAACAACAGTACTGTATTATATCATGTTTGGTTCTTTATTATGACATAATGCCATACGTGCTAGAAAATGAAAACGTGCACTTGAAATGCAGCGAACAGTTTGGACTATCCAGTACTGTGGAATTAAACATTTCGTTTCAAATACTGCCTCTGCGGCAAAGGTTAACAAAAGTCAAATTTCTTTAGCAAACAGACAAAAATAACTACATTGTTCCGCAAGGAGATTAATGTTTGACTCTCACAAAAGTGGAAATAAAATAAAATCTGAAATTAATGACATATTTTAGCCTTCCGTAATTATGTGAATGTGTTTTAATTCACTTGATAGCTCCCGGCCACAGATATCCGTTTTGTTTCATTTGACGTAAGAGTAAAAGAAAGGGAAACAGCAAATCACTAAATGTAAACACGGGTCATGTGGAGACTACCCACTATAACTCAAGACTGCTCTGAGCATCAGCCCCGGATCTACATTTGCGAACCGAGTCAATACTAAGAAAAATCGAATTTTCAAAGTATGTTCATCTTGTGGCGCACATCTTTCTGAAAATTCTGAAACATAAAACATATGTATTCGAGGAAATGTAAGACATATTATTTGATCTTAAGTATGCCAAAGTGCAGTGCCACGCCCCTTCATAAAGCATTTTTCTACCACACGTCCAAATTATATTTACGCGAGTGGAAACTGAAATGTCCTGTGGTGCCTCTCCTGCTTCCAGTCGGCCAGTTTGACAGCCTGCCGCTCTTAAAAAAAATCTAGCAATTAATAGCGGATGGGATTATTTGTAATCCAGAGAACAAGAACTCTTCAGCAAATCTGAACTCTTTATTGCCTATTAGTTAATAACTTGCTGTTTTGTGTGACATAAAATTAAATATAGGATATATGAAACCAATACTGGCAAGAGATAGGCAAGAAATTACACATTTATTCAAACCTTAGCTCCTAGCATTTTCTTCTCTCTAATCTTGCTACAGCTTTACATGGCGTGCTTTCCTTTCTGCGAAAGAATGTGTTACCTCAAAGTTCGTCAAACGTTTTGCTACATGAAAAGTCGAAATATCGTTATCTAATACTGAAAAAGCTGTTAATACAAATAATACCCAAGAGTGGTGTGGTTTCTTGATCTGATTACGTATATTTTGTAGCTGTCTGCTAGATAAAACCAAATAGACCTTTCTAACATGGCAGCAATTTTGTAACACACCAAATAAACGAGACTGTTTTGGCACAAATGGCCATTTTTATAACACAACAGAATATAATCCACGAAGTACCAATATTAAATGCCTATTAGGCCTACTACAAGCAAAAAGCTTTATACGCACCAGCTTCTCAAGCATGACATCGAAAAGTAGTATTACAAAATTTTTGTATAAATTTGGAATCGTCTTATTCTTCCATAATTTGTGTGATGTCCCCGTTTCTTCTCCTTCCTCGTTCTAACAATCTTGTCATCACCAATTCTGTAGCTATTGCTGCCATTGTCAAAATTTGTTCGCCGATTAACTTCACTAACCCTGTCGGAATCACAGGTGTAGTTATCCCGCGATTATTTTCCGGTTAGGCGTTATTACGTGTTCGAACACGTTTTCCGCGTTACTTCCAGAATAGAAAAATATTACATAACACCAAAATACAGACAGACACACACACACACACACACACACCACAAAAAATATATATATCACACCAAAACACACACACATACACAGGACAAAAACAAAAATAAATAAATTAAATTAATACCACACCAAAAACACACACACACACACACACACACACACACACACACACAAACGCACACACGAACAGACCACAGATACTTCAAAAGTTACACTCATAAGGTTGGCAGTAATATTCGATCTTTGGCAAAAACATTTGACAGTCGGCAACAGAAACCAAAACATTGCATTAAAACAAGCGTTCAGTGCATAGTGCTGTGGAATGTGGAAAAAACAGCAAATTGGCGTTCATAGGAAGAAGAACAACAGCAAAAATGCAACAGGAGCGTAATATGTAAGAAACTGTCTACGCAACCTGTAAGTACAGTTCAAAACATTACTACTTAATAGGATATACCAACCACCAGAACTGTTTATAAACTTTAGGCAGAGTTACAAAAATGTAAATAAAATGGCTAACATATGTACATATTCCAGGCCACTGATGATGCCTGCAGAAAATAAAGGCGAAACGCGTATGGCACTAAAATTGTGTTTTATTCAGTTGCTGTCAGACGGTCCATAAATAAAAATTATCAATATACCGTAATAGAACTTACGCGTCTGCTAGCCGGGGACTGTACAACTGGTCCTTACTAGTGTAGCGATCTGGCCAAAAAATTTCTGTCAAAATTTCATTTTCTTGGATACACCGAGAAGATAATACGTAATCTCTCTCACCTGTTATTCCTGTTAGTCGTTTATTTCCTTTTGGTAGTCTGAGTCTATGGATTTCGCTAGTAATTATAACAATGCTGATCACTCGCAAACCCAATCAACCACATAATCAGACAGCGATTGGCATTCATCCGTTCGGCTTTACTCCCTCAGCTCGTATTGCCCCGCCCCCTTTTGTCTGCGGAAAGTTTATTTCTAGATGCGACGAGGATTCTCCTGACAGAGACATCACGTACGTTATGCATGCATTCAAAAGTCAACTTATGATTCATTCACAAATCAACTTAAAATGTGTTCATAAATGTTCAAAAACCAACGAAGCGTTTCAAAATCATATGAATAATCGATACACAAACGTGCGCTGGATGCTAGGCGCTTTGTGAAACAAGTTTTTTTTCCTCAAGAATATGAATTTGGCGCCCCCTTTTCCCGGTAGCATCTAGTTGCTTGCACAGCCAACAGCCACATTCCTGTAGCCAGAAGCGGGAGAATCTACTACTCAAACGTGACAACTGCGCATGCGCAAGAGCCCGCGCGTAACTGCTAAAACAAATCGAATGAAACAGTTGCGACTTCACGCTCATTGGAGGCAATTTGTTGTTACGAAGCACTGCATAGTCTCCCTAAAGCCTTTGACACATTTTCAATTGGCAGACGCTTGCATGAGCACTGTGTCGTTGTTGTATACAGCGCATACAGTAATACTCTTTGTTAGAGTATTGATTCTTACCAGTCAAAATTACAAAAATTTAACTGAAAACTCAAACAATGAAAAATTCCCGGAATTCTAAAAAAATCCCGGGTTTTTCCCGGTTTTCTCCCGGATGAAAAAATTCCCGGGTTTTTCCCGGATCTCCCGGTTGTCCCGGGTCGTATACACCCTGGTATAGGAAGACTCACGTCGCTGTAATCTAGCAAGATGCGCACCTATAGGGCGACGCGGAAGATGGTCACAGAGCTTTAGCTCGGTGGGCTGAATGGAAGCTGCATCTTGCTGTAACACAGAGAGACAGCGTTGAGTCACCTGGTATCCCTTGGAATTGTGGTAGGATGCACTGACTCTGATCAAATATGTTACGAACTGAAATGTTGGAACGGTGAGCAAGTCGCCGGGGGTCGAACCCAGTACCTAGACACCAGTGATCTTATCGACTGAGCACTTTTGAAAATACGAGGGTTGGAACATTAATAGTGGCGACTATTTATTTACAGCTCTTACAAAATAGATACGTGTTTCAAAGTTTTACTGACCTTCAAAGTAGTCACCAGCAATGCGTAGAACCCGTTGCCAGCGATGTGGAAGTCTTAGGATGCTCTTAGCAGTGGCAGTTGTGTTGACAGTTCGAGCGGCGCGGTCTATTGCCCGACGAATTTGTAGCAGTTCTGAAGCGAATGTCGTGAAGCGTTTCCTTCAGTTTAGAAATCGAGTTTAACTCACGAGGGCTTAAGTCAGATGAGTGCAGTAGGTGGTATAGCACTTGGCAGCCTCATCAAACAAATCAGTAACAGCTTGCACTGTACGTGCTTGAGCATTGCCCTGCAAAATGATGGTCAGTTCCTACAGAAAGTGTCATCATTTCTGTCTTTATGCTGTTCATTTTTGGAACACAACCTACGAACAGCTTGGATCGCTTTGTTCATCTTTTCGTAATACATCGAACATATTATTTGATCCATTTGCCATCCATTCTTTGGCTACAAGCCCCGACCATTTCCATTTCATTTTTGTTATGGTCATAATTTAGTCTTTAACTCCATCCTGTTGCATGATGCATTCGCTTCCATCTCTCTCCCAATAATTCCCAACATGCGTCTCTCCATTACTCTCCTAAAGCAACTACTTGTCTTTGAGTGCTCTCACAAATAAGGTTTATATCTCACTGGTAACACGCTATGATAGTAAACTTCAATTTCAAAGGGTGGTATTTAAAAAAAAAAAAGTATTCAAATCACAAAAAACAAGCATGTTTCATTGTGCAAAGAAACAAGAGAACATACATCATCATCATCATCATCCTGCTGTCATTCATTGTAATTATACAGGACGATTCAGCTGCCCCTGCCAATAGGTTTTATGCAATTCGCAACATTTTGAAAAACTAAGTGTGAAGTTTTCGTATTCTCGCAGAAAAAATGGACACTATCTTTTTTGTAGGAAATTTAATGTATTTCAATTTTGTACTGGGATACGTTTTCGCTGGAGGCCATGATTTCTGAGTTGTTCAAGAAAAACGCGTTCGACAGTCACTTTTGTTGAAGAGTTCTAGAACTACATCCTTTAGCGAAAAAGTATCCCAATACAAAAATTAGCTGAATTAAATTTCCTACAAAAAGGTCCTGTTCATTTTCTCTGTAGGACTAGTAGTTTGTACTTAGCAGATGAGAGAGTATCTTGCACATGGGTATTTGAATGTGATGCAGGTTGCATAAAACCCATCGGTAGGTGCAGCTAAATCATTCTGTGTAACACATTCTCGTTCGACATTACCGATTGCCCACCAATTTTGATAGTTGCTGCGGGTACCATTACTGGCCAGGTGTGAATCTCCTGGAATATCTGCTGAGTGAGAGCTATAGAGATTTCATACAAATAGATCATAAATGACATTACACCAAATTTTCGCCTTCAAATTCGACAGGTCTTCGACGAGTTTCACCCCGTACAACATATTACGATATTCGGTCACTTTGATCTACTAGTTTTAAACTTCTAATTAAGTTTGCGGGCTATAAAACTTGTTCAGCGGACTTCATTGGCTTCACCCGTTTGAGTTCCAGGATGTTTGACAGAGAATAGAAAGCAGGAAGAAGAGACAGTGGTGGCGGAATTTGGAGGCAGAAAGTAGGACAAGTGGATGGCGAGGGTAGCTTGACGAAGCATATTGCTCCGGCTGCGGAGTGCGGCAGACGAAATCTGTCAATTAGGCGGGTGCGTAAGCCCGAAATGCAGTAAGCTCCGTGAGCGCTTTCAATTCAGTTTCTGGTGACGCGGCAATTTCTGCATCAGGAGGCGGCTATTACTGCTGCTGGAACAAAACTACCGCAATGTTACAGTCGCCGCTCTTTAGTGAGCGAAAGCAGCGAAGGCCGACCTCGAATTACGCAGTGTCACGATAAATGGCACTGACTATAGTCACTCATCTGCGACTGGCAGCTTAGCCCCTGCACACACTTCGCTGTTCTATTCTGTTTGCAAAAAGACGTGCTCCAGTTAGCAGATTCGACAATCCACAACTCCCGTCGACATGCTTATCTTGCGGTCGTTGGTCGTCCAGGGTTGTAGATTCGCGGATCTTTTACGTTTGTTTGTTTAAGGTGATCCACCTTTATAAATAACAGAAACATTTTGGGTACTCCTACTTTATTATTGTTCAGTACACACACAGACTTCTTGCACATGCTTTAGCCAGTTTTGCCAATATATTATTTAATAAGATCGAAAAATCAGAATTACTGGTCTAACTCATTCAACACCTTCCACAGTTTTCCACACAACCGGTGTCTGCAGCTAAAGCTGCTCCTCTTATGCTGGTGCATTGTGTCGTCGTTCCCATGGCGTCAAGAAAGCCCTAAATCAGAATTATATCGTTTCTTATGAACCGAATTCAGTTACAAACACAGGAAGATTCAAAGAAACTGGTGCACCTGTCTCATATCGTGTAGGGTCTCCGAGAGCACGCAGAAGTGTGTAGTGGGATGAAACTGAAGCGTCACCCATCCACCAGTGTCAGCCCAGTTTGCAGGTGAATATAAGTTTAATTTAGTTTTGTTTATGTATTTTTTGTAATATTTGTAATGGTTGTGAATTGTCTAAAGTTTTTGTATTTTTTTTATGTTTCATGTACGGAGAGGGCGGCGCAACGAACGGAGACAGCATCTTCGCTGCCGGGACCAGAGAGAAAATTGCTGGCCACTATACGTCGCGGGTCGACAGCCAGAGAGCAACAGAAGATCCTGAAACCGAGTTGTTGCGTCGTGCTTCTAAAAATCAAATAAATGAGAATTTGTAATGTTTTGTACAACAATGATATCATAGGAAGTTTAATCTTATTGAAAATGTTAGTTTTGTCTCGTCAAGGCTCAGGTTCACGTCCGTATGTAGGAAGATAATAAACTAGTGGATGCTACTAAAGTTGAAATACGTGTTCCGAGGATTTATTTATGAAGAATTATGTGAATGAATTAATAACATATTTGACAAGATTATTGAATTTTGACAGCGTTCATCGCGACTTTGAATCTCAAAACTTTATTCAATGTGGTTCTAATATCGATTAAATCAGATAACGTGTATGAATATAATTTCTGAGGAGAAACAAACGACATCTAAATTGAAAAAGTTTACGCAAAACAATTGACCCGAGTGACGTAATTCTGCGCAAACGACTCAAATGATGTTTTACAGTTTCGTTCAAGAACCATTCTGAGACAATTTAAAAATAATATAAATAATTTTGAAGTGGGTTGTAACTGACGTAGGTGACGAAGTCTACACATGGTCATATGTCGAAAGAAAATCATTTATAAGAAACTTACGTCGTTACACTACAAGTGCCACAACAACAATGTGGCATGGACTCGATTAATGTCTGAAGTAGTGCCGCAGGGAATTGACACCATGAATGCTGCAGGGCTAGCCATAAACCCGGAAGAGTACGTGGGAGTGGAGACCACTTCTGAATAGCACGTAGCAACTCATCCCAGGTATGCTCAATAACGTTCATGTCTGGGGAGTTTGGTGGCCAGCGGAAGTGTTTAAACTGAGAAGAGTGTTCCTGGAGCCACTCTGTAGCATTTCTGGACGTGTGGGGTGTCACAGTGTCCTCCTGGAATTGGCCAAGTCCATCGGAATGCACAATGGAGATGAATGGATGCAGGTGATCTTACGTAAGTGATGTTTACGGACGTGTCACCTATCAGAGTCGTATCTAGACGAATGAGGCGTCCCATTCCACTCCAACTGCACACGCCCCTCACCATTACAGAACCTCCGCCAGCTCCGACAGTCCCCTGCTGACGTGCAGGGTCCATGGATTCTTGAGGTTGTCTCCATACCCGTATACGTCAATCTGCTCGATAGAATTCGAAACGAGACTCGTCCGACCAGACATGTTTCCATTCATCAACAATCCAATGTGGGTGTTAACAGGCTCAGGCAAGGTGTAAAGCTTTGTGTCTTACAGTCATCAAGGGTACAGGTGTGGGCCTTCGGCTACGAAAGCCCGTATCGATGATGTTTCGTTGAATGTTTCGCACGCTGATACTTGTTGATGGCCTAGCATTGAAATGTGCAGCAATTTGTGGAATGGCTGCACTTCTGCCACGTCGAACGATTCTCTTCAGTCGTCGTTGGTCCGTTCTTGCAGAAGCTTTTTGCGGCTGCAGCGATATCGTAGATTTGATGCTTTACCGGATTCCTGATATTCACCGTACACTCGTGAAATGGTCGTACAGGGAAATCCCCACTTCATCGCTACCTCGGAGATAATATGTCCCATCGCTCCTGCGCCGGCTAATAGCACCACGTTCAAACTCGGTTAAATCTTGGTAACCTGCCATTGTAGCAGCAGTAACCGATCTCGCCAGACACTTGTTATCTTATATAGGCGTTGCCGTCCGCAGCGCCGTATTTTGTCTGTTTACATATCTTTGTATTTGAACAGTCATGCCTATAACAGCTTGAGGCTTCAGTGTATACGAAAACACAAAATTCAACACATTACCATGCCTAATACAGGTGGGAAACCCGTTGGCATTCGAAACAGCTTCCATTTGTCTCGGAAAGGATAAATACAGATCCTGTATGGTTTTGAAGGAATCTAGTAGCATTCTTCCCGCAAAATAGTGGAAAACAGTGACCGAGATGAATAGCTATCACGCACGCTTCTTTCCACAGTAGACCAGAAAGGGTCAGTAATACTGACGTTTGGTGACAGTGGTGGCCAGGGACGATGCGATAATGCATCTTCATGCTAACGAAACCAGTCCTGGACGATGCGTGCAGTGTGAAAGTAGCTCCCGTGTCAGTCACAGCTATGTGCGGCCGGCCGGTGCGCGGGAGGTTGGACAGGTTTACGCGACCTCCTCCTGATGATGACATACCTCTCCCAGGGACTCACCGTGCTTTTGTTCACTTCCAGGTCTCCGTAGACATTCTGCAAACGCCTATGAATAACTCCGATGCTCTGGTTCTCCGCCAAGGGACTCAATATCAACACACTGCTTGGAACGCACCCCCGTTACAGACGCTCTTTTGAAGGCTATGTATAGTGCCGCCACCTATCGGAACTTCATGAAACTATAAGTGGTGAAGAGGGAATGTTCCATGATGTCCGACAACGAATTCCGTATGTTTTCAACCGAAAACGGCCGAGACAAGAATGTGTAAGATACTTGTTGAATGCCCCGCGTGGTACAACGCAAGTATCTTTACTCGTTAAGTTGTTGTTGTATGTTACAGTACTGTTTTGTCTACAACAAACTGTTTATGTCATGTGTTCAGTTCTTTCATTGCCTTGAGTACATCGCAGTTAGTAGCAGAAGAATTTCAGAACGGACAGGATAGGACATATTAAACTGATTTCCTTGCTTGGAGATTTTGAAGCTGTATTAAGTTCAGGCCGTAGATAGGTATTACAAAACACGCTAATAACTCTGTTTCCGGCTCTACTAAACAGAAAACTGCTTTTGAAATCTCTCTCAAACTCAAGAGCAGAGACTTTAAAGCAATCGAACGCCAGAAATCTCGCTCTAGTGCCCAGCAAATTTCCATCGGCACGGAAAGAATTGAGAGGCCATTCCTTCTGGAGTCTGGGAAGGAACAGCCACCTTCGTTAACGAAGGGATTTTACGTTGAGTGTTTGAGGAGTTGAATCCCGAGAGGGATGAAGGGGGTGCAGGAAGGGTAAACAAAAGAGGAACGGAGGAAAGAAAGTAGTTAACGTCCCGCCGAAAGCCAAGTCATTAAAGAAAGAGCACTTTTACTCTGGTTCCACAGAGTTGGCGGAATTTGTTGGTGGTGACTTATTATGAAAATGGCACGCTTTCCGGTTAGCGAAATTGCACTAAATACCATTCGAGGAAGACAATCTCTGCACAGCAGTTCTCTCAGGTTGTGCTTCAGTTGACATGGCTATTTCATCGATAGGTTAACAGGCGTTATCGCTGTCCGTTACCATTTCCTCTCAAAGATAAACGCCACGAGTTCATGTTAGCTGCAACTTACTACAGCGGCGCACGCAACACCTATGCCAGAAGTATTAACGATGCACTGTAACTGTTCCGTTATTTGTATGTCCCGTGCATCAAAACGTTCTGTGAATTTTCGCTGTGAGTGCATTTCACAATTACAGTACACCGTGTAAGAGGAAAAGAGTTGTGAAAGCACCTATGATTTCCGTTTGTATTTTAACTTAATAACATTAATTATGTCTTTGCATCACTAGGAAGGTGGTCAAAGATTTTAATGGTCGAAGACCTCACTACTTTCTGTGTCAAGCTATGGATGAGTGAGGGATAGCATAAACCATTTCTCCTTCTGGTATTAAACCAGTAAATCCCCCCCCCCCGCCCCCCCCCGTTTCTTTCAAAAATCGAACTCAGGAGGACCTCGCTAATCCGTCCTCTACGGGATCGGGAACATGGTCGGAACACAAAAAAAAGGTCGGATTATCAACGGAACACGTTACTGACCAGTAACTTAACAATACAGTATCTTGTCAGGTTCATTATGATTACTGCAGACAGCAACCGTTTTCTGTCTTTGGCAAGTTTTGTACCTGTCATAGATTCATTTTTGTGCAGCAAGAGTTCTTGCATGGAGAATGTTATACACTTCGCCAAGGGTCACCTTCAGTTCTTTAACTAAGTTTTCAAATTTCAAAACAAATTCATTGGCAGCTGCTTCTTCAGCAGGAGGCTTCTCGCCGGAAATATTTACATTTTGAATGCCATATAGTTTTTGCCACCATCTAATTTTTCATACAAAATCAATACCTTTACCTTTATGAATGGGCCCGACAGAGTTCCTTTTCTTCTCTCCTGTTCAAACCAGGCCCACAACGCTTCTTCAAAGTCTCGCGCATTTTTCGTCCTTTCTCAATCACGATCGACAATGTATGACTCAAAGGTTTTCCTATTCTTTTCCTCCGGTATTTAACATTTCTTATGTCAACCCCTGGCTTCCTTACAATGTTTTGACAAGACTCGCCTTTATATAACCTTTAAAGCACTTTCAGTTTCTCCGGTAAGGACAGCATCAGATACTTACATTTAGTTGAGGCTATAATTTAGTTTTATACACTTTTAAAATGAAAGAGCACCACTGTTACTGACATGTAAAACGAATGCGTGCACAGTGACATTAACTAATCGATCGAGGTAGAAACAAGTTATTTCATACTTTTCAAATAATGGATTAACATAGTCTGGCTGGTTGTGCGAAGTAAGTTACGCAGCCTGAAGACATACTCTGTTTCCAACTGTTAATACTCGTCTTACTGTGTTAAACTTTTAACTCAAGATTATACTTCTTAATGAGTACACGACGACGGCAGTTTAAATTTTTAAATTCGGTCAATAATTGGGAGCTGTGGTGAACAGGGCGAGATCACTGGAGATCGTTCAAAACCATTCGACAAAGTTCGAACATGATCCGAAGCTACTGTACTCTTTCAGCCCCCCTGTTTTTCGCCTTCATGAGGCATGATCATGGGGAGCATGCGACATTGACACATTCATGAACTAAACAGCGAAGGTTCCCTCTGAAACCGCCCAGTTTGCCAGCATCGCCGGTGGCACCCTTGCATCTTCCTTGACCACTTTACAAAATGTACCTGTACAGGAACAACCCTTGACCAATTCGTTCGCGCCTGTGTGCAGGCAACCCGTTCGACTCCCTCAAATTCCGTATGCCCCTGAACAGGCGCTAGAGCAGTTCTGCGGCGGCACTCAGCTGTTAGGTGCCGACAGGGTTGCGAACCAGCAATCGGTCAAAGGTAATCGCTAAACACGTTCATTTTTAAAGTTCTCAGCAAGGCTACATGCATGGCGACATGGATGTTGCCGGAGGGGAATCCTTTGCCGTTTGTTCATGCCCGTGTATCACACACACCCTCCCCTCCCCTCCTCTTCCGCAATAACGCCACAGGAGGGATGAGAAAGTATAAACTCCCTTGCTGCTTCGGATCGCATTCAAATTTCGTCCAATGATTTTCTGTGGACCCTAGTGGTTCCATTCCGTACATCACAGCAAAAACTTGTTGTCGGGCTGCATTACAAAATGATCAGATCACATGGAATGAGGTTCCAACCCCATGATGTTCTTAGGAAAAGAATGAATCATGCAGGTGATGTCTGCAGTGTCAACGCTTCTCATCAACGCCGTTCTGTTGCACACCACATCGCGAACTACTGTTTTAGATTGCTAATTGTGTGTACATAAATGCCCCAAGGAAAGGGGTGTTTTCCAGATACGGATCCTTTACACCTCCTGTAAACTTGATCCCCCCCTCACCTGTTTTTCTCTCCCGTCCTTTCCCACCCCAATCTGCTGTTCGTGCCTGTACTGCTGCATCCCACCCGCTGTCCATCTTACCACCCTCCATACCTGTGCCCAAGATGGCTTCCACCAACTCCCCCTCCCAGATGATGCCCTTGTCCCCTCCTACCAGATTTGATCCTCCCTTTCCTCCTCATGTGTTTTTCCCCCAGGGCTCCCTCTTTCCATTCTCTCCCTCCTAACTACCTTCCCCCTCCTCTCTACATCTCCTCCCTCCCCCAGGCTTCCACACCCAACCCTACCCTACCCTACCCTCTCCCCTCCCCCTCACTACTTCTCTCCCACTGGCGTCCTCCCCACCTCCCTGCTACCCTCCCCTATTACCTGTGGCAGCCTCCCCCCCCCCCATTTTCTTGTAATAGTGTGTGTGTGCAGTGCGTCGCAGATCGTCAATTTTTTGTGCGCAGTGTTTCTCCATTCCAGTGCAGTTGTGTCTTTTCAGTGTCCTCCATCGTTCGACAGTGTACTCATTGTGCCTTCGTGTGCGGTTGCACTTGCTTATACAATTCAGTGTCTTTAGTTCGAACGTCTTCGTTATTATTATGTGTGTCACCTGTTTTTTCATATTCATATTTTTGTGTATATCTGTCTCCATGTGATCTGTTCTCTGGTTTTCTATGGCCGAAGAGCGGCGTAGTTAGGCCGCTGCCGGCCTACCTTTTGTACAAGGTTTTAAAATAATATTAAAGGAAAAAAAAGGGGGGTTTTCATTGACACGCTTTATGCCACCTCCTGAGGCATTTTCGTGTCTATTCTGAGCGGCAGTGTGCCTGAAAAGTTTTCCTCAGCTACTCGTAAGAACACCGCATGATTCGAACGTTTGGCGTTGCAAATCTGACCTCCGTCACTGCCGCTTCAAACGTCTACTGCGGCGTCGGTCAGAACTGTCATAAAATTTGGCGCTATGTCACATCATTAATCAACCTTACATCTCAAATGAACTCCTGAGCTCGGGGGGGTTTTCTTTTCTGCATGTGTCGCAAATGGTGGGATTTCAAAAAGTGGCCCTTTAATTCTTTTGTGCAGTGTGTATGACGAACAGTGGATAAAAATAGGAAAAATCTAGTCAACTTTGACATTTTCCTCTCCAAAATCTTATATTATCCGTAATTCAAACGTTGAAGAGCTTAAATATTTAATAAATTCTGTAATACGTTATTTATTGATTTAACCTGACGCATTAGTTCTGACAAAGTGATCAGGCATAACGTAGCGGACCAGTTATTATTCACGAAGGAAATAATATTTATATTTTAAAGTTTTGAAGTGACGGGCTATGTGGCCAAACGATTAGCGTCGGTACCTACCAGTACCTCGAATTGTCTGTTGGTCTTAACGGCTGGTCACTTGTCCCACGATCATAGTTCGCTTCTCGTTCTGCCTTGCAGGTGGCAGCTGGCCAGTCGGAACAAGCGTAAGACCTAACTCACGGATGGTGTTTAAGTTTATCCATTGGACGTGATTGTATTACACTACTGGCCATTAAAATTGCTACACCACGAACATGACGTGCTACAGACGCGAAATTTAACCGACAGGACGAAGATGCTGTGATATGCAAATTATTAGCTTTTCAGAGCAATCACACACGGTTGGCGCCGGTGGCCACACCTACAACGTGCTGACATGAGGAAAGTTTCCAACCGATTTCTCATACACAAACAGCAGTTGACCGGCGTTGCCTGGTGAAACGTTGTTGTGATGCCTCGTGTAAGGAGGAGAAATGCGTACCATCACGTTTCCGACTTTGATAAAGGTCGGATTGTAACCATCGCGATTGCGGTTTATCGTATCGCGACATTGCTGCTCGCGTTGGTCGAGATCCAATTACTGTTAGCAGAATATGGAATCGGTGGGTTCAGGAGGGTGATATGGAACGCCGTGCTGGATCCCAATGGCCTCGTATCCCTAGCAGTCGAGATGACAGGCATCTTATGCGCATGGCTGTAATGGATCGTGCAGCCACGTCTCGATCTCTGAGTCAACAGATGAGGACGTTTGCAAGACAACAACCATCTGCACCAACACTTCGACGTCGTTTGCAGCAGCATGGACTATCAGCTCTGAGACCATGGCTGTGGTTACCCTTGACGCTGCATCACAGACAGAAGCGCCTGCGATGATGTACTCGATGACGAACCTGGGTGCACGAATGGCAAAACGTCATTTTTTCGGATGAATCCAGGTTCTGTTTACAGCATCATGATGGTCGCATCCGTGTTTGGCGACATCGCAGTGAACGCACATTGGAAGCGTTTATTCGTCATCGCCATACTGGCGTAATGGTACGGGGTGCCATTGGTTACACGTCTCGGTCACCTTGTTCGCATTGACGGCACTTTCAACAGTGGACGTTACATTTCAGATGTGTTACGACGCGTGGCTCTACCCTCATTCGATCCCTGCGAAACCCTACATTTCAGCAGGATAATGCACGCCCGCATGTTGCAGGTCCTACACGGGCCTTTCTGGGTACAGAAAATGTTCGACTGCTGCCCTGACCAGCACATTCTCCAGATCTCTCACCAATTGAAAACGTCTGGTCAATGGTGGCCGAGCAACTGGCTCGTCACAATACGCCAGTCACTACTCTTGATGAACTGTGGTATCGTGTTAGAGCTGGGGCAGCTGTACCTGTACACGCCATCCAAGCTCTGTTTGACTCAATGCCCAGCTCTAGTATAATACAGGGTGATTCAAAAAGAATACCACAACTTTAGGAATTTAAAACTCTGCAACGACAAAAGGCAGAGCTAAGCACTATCTGTCGGCGAATTAAGGGAGCTATAAAGTTTCATTTAGTTGTACATTTGTTCGCTTGAGGCGCTGTTGACTAGGCGTCAGCGTCAGTTGATGCTAAGATGGCGACCGCTCAACAGAAAGCTTTTTGTGTTATGGAGTACGGCAGAAGTGAATCGACGACAGTTGTTCAGCGTGCATTTCGAACGAAGTATGGTGTTAAACCTCCTGATAGGTGGTGCATTAAACGTTGGTATAAACAGTTTACAGAGAATGGGTGTTTGTGCAAAGGGAAAAGTTCTGGACGGCCGAGAACGAGTGATGAAAATGTAGCACGCATCCAGCAAGCATTTGTTCGCAGCCCAGGAAAATCGACTCGTAGAGCTAGCAGAGAGCTGCAAATTCCACAATCAACTGTATGGAGAGTCCTACGAAAAAGGTTACTTATGAAACCTGAACGTCGACTACCCGAGGCGATGGAACGGCCGCCAGGCAGCCCGTGACAGAGCACTTCATCACTGGCCTCCAAGAAGCCCTGATCTTACCCCCTGCGAGTTTTTCTTGTGGGGGTATGTTAAGGATATGGTGTTTCGGCCACCTCTCCCAGCCACCATTGATGATTTGAAACAAGAAATAACAGCAGCTATCCAAACTGTTACGCCTGATATGCTACAGAGAGTGTGGAACGAGTTGGAGTATCGGGTTGATATTGCTCGTGTGTCTGGAGGGGGCCATATTGAACATCTCTGAACTTGTTTTTGAGTGAAAAAAAACCTTTTTAAATACTCTTTGTAATGATGTATAACAGAAGGTTATATTATGTTTCTTTCATTAAATACACATTTTTTAAGTTGTGGTGTTCTTTTTGAATCACCATGTATATTCGTCCAATGAATACCCGTTTATCAACTGCATTTCTTCTTGGTGTGGCAATTTTAATGGCCTGTAGTGTACTTACACTGTCAGCAAAAGAGTATTGCTTTTGCTTCCTGGACATATACAGACGGTGGCAAAAGACGTGGGATAGCGATATGCACATATACAGATGGTGGCAGTATCGCGTACTCAAGGTATAAAAGGGCAGTGCTTTGGTGGAGCTATCATTCGTACTCAGGTGATTTATATGAAAACATTTCCGACGTGATTGTGGCCACCCGATGGGAATGAACAGACTTTGGAGCGGGATGGTAGTTGGAGCTAGACGCAAGGGACATCCCATTTGGGAAATTGTTGGGTAATTCAGTATTACGAGATCCGCAGTGTCGTGAGTGCGCCGAGGATACGAAATTCATTACCTCTCGCCAACGACAACGCAGTACTCAATGGTTTTCATGAATGACCGAGAGCAGTGGCGTTTGCGTAGAGTTGTCAGTGCCAAAGGTACGCAACTCTGCGTGGGGGAAAAAAACAAGCCACGCAGAAATCAGTGTCGGACGTACGACGAAAATGTTCGTCAGGACAGCATGGCGAAATGTGGCGTTAATGGGCTATGGCAGCAGACAGCCGACCCGAGTGCCTTTGCTAACAACATGACATCGCCGCAACGCCTCTCTTGGGCTCCTGACCATTACCGGTTCGACCCTAGACGACTGGAAAACTGTGTCCTGGTCATATGAGTCTATTTTAGTAGGTAAGAGCTGATGGTAGGGTTCGAGTCTGGCGCAGGCCGCACGATGCCATGGACCCTAGTTTCCAACAAGGCACTGTCCAAGCTGGTGGTGGCTCCATAATGATATGGGGCTGTGTTTAATGCAATGGACTGGATCCTCTGTTGCAACTGAACCGACCACTGACTGGAAATGGCTATGTTCGGCTACTTGGAGACCATCTGCAGCCATTCGTGGACTTCATGTTCCAAAGAACGACGGAATTTTTATGGATAGCAATGCGACATGTCACCGGGCCACAATTTTTCGCGACAGGTGGAGTGAATCCTTTGGCCACCCAGATCGCCCGACACGTACCCCGTCACACATTGATCGGATATAAGCGAGAGGTCAGTTCGTGCGCATAATCCTGCACCCGCAACACTTTTGCAATTGTGGATTCCTGTAGAGGCAGCTTGGCTCAACATTTCTGCAGGGGACTTCCAACGACTTGAGTCCATGCCACGCTTAGTCGCTGCACTACGCCGGGTAGGAGGTGGTCCAACACAATACCATGAGGTGTCCCAAGACGAGTCAGCGCACCGTGCAGGGTAATTATGAAGTCTTTGAAACTGTGTCTGCTTCCTGTAAGTTAGTACGGAAAATCCCCGATAGGGGCGCGACCTACTGTAATTGCCGAAAATAATGGCGAACGAGACAGAGAAAGCATTTAGTCATTTTGTCTTTTGTGTGCCAGTACTTGGCCGTTGCCAAGAGGTAGTGACTGTGCAAAGATCTGTCAATAGCAAGAGCGTCCGTCCCTGGTAGCTGAGTGGAATGTCATACCTAACGGCCAGGGTTCGATTCCCGGCTGGGTCGGAGATTTTGTCTGCTCAGGGACTGGGTGTTGTTCAAAAAAATGGTTGAAATGGCTCTGAGCACTATGCGACTTAACATCTGTGGTCATCAGTCCCCTAGAACTTAAAACTACTTAAACCTAACTAACCTAAGGACATCACAACACCCAGTCATCACGAGGCAGAGAAAATCCCTGACCCCGCCGCGAATCGAACCCGGGAACCCCGGCGTGGGAAGCGAGAACGAGCTGCGGACGGACTGGGTGTTGTGTTGTCCTTATTATCATCATTTCATCCCCGTCGACATGTAAGTCGCGGAAGTGGCGTCAACTCTAAAGACGTGCACCAGGCGAACAGCCTACCCGATGGGAGGCCCTAGCCACACGGCATTTCCATTTCCAACAGCAAGGGTCACAAGGCACAATCAGTTTACCACAGAATAGTGAAGTGGTACAAAAAAACTAGAGGAGAATAGTTGTTGAGTCCGATCAGGCGTCTAGGAGGAGACAGTGGACCTGTCTCGAAATGCTGCAGTTGTGGGTCATGCCACAATTTGATAGCATCTTTCAACAAAGTGGCGCCCCTGCACATTTTTAGAATTGTCTATGCCTCTACCAGACAGACGTCGTCACGTCGCTGGTTAGGCCGTGATGCCGCCGCTGCCATGGGCGCGGCTCGAGTGACCACGACGTTCACCGAACTAGACGCTTAGCAATTTTTTCTTGTGGGGTTATATCAAGGACAACGTTTACACGGTCCAGTCACATTACTGAGACCACCGCCTATGTTCGTCGACAATGTGCAATAACCACACACACATGGCAGGTGACAACGTTAACTTGTCGAGAGACGGGGAAAACAGTGCAGTCGTTGACGTAATGCGGAAATGGAGCGATTTATCTGACGTCCAAAAGGGCTTATCACTGGCTTTCGGTCCAGGGGAGGAAGCATACCCGAAACAGCAAAGTTTGTTAACTGTTCGCGTGGCACTGCGGTTAATGTACCTGGTGCACGGCAAAATGCTGGAATCGAAATCTTGCGACGAGGCAACTGTGGTGCACCAGGGGCCATAGATTACAGGGAGGAACGACGGCTTCGGGCATGTGTACGGGTGAACAGACGTGCAACTGCTAGAGCAGCTGACCGCCCAGATGAACCAAGGGCCAACCAGCAGTGTGTCCTCGACGACCGTTCAGCGGACGTTCTGCATACGGGCCTCCGCAGCGGGCGCCTTGCTCGTGCACCCATGGCGACCGCTGTTCATCAGCGACGAAGGCTGGAATTTGTACAACACCACTACTGCAACTGGACGCATTCTTTGTTAATTGCTACAGTTTCAGCAATCGATCGAATACTCAAATGACAGTCAGGTCGAATCAGTTCCTATTTTTTTTCGATATTTTCATGCGTTTTTGATGTTGAACGGCGTCCCTGGCTTGAATCATCCTCGACGTCTTCTGGGCAATCTTGGAAACGCTTGAACCACCCAGAAACTCGCGTGTGTGGTAAACAGTCTTCACCATATACTTCTCTTAGTGAAGGTTTCAGAACCAGTTTTTCCAATTTTCTCATGAAACTTCACGGCAATTCGTTGATTTATTATTAACACAAGTTCTTACATAAATGAGGACTACTGTCACAATGGATTGTTTACAGACATCAGAGATGCCGCACTCGACTGAGGCAGTTTCACACTTCGCAGCTATTGGTCGTTCATCTTTGGCGCAAGCGTTGTTATTCTGTTTCAGCATCGGTCACATTATTACTGAGTCACACCTAATATATTTTAAATACAACATCTAATTATGAGAGCTCAAGTTTTAAAAAATGCTCCGTGCTCTTCTTGACTTGTTACGTGGGGACTTCAGAAGGAAAGTTACATGCCGTTCCACGCTGGCACTATGCAACAAAAGCGGCGCATTGTAAGAAGACAGTACGTGTTCTGGATCTCCTGCAAACACAGTCCTGTTGCGACATGGATAACACATGAATCAAAGCGTGCAAATGAAACGCCGCGGCAACTACAAATGTACTCTTCGGTAACTTCGAAGTTAAAGTGCCTGGCACAGTACAATTCTTGGGAGCAAAACGTCTAAATTAGACACAGATTCACGATGAAATTTTGGTGAGCTTATTAGACCAAAATTCCATAATACCAGTCTTCATAAAGATGCACCAATATCACAGACATGCGACCAAGTGAAGGAAATCATTTCGACATTATTTCCTACATCAGAACTACCACGAAATGCAACACAGACTCCGATATCACAGACCACACTATAACTGAGGATGAAAGCAAACTGGAGAAAACTGGTATCCACACCACCCACGATCAAGACAAGAACCTGTGCAGAAAAATACAACGGAATTGAGAAAAAGACATCTCAAACTTCATTAACGGTATCTTTGGTGAGACAGAACAACATAATCACATGAAGTAGATGAGCTCTCTTCAAGAAACTCAAAACTTAATCCTCGTACGTGGGTAGTAGACGATGAGAACGGTAACATACTGGAGATAAGGAAGAAGTCGTTGCGGCGTGGACACCATACTATGAAAAGCTGTATTCTGGGATAAAAAAACAGTAGAGAAATTCAAGCAT
The DNA here is from genome assembly GCF_023898315.1 of Schistocerca nitens. Classification (NCBI taxonomy): domain Eukaryota; kingdom Metazoa; phylum Arthropoda; class Insecta; order Orthoptera; family Acrididae; genus Schistocerca; species Schistocerca nitens. Next base: position 225,533,955 of record NC_064619.1, read on the forward strand.
TTGGCTAATAAGCAAAGGAGCCTACAATCCTACGTAGCAAAATAGAGAACGCAGTAAAATATCTGAACTATAAATCCCCTGGTATAGAGAGTATATCTGGTGAAATGATCAAAGAAATGGGGGCAGGAAGGTGTTCTATATGCTGCATTCAGTATGTACAAGAATATGGGAAACTGGAGAATGGCCAGGAGACTGGTCGAAGTCACTCTTCATCCCACTTCACAAGAAAAGATCAATCACGAACTGCTCCAACTACCGAACCATTGCTCTCACATCCCACGCAATTAAAATTTTGCTCTACATCCTGAACCAGCGTTTGAAGCCATTCATTCAGCCTCACCTATCAACGGAACACGCAGGTTCTGTCGAAAGAAAGGGACTAGTGTTCTGTCTTCATCTGCTTCCTTGACAGCACGAAAGCCTTTCACTGGGTTGTCTGAGAAAAGTCGCGGCAGTTTCTTGCACGCCGGCCGGGGTGGCCGAGCGGTTCTAGGCGCCTCAGTCTGGAATCGCGCGACCGCTACGGTCGCAGGTTCGAATCCTTCCTCGGGCATGGATGTGTGTGATGTCCTTAGGTTAGTTAGGTTTAAGTAGTTCTAAGTTCTAGGGGACTGATGACCTCAGCAGTTAAGTCCCATAGTGCTCAGAGCCATTTGAACCATTTTTAGTTGCTTGCACAGTTCGGTGTTCCACAACATTTGACAGCACTGATCAGAAGTCTGTACAACAATGACCTCGCAGTCAAGCCAAACGCTGGCACGTATGATTTCCTCAATGCATCAAAAGGTCAGAAGTGCTGGGTTCTATCCCCCCAATTGTACAACGACTATGCAGAACATATCGTTAGGAATGCTCTTGATGGTCGGACTAGAGGCATGTCTACTGGTGCTAGAACTACACTCCTGGAAATGGAAAAAAGAACACATTGACACCGGTGTGTCAGACCCACCATACTTGCTCCGGACACTGCGAGAGGGCTGTACAAGCAATGATCACACGCACGGCACAGCGGACACACCAGGACCCGCGGTGTTGGCCGTCGAATGGCGCTAGCTGCGCAGCATTTGTGCACCGGCGCCGTCAGTGTCAGCCAGTTTGCCGTGGCATATGGAGCTCCATCGCAGTCTTTAACACTGGTAGCATGCCGCGACAGCGTGGACGTGAACCGTATGTGCAGTTGACGGACTTTGAGCGAGGGCGTATAGTGGGCATGCGGGAGGCCGGGTGGATGTACCGCCAAATTGCTCAACACGTGGGGCGTGAGGTCTCCACAGTACATCGATGTTGTCGCCAGTGGTCGGCGGAAGGTGCACATGCCCGTCGACCTGGGACCGGACCGCAGCGACGCACGGATGCACGCCAAGACCGTAGGATCCTACGCAGTGCCGTAGGGGACCGCACCGCCACTTCCCAGCAAATTAGGGACACTGTTGCTCCTGGGGTATCGGCGAGGACCATTCGCAACCGTCTCCATGAAGCTGGGCTACGGTCCCGCACACCGTTAGGCCGTCTTCCGCTCACGCCCCAACATCGTGCAGCCCGCCTCCAGTGGTGTCGCGACAGGCGTGAATGGAGGGACGAATGGAGACGTGTCGTCTTCAGCGATGAGAGTCGCTTCTGCCTTGGTGCCAATGATGGTCGTATGCGTGTTTGGCGCCGTGCAGGTGAGCGCCACAATCAGGACTGCATACGACCGAGGCACACAGGGCCAACACCCGGCATCATGGTGTGGGGAGCGATCTCCTACACTGGCCGTACACCACTAGTGATCGTCGAGGGGACACTGAATAGTGCACGGTACATCCAAACCGTCATCGAGCCCATCGTTCTACCATTCCTAGACCGGCAAGGGAACTTGCTGTTCCAACAGGACAATGCACGTCCGCATGTATCCCGTGCCACCCAACGTGCTCTAGAAGGTGTAAGTCAACTACCCTGGCCAGCAAGATCTCCGGATCTGTCCCCCATTGAGCATGTTTGGGACTGGATGAAGCGTCGTCTCACGCGGTCTGCACGTCCAGCACGAACGCTGGTCCAACTGAGGCGCCAGGTGGAAATGGCATGGCAAGCCGTTCCACAGGACTACATCCAGCATCTCTACGATCGTCTCCATGGGAGAATAGCAGCCTGCATTGCTGCGAAAGGTGGATATACACTGTACTAGTGCCGACATTGTGCATGCTCTGTTGCCTGTGTCTATGTGCCTGTGGTTCTGTCAGTGTGATCATGTGATGTATCTGACCCCAGGAATGTGTCAATAAAGTTTCCCCTTCCTGGGACAATGAATTCATGGTGTTCTTATTTCAATTTCCAGGAGTGTATTAACAACCTCCGATTTGCTGGTGACACCGTTCTTTTAGCCAACAGTGAAGACGAACGTCCTGCCTTGTTAACAAAAGTAAAGGACTTTAGTGGATCATATGGATTGTACTTCAATCGCAGCATGATAACTGATGGAGGAGTACAGGTTCAATTCACAGGGCGATTAAGGGAGCTGGAAGCCCGTCCGGTTAGCTGTGCGGTCTAGCGCACGGCTTTCCGGAGAGGGAAGGAGCGCCTGGTCTCCGGCACGAATCCGCCCGGCGGACTTGTGTCGCGTACACCACCATTACTCTACCACGCAAACAAAGGGGTTGCACTCGTCTGGTGTGAGACGTTCCCTGGAGGGTTCCACCGAGGGCCGAACCCTGGGTTCGGTGTGGGCAGCGGAGGGGTGAAGTGGACTGCGGTAGCCGTCTTGGGATTGTGGACCACAGCGGCTGCGGCGGGGACGGATCCTCTCCGTCGTTTCTAGGTCCCCGGTTAACATACAATACGGGAAATGGAAGTCGTGCATTCTTTATCTGTCTTGAGTCAACCAGTTGTGATATGGGAAGTTGTGAAGATAAGAAGACGGATCAGGCTAAGGCGAGTAGCTATGAAGCAGCTCACAGAGACCTGGCACCAACACACTATTATTCCCCACCATTCTGGCAACAAACCCTATTTCCCAACATAACCTCCGTTCAATACGACGGCCTCCGCCAACTTACTGGCAAGGTCTTTATGCCCGCATGGTACAACTCTACTGGTCGACGTCAGAGCCAACGTCTTACTGCATCAATAACCTCCCCATCACCCACGAACTGCTATCCTTGGAGTGCATCCTTCATTGGGCCAAACAGATGGAAGTCGGAAGGTGCGAGATCCGGACTACAGGGTGGATGAGAAAGAACTATGATGTTTCGTGAGCTCCTCTCGGGTGTGTGAGGCCTTGGGTTGTCATGGATGAGAAGTTCGTTTGCATTTTTGTAGCGACGAACACGCTGTAGTCGTTTCTTCAATTTCTTGAGGGTAGAACTACACACCTCATAACTCATCGTTGCACCACGAGAGTGGACATCAGGCAGAATAACCTTATGAGAGTCCCAGACAACCGTCGCAATGACCTTACCGACTGAGGGTGCGACTTAGAGCTTTTCCTTCGGAGGCGAGGTGGTTTGGCGCCATTCCATGGATTTCCGTTTGTTTCCGGTTCGAAGCGATCAATCCATGTGTCATCGCCTGTACCCATGTGCGGCACGAGATTGTGATCATCAGCATCGTAGTGCGCAAGCGGTTCCGAACTGATGGTCCTTCGTTGCTCTTTATGAAATTCTCTTAGGCAGCGAGGAACCCAGCGGGCACACACCTTTGAGTATCCCAGCTGGTGGACGAGTGTTTCGGCACTACAAACAGACGTCCAGTTGAGGAACGAGGTGTTACGCTACTGCCCCTTAAAATAAACGGGTATTCATTGGACAAATACATTATACTAGAACTGATTACATTTTCACGCAATTTGGGTGCATAGATCCTGAGAAATCAGTACCCAGAACAACCACCTCTCGCCGTAATAGCGGCCTTGATACGCCTGGTCATTGAGTCAAACAGAGCTTGGATGGCGGGTACAGGTACAGCCGCCCATGCAGCATCAACACCATACCACAGTTCATCAAGAGTAGTGACTGGCGTATTGAGACGAGCCAGTTGCTCGGCACCATTGACCAGACGTTTTCAATTGGTGAGAGATCTGGAGAATGTGCCGGCCATGGCAGCAATCGAACATTTTCTGTATCCAGAAAAGCCCGTACAGGACCTGCGACGTGCGGTCGTGCATTATCCTGCTGAAATGTAGGGTTTCGCAGGGATCGAATTAAGGGTAGAGCCACGGGTCGTAACACGTCGGAAATGTAACGTCCACTGTTCAAAGTGCCGTCAGTGCGGACAAGAGGTGACAGTGAAGTGTAACCAATGGCACCCCAGACCACACGCCGGGTGATACGCCAGTATGGCGATGACGAATACACGCTTCCAATGTGCGTTCACCACGATGTCGGCAAACACGGATGCGACCATCATGATCCTTTAAAAAGAACCTGGATTAATCCGAAAAAATGACTTTTTGCCATTCGTGCACCCAGGTTCGTCGTCGAGTACACTATCGCAGGCGCTCCTGTCTGTGATGCAGCGTCAAGGGTAACCGCAGCCATCGTCTCCGAGCTGATAGTCCATGCTGCTGCAAACGTCGTCGAACTGTTCGTGCAGATGGTTTTTGTCTTGCAAACGTCCTCATCTGTTGACTCAGGGATCGAGAGGTGGCTGCACGATCCGTTACATCCATGCGCATAAGATGCCTGTCATCTCGACTGCTAGTGATACGAGGTCGTTGGGATCCAGCACGGCGTTCCGTATTACCCTCCTGAACCCACCGATTCCATATTCTGCCAACAGTCATTGGATCTCGACCAACGCGAGGAGCAATGTCGCGATACGATAGACCGCAATCGCGACAAGCTACAATCCGACCTTTATCAAACTCGGAAACGAGATGGTACGCATTTCTCCCCCTTACACGAGGCATCACAACAACGTTTCACCAGGCAACGCCGATCAACTGGTGTTTATGTATGATAAATCGGTTGGAAACTTTCCTCATGTCAGCACGTTGTAGCTGTCGCCACCGGCGCCAACCTTGTGTGAATGCTCTGAAAAGCTTATCATTTGCATATCACAGCATCTTCTTCCTGTCGGTTAAATTTCGCGTCTGTATCACGTCATCTTCGTGGTGTAGCAATTTTAATGGCTAGTAGTGTAGATTGAAACCTGTCGATAACCTCGAATGATGGCGTATGCACATTCCAACACTGTAGGAGTCGCTTCTGCATGCGACCGACCGGGACATTTGAATCGCACAGGTTTTTCGCGACTTTGCTGCGATGACAACAGTGCCTCCCCCAACGAGTCACCGTGCTTTCGTTCACTACCAGGTCTCCGCAGACGGTATGCAAAGGACTCTGAAAATATGCGATGCTCTGGTTTTCAGCCAAAACAAAACTGAAAGAGAGCTATATGCTTGGAACGCACTTTCATTACAGATGCCATTTTGAAGTCTACGTATAGTGCCGCCACCTATTGGAACTTCATGGAACTATAGGGGCTGAAGCGGGAATATTGCACGATCGCTCGACCACGTCTGCATATTTTCCACTGAAACTGGCCGAGAAAAAAAAAATGTGTTGCATTATTTATTGAACATGTTTTTCGGATTTTGTCAAGAACAAACGCGCTTGACCAGAGGAGCTGAAGGTCACTGAAGCTGAAAACTGTCAGAATTTTCTTTTTTAAAAATAAAACTGAAATTGTCTTATGGATTTTCCGAATATTTTTTGTGCCTTCCGTTTGAAATAAATTAATAAAACAGGTAAGAAATTAAATTTATTTTGAGTTGCAGTTGTTACTTTCTTTCCATTTGTAAAGAAATACGTTGTGGGGAAGACCGCTATTTTAACTATCTCTGGATTCCATCTTTATCAAACTTTCGCTAATTCGAACATTCGATTATTCATAGTTTTTATGAAGTCCCTTAAACTTCAGATTATCGAGATTCGACTGCAGTTACGGATTTGGGCTCGTTTATAATGAGAAGAAATCCCACGACAAACGTTCGTAAAACTTCAAGCACAGTCATTACCGCCGACAGGATAGCTTTGCAGCGGAATACTCGTACCGGCCTCGGCCAGTGCGGGCGTTCTTTCGTTCCCACTCAGCCCGCGGATGGCTACAGAAGCCAGGCGCGGCACGTCGTCTTCGCGACAAAAGCGTTCAGGTCGCGGACGCACTCATTAAGAGGGGCACGCGAGCGGACGAGGAAGTCTGCTTAGTGTCGGCGCCCGAAGCGTCCTCCCTCGCACAAAGGCTCGAGGCACGGGAGGCGAGCAAGGCGCCGTGTTTACCCCGGCGTGATTAACGAGCGCCAGCCTGTGCGGCTCACAGTTACTTTGCGCGCTCATTATGCCACTCGGCGTGTGTGACCGCCCTGTCCGCGGAGCGGTAATCTCTCTGACCCAAAGGGCGCTACCAAAGCTGGCGTTTCCGTAACAACTGCAACGATGACAAAATCAGAGAAGCGCAGTTTCAACATGGCTTGCATAATTTCCAACTGCAACGTCATAGCACTGGCTAAGGAACCCGTTGAGGGCCATGTCGCGAGTTCTATCTTTTGTACGGCTCATTTGAAAGTGTTGTGTTAATAATTATGACAGGAAGAATGGTTCAGATGCACTATGGGACTTAACACCTGAGATCATCAGTCCCACAGAACTTTAAAAGAAATCTTTATTAACAAAACCATAATAATTATACAAAATTAACCCACTTCCTTATCTCATTAGTGGGTCATAATAATTATACAGCTAATACTTAATTTGCAGGTAGTTACAATTTTCAAGTGAGCTACAGTTAGTTTTTCATACAATGGGCATTTAATTTCTAGTATCTACGGCTTATATCTGTTTCTTATAACTAATTCCTATCACCTGCAGCGTCACATGTGTGCCAGTGGAAGATATAAACCTACTCTTGATAGACATGCTCATCGAGCTAAACCCGAAGGGCGTGCCCCTGGCACTGGGCAGGCCACGATGTTGATTCGCTGCAGTTCCCTAGCATAATTTTCCTAAAAACGAAGTCCTACAAACTAACTTATCCTACGTCATTTCCGGTGCATGTCCTTATCGGTAGTATTGACCCCCACCCCCTAATCCTGCACGTGGCGGATTCCAACTATGATAAAAACTCGGCCAGTCCACGCACAGGCGGTACGGGAATAGGGCTCTGGACGCAATCAGTGCTGGTTGTCTTTGTTATGTAGTTTATGTCACTCAAGTGTTGTGTTAAAACTTTCCGTGATACCTCGTTGGCCAATGTGTTTAACATTTGGAAAGTGTCCTCACGTCTAAGTAGTTGATATGTGTCGTGGTTTGGAAGTCTAAGTGTAGTCCCAACATCATTGAAGAGGGGGAACTCGCAAACTACATGGTCGGGCGTACCCCCTGACAGGCCACAGTCACACGCTGGTGTAGCCTTCCTCCCAAATCGACGCAAGTATGTCGGGTAGGGTCCATGGCCAGTGAGAAAATGGATCAGTCCTCGTGTAGGCTCGAAATATTTCATATCCAAGCGCTCCCTCACATCTGGTATGAACTGGAAAGTTCTACGTCCAGCTTCTTCTACCTCCCAAGACTCCTGCCAAACTTCCTCCCCTCTTCCCCTTATTTCCCTTTTATCCCCCACCCTTCCACCCATGATGTCTACAATCTTCTCACAATTTCCCTTTTTTTGTCCAGTATCAAGCCGCTTGTTCCCTTATTTTGATGTCCAGAGGGCAGAGCCCCATTATGACTGATAGGGCCTCCCCCCCTGGAGATGTTCTGTAGGCCCCCACAGATCTCAATATCATGCTTCTCTGGACCCTTCTCACTGTCATGGCGGGCACAAACTTCGTGAGCCTGTCCGCCCAGACTCCCGAGCCGTAACCCACAACTGAGGATGCTATTATGGTAAAGTTTAATAAGGTGTGGTGGGAGATTGAATCTTTTGTGACCTATTGAGATGAGGTTGTTTAATATCTGAAGAGCTCTCTGGGTTACGATGTCAATGTGTTTCCCGAAGCTCCACCTCTCATCAATGATGACTCCTAGGTAGGGTGTCTCACGTCGCCGGAAAACTGGTGAGCCGTTAATTCTGACAGTGGGATTCCTGATTAGATGTCCTTTTAACAGCAGGTATGTGGATTTGATGGGTGAGATTGTCATTTTAGTCATGTGGCACCATTGTTGGAGTTTCTCTATGGCGCTCTCAATTTTCGGTTCCATGTCTTTCCGGCTACGGCCGCCGACCAACAGGAGGAGGTCATCCGCGTAGGCTATCACCTCATCACTTTGTTGTAACCTGTCTAGTAATGGCTCCATGTGGATGTCCCAGAAGAGGGGTCCTAAAACGGATCCTTGGGGGCATCCTTTAGTGATTGCTTTTTCTAGTACCTTCCGCCGCGGAAGTCGAACACGCGGCAGAACAAATGGACATGGTCATCCCATAGAGGGCTCCGCCTCCGCGGCGGCTATTCCGAGCAGCGGCTCTCCCGCAGCGAGGGCGCCACCGCTACGCCACGTGCAGACAGCGGCCAGTAGCCGCTCCCGCCGGTTTCGTATGTAGGGACCCGCTCTGCTCGAGTCCAGTAAGTCCGGTACTCGCTCTGGATTTCGTTTCTATCTCGGCGGTACTGCGTTCTGGTCGTTGCTCGTTCTTGACGTTTGCCTGGCTCTGGTTCCGAGTGGATTTGCGTTTGGCATTGTGGTGTCCACAAGCCTCCGTTGTTTATCTCTTCCTTGTTGTGTTGCTCATAGTCGGTCATGGTCGGTTGTTGTCAGTTGTCGTTGGTCTGTCGTCCGACTCGTCCTGTGTTTACCCGGTGGTGCGTGCTCCACCGCCGGCGGCTTCCCCGCTTGGCAGCCCCGATCCACAGCCCAAGGCGTTCCCGCTGTTGGTTGTGGTTACTACACTTTTCCAACTCTCTCGCTAGGGGATGATGGCCAGACCTACCGATCCTTACAATAGCTCCTCAGGCAACCGTATAGCGGCCCTGGACACTCTTTCTCCCGCAAGCAGGAGAAGAGCCAAGGCCAACACAGGTTGTCGAAGGCGCCACTGATATCCACCATGATGCCAACCACGTATTTGTGTGGGGTCGAGCCACAGACCTAGAACTACTTAAACCTAACTAACCTAAGGACATCACACACATCCATGCCCCAGGCAGGATTCGAACCTGCGACCGTAGCGGTCTCGCGGGTCCAGACTGTAGCGCCTAGAACCGCTCGGCCAACCCGGGCCGGCGACAGGAAGAATATTAGCTGCTAATGACTCACCATGTGCATCAGGAGGGCGTCAGAAAATGAGATTCCAGAGATCAGCCTTGTAGGGGACGTATGGATTACAGTTCACAAAATGGGCATCCTAGGCATTCAAGAAATCTTAAAAACAATCCGTTAACTTGCACCATAAACACAGAAATAACAATGGTGCAGCACAGTGATCACAAAGGTTTGCAATATCTACATCGGAGGCAAACTTCTTGGGAGTCAAACGGTGCAGGACGTTCAGCTAGTTATCCGCTCTTACAGAATGCATATGGAATTCTATTGTTGTAACAGGGTGACGAGAACTGAAGGAAGGTTATGGCATGCATCCAAACACGAAGAAGTATCTCGGAGTTTATCGTGGAACTGGCTATCCTTTTAGACATAGCTGCAGATGGTGCGATACTGCTTTATAGGCACAGAAAAAAAAAAACCCAGAAGCTGAATTTGTCCAGTGGTTGCAGGTAGTATGAATTCCAATATCACGCACTTTTCAGAACGGATAGTTTGCTCTAAGGGAGTAAGATTTTTATACGCGAAGCAAGAATCAAGCAAAAGCAAGTTAATTTGTCCAGCTATCGGCCAAAAGCACTGCTTGTAATGTAGTTGTTCTCTTACGCCCATTTCCCCCCTATTCCTTGCTGTGAGGTAAAATTCCCTACTGCCCTTGCAACATCACTTACACGAGAAAGAATCGTAGCTGTCCATCTACCTTCTCGCAGCACAATTTATCACCTAGATTCACGGTGGGCATAATTGTATATGAACGTGCTAAGGCATTGATGTTAGTTAATCTTGATGCAATTCTCTTGGTACCTCTAATTTGCGGAGTTCCTTTCATATGCACTTCTTCTTAAAATCCTGATTGGTCAGAGTTGAAAACAAATTCCTAATTGAACGATAGGATAATTTTGTTTATCTCGTCTACAAATTTTCGGGCCGATTCCGCAGTTTGCTGTGCATCGTCAAGTTGACGCTTTGTTTGAAATTGTGTTGTCTTACGTCTTTCGATTCTGTAGCACTGTTTGAAGTTATGCGCCCATCTACTGCTTCCCTTGAAATCACTGTAACCTATGTCGCGTGCAGTTTGATGGGCATAATGTAGTAAGTCAGTATCATGCATGTCCTGTAAATTGTATCGGGCATCCTTACAACGCGCAAACTTCAATTTTTGTAACAATTGCGCCTTGTCCTCCCTTGAATATCCGTAGTTTTTTTGTAAGCGTGCACGGTGATATTACTGCAAGCTTATTTGAAATCAGTTCTTTTTTTTCTGTGTTGTGGATGACCTTCCATGTACGTAATTCTGTTTAGTACCTGCTCCATGGTCCTTTACTACGTTTCACTGCAGACGGGATTTTTGGTTCCCTGTCTGACAAGGATGATTAACTACATGGCTCGACATCTGTTTCAATATCACTTTCACTTGTTACGTGTATTTCGTCATCATTGTACTCTTCAAGTACATTCTCCGCACAGTCGAGAGCGTATACGACACCACACATTCCACTGACTCATCTTGCAGAAGCGCTAACATTTTTATCTGCCACTTCTTTCTCTCTCTACTAAATTCCTTGGGTTCCTTTCTGACGAACTGTCAACTTCGGCATCTGTTTTAGATCAATACCACTTTTTTTATCGTTGTCATTACTCTGCTTTGTGTCAATTCCACTAGCACTGTTGTGAGTTACTCGTCGTCTAAGCAGTTCAACTACTCTCCATAGCCTCATGCTGTGCTTAACATGGGATACCTCGGGCCCCGCCCCCTCAGCTTGAGGAATAGGCCTCACAGAACGCATGTGGCCGCAGCTCGTCTCTTGATACAACGGCGTACAGGGACTTTTCGCCCACACTGTACAGCATATTCCGAAGCATTATCTCAGTACGCGCGACGCTGAGACTGCTTACGTACACTGTGTCTGTTAGCACGCCAAGACGCATATCCCAAACATCCACAAGGAGCGGGATGCAGTAACATAACGTTGTAGGCTGCCCGGTTCCAGGTAGAGACGTAATGCACGTAATTAGAATGTGATTTGCAAAAAACTGTAGAACATCAACATTTATGGACTAGATGTGAACTATAATCTTCACGATCACGTGGACACACTATCAAACTAACGTCAAAAGATGCGAAGAGCAAAAGCAGAGGACAAACAGGAAGAGTTATCTCAATAATGCAGAATGATCCGCATGGAGTAGCCGCGCGGTGCGGTCTAGGGGACCTTGCCACGGTTCGCGCGGCTCCCCCCGTCGGAAGTTCGAGTCCTTCCTCGGGCGTGTGTGTGTGTGTGTGTGTGTGTGTGTGTGTGTGTGTGTGTGTGTGTGTGTGTGTGTGTGTTTGTTGTCCTTAGCATAACTTAAAGTTAGTAAGCTTAGAGACCGATGACCTCAGTCGTTTGGTGCCATAGGAACGTTCCACAAATTTCCAATTTTTTTTTCTTCGCTTAGGACAGAAACAGGTGGAACGTTTCGCACGCCATTGGGGAGCTGCATGTCACTCAAGGAGCAGGCTGCACGGAGAACCGAGCAAGCCCTTCTGGGATTATCCTGCAGATACCTCGAACAATGGGCGGTGGAACGATCGACTGGCGTCTTCTATAGCATCCACTGCAGCATGGCGCGCCGTGACACATCTGGAGCAATTACGGCTAAAATTTTATTTTTAAATTTGATTAGTTTGAGGTAACCAGATCTTAAAGAGAAACTCGTCCACCGTAAAGAAGGAATCGTAGCGAAAAGTTTCGGGATTTTACGTCTTCCACACTGTTGACAATCCAGAAGATAAAAAAGCTCGGAATGCTGGAAACGTGTCACAACGACGGAGGAAGCGCACCGCGCGAGGTCAGTTCTCGCGCTCTCAGGAATGCACACCGAAATGGACTAGTCAACGTTTGGGACAAAAGGTGTGTAACAGAGACTCAGAGGTTACATGCTTAAAGGAAAGGCTAACTTTTTCACCGTTAGTCTGAGCACTGTATGCCTCGCCAGGAGTGAGGTATGGCTACAATTATTTAAGATATGCTCTTTTGTGATTCTATCTTGATCAGTCAAGCTTTCGTTGAATCGAACTCTCAATTAATCGAAAGTTTTGTTAACCCCTTCGAACCACTGACACACACACATATATATATATATATATATATCTCGAGAGAGCTCCACACATCAAATACTTACGCGAAATCATTATACCTGCAAGAGGAGAAAAATGGGGCTGAAATTGGGATGCAAGAACTTATGAGAGCTTACGATAAAATCTACATCCGAATTCACTGACGGTAAAAAAAAAAAAAAAAAAATCGCAACAGCAAAAATAATCAGTGAAAAGCAATGAAATTTCGGAAATACTTTTGTCTAGGTAACACGTTTAAGTGACAAACGTTGCCAGATTACAAATTAATGTAAGCGCGAGATACGCCATTGCAAATGTCAAACGCTGGTACATTAATAACCGGTGTAACCGCCGAAATGATGAATTCAAGCATGCAAACGTGAATGCAGTGTGTTGTTCAGGTGCCGGAGGTCAGTTTGTTGGACGGAGTTTCGTGCCCATTGCACTCTGTCAATACAGGGATGGTTAATGCTATTTGCGGGTGACGCTGGAGTGGTCAAACGATGATATCCCGTATCATCTCGATCGGCGACAGAACTGGTGATTGGACAGGCTAAGACAACGTGTCTACACTCTGTAAAGGATGTTGGGTTACAACAGCGATACTGGCTGAGCGTTATCCTGTTGTGAAACACCCTCCTGCTCTCCCCCTTCCCCTTCCGAAACTGACGTACAAATTTGTAGTACGGGGTGTGTGGGATAACCACGAAGATGCTCCTGCTGTCACACGAAAGCGCACCCCACATGATAGCTCCTGGTGTAGGTACAATGCGTCCAGCACGCACGTTGCCCTCAACGGCTCTCTTTAAAAATATATATATATATTCAAATGTGTGTGAAATCTTATGGGACTTAACTGCTAAGGTCATCAGTCCCTAAGCTTACACACTACTTAACCTAAACTATCCTAAGGACAAACACACACACCCATGCACGAGGGAGGACTCGAACCTCCTCTGGGACCAGCCGCACAGTCCTGGATGCAGCCCCCTAGACCGCTCGGCTAATTCCGCGCGGCGGTTCTCTTCCTAACCAACACACGGCCATCACTGGCACCAATGCAGAACCGGCTTTCATCAGAAAACACAACAGACCTCCACCCTGCTATCCGATGAGCTCTCACTTGGTATCACTGATGTCGCAAATGGCGATGGTTTGGGGTCAGCGGAACGCGCGCTACAGGGCATCTGGTTCGTAGCTGCACTTGAAGTGACCAATTTGTAACAGTCGTTGTCTCACTGTGTTGACAACTGCTGGCCAGACTGTTGCTGTCGATGCAGTCGGATGCAAGAGAACCAAACGCTGAACACGACGGTCTTCCCTCTCTGTAGTGCCACGCCGCCTTCCGGAGCTCTGTCTTCTTGCGACCGTACATTCTCGTAACTAACGCTACCAGCGATCATGTGGAATAGCTACATTCCTGCCAAGACTTTCTGCAGTATCGCAGAACGAACATCCAGCTTCTAGTAACGCTGTTCCGCGACCTCGTTCAAACTCAGTGAGGTGTTGATAATGGCGTTTCTTTGCCTTAAATACATTCTTGACTAACGTCGACTCCCTATACCCAATCTCGAAGGTAACTAAATCTCACGACCGTTACAGGTTGTATTTAAAGCAAACCTGATTTCCACCGTAACAGATGTGCTACTAACGCCACTCTTAGGCGGCTGGCGCTGAACTTGGATAGACATCTTTCAAATGTAGACACACGCCCACTAACTTTCGTTTACGTCGCACGACTCCTCGTTGGTGTTGCCATTTTCTTCCGTCGGTGTACGTTGGGTCTAGACGCACGAAAGTCAGGCACTGTAACACTGTTGTCAAGCCTGAAGTCTTGTACGCTAGCGAAACATTGACATTACACGGAAAAGGTGATGTCGTACATACGTAACGCAGAACTAGGAAAAATACTCGACCCCCAAAAGAACAGAAGCTGGATACAGACTACAATTCCGAGAAAGTACCAAATCTCTCGGTAGGCATAAAAAAAAGAGGATTGAAATTTTATGGGCACATCTACACACTTTCTACAAGATTCATTCAAAAAATTGCAACTTACATATCCTGGATTCACTAGATCAAAAAGGATTTAGAAAAGACTCACGTAAGCCCATTGGACTTTTCAAGAGAAACTTTAGAAAGAGAAATTAGCAATGGGAAGCAGTGACAGAATGGAATCACCACCAGACCGTGGAAAAAATGGATTGAAGATAGAAAAAACCCACGTAGAAAAAATGAGAGATGCTTGGAAATTTCGAAGATTGATGGAAGAGAAGTAATGAAGTGAGCCACATGCGACAAGACACGAAACGTGTAATAGTAATCTGAAAATTGAAACATATTCGTAATAGCTCTGCATTCCCCGACAGGATACAATCGCATCCAGGATTTCATCAACGGCAGCGGCGGCGGAGGGGAGTCCGATTTGTTAAAGAGAATCTTAAAAATGCCCACTCAGTCTCAAATATTATTGAAGTATCTTCAGTTTCAATAAAATTCTTCTATTTCCTTTAGTGATAAAATTTTTAAAAATTATTTCTACACTCAACTTGACATTATATCAACCAAATTTATTTATGAAAGAAATGAAAGTGCACAAATACTGCGAGTCACAGTTTTAATATCTTCACACTGATTCACACATTGATTTCAAATAGACTTCTAATTATGAGACCTGAAAAAGTATTTGTTTTTATCCATGATAATACGTTTACACAGTTGTCTAATATGTACACCATACGTTGTTGTTTGTATGACCTTTATTTTCATGTACGTTAGAGTTGTGACGGTTGGACTCTCTGTTCCAAGGATATTACAAATAAGACATTTCACTGTAGAATATCGTTCTAATATTAAAACTTGAAGACACGATATATCGCCGCTACCTTTATAGAAAAATACCTAGCCACCTTCCATTGTAAATATGGCTTTTAGTGTTCGGCTCGCCTGCGATGCAGCTCTTTTCATTCAAGCAGAGAGGTTGCATCTTAAAAGGAACAGTAAACCGTAAGGAAAGGAAAGAAAACAAATCGACAGGTATCGACTGTGGCCTACAGTACGACATCAACCCCGGCATTTGACTAAATTCAAAATGGGATATGACAAATTCGTTTTGAAAGTTGCTGCTAGATGGATTCTGGCCACTTCGCATCGAATATCCACGGATTGCAGAGCTATCCCGGTCGGTGGGGAATTCGCAGAAACAGACTGTTGTACATTGTTTTAAAATAAAATAAAAAACATCAAAACTAAAGATGGAATTCTAATATTGCATGTTTTCCCTTTAATTGTGCATATTTGATCACTTGTTTGTGCATGAATGGTTGCATATTTTATGATTTAATTGTGCATGGACTTCGTGGCTTCAGTTATTATAGTATTACAAGAACATAAATAAATTTTGGACGGAAGGGCAGGGGGAGGGGAGGGGTGCAGGGCGCAGTCGGTTCGGACTAATTCAAGCAGCACGCTGAAATCATCTTTTAGAAGCGACCAACTATAGAATGAGCTGTAATCACATACCCCTTCCGCTCTCCAAAAAACGACTCCTCATTGCCCATATCGGAAATGTGTTTCATAAGTGACACCGCGATTTTTGGGCGTCACAGGCAAATCTCAGTGTATTTATAAGCACTGATTTTAATTTTATGTTATTTGTACCGACGTTTACCGCTTCACTGCCTCGTAAAATACTGAAATATTAGAACCTCAGACTCGGTCTCCACATAACGACACCAGTGCTATCACTAAACTGCTACAATAGTGTGTACATACATTCCACGACAATAAAAAAGTAAGAAGAGACGTACCACGAAGAAATTACCCGAATGGGATATAAATTAGTAGATGTGATGGTAACAGAAATTTCCTGCCAGGAAGTTTCATATCAGCGCACACTCCGCTGCAGAGCGGGAATCTCATTCTAGCAATGATACCAGTTTCAGAAAAATTGTAGGTTTAATTCAAGGTAAAGAGAGCTTCACTATTTGACCATGCAATCCGACTCAAGAAGAGTTTACATCGACCTCAAACGTAAAGTAAAATGTGTAACAAGAAACCTATCATTAAATTTAAACGTGGACTTGTAGTTTCGCCTTCAAAAGCTAAAGGAATGAAAGAAAGCAAAGCTGCTGAACTCTGCTTGGAGATATTTCCCACTTTCATCATCAGGTGACATCATTAAATAAGATGGACCAGGATATGTTTCTGTCAAAAGTTTTTAACATTTCTTCGCCTCTGGACAGCCAGAATGCAAAAAGGAAGAAACCAGTGACAGTAAAGTGTACTATTACAAAAAGGAATGGTGAAGTTGTGCTTATTTGTGCTGCCACTTTCCAAGGAGTATCTGACATATCGAAGGATAGGTTACCCTATTCAACAAAGTAGCTTTCATGAAGGAGGAAGGTTCCCAGAGTATAGAACAGGAGTGGAACATGAGAAGTTAACTCTTACCATTAAGAATGATACAAAGGAATAGTGGGGGATATTTACGAGAGCTATTTGCTTTCAGATTTAACAGCGAATAAAATATTCTAGAGATTCGGTGAAGAAAGAAATAATTCAAGGCTGAAACAATGCTCCATATCAAAATACAAGCATATACTTTGTAAGCATTTCAATCTATCATTCCAGACACCTCATACAGATACCTCCCACAGCTGTAAGGCTGGTTTAAAGGAAATAAAGCTGAAACATATCTGCAAAAATATAATGGACTACAAACTAGACACCGATTAAAGAAAAAAATGCAAAGTGGTTTTATGATATAATGAAGGAAGGTAATCCAACTGCCATTAAGATATGCTTTGACATGCAGCACAACCAGCCAATTCCAAAATCATCTGTCAGTGATGTTTACTGCACTAGACGACTATATTTATACAATCTGTGCATACTGATCCATATTAAAAAAGGGAAGCATCGTTTTCTACTTCTGCTTAGAGACAGAATCTTCAAGAGGATATCAAGTTGCTTCATCTTTGCTGGAGTTTCTTTCTGACTTAAAAAAACCAAGTGACGCCACCAATACTATACATCTATTCTCAGATACTTGCAGCAGCACAAAGAGTTGTAAGATGACCATGCTTACGGCTTTCTTGGTGAAAGTGCACAAAATTCAATAATATTCGTCACTTCTTCCATGTTCGTGGCCATAGCTACGAGTGTCTGGTAGAACTGAGTTGTTCTTGTTGTTGTTGTGGTCTTCAGCCCTGAGACTGGTTTGATGCAGCTCTCCATGCTACTCTATCCTGTGCAAGCTTCTTCATCTCCCAGTACCTACTGCAACCTACATCTTCTGAATCTGTTTAGTGTATTCACCTCTTGGTCTCCCTCTACGATTTTTACCCTCCACGTTGCCCTCCAATACTAAATTAGTGATCCCTTGATGCCTCAGAACATGTCCTACCAAACGATCCCTTCTTCTAGTCAAGTTGTGCCACAAACTTCTCTTCTCCCCAATCCTATTCAATACCTCCTCATTAGTTACGTGATCTACCCACCTTATCTTCAGCATTCTTCTGTAGCACCACATTTCGAAAGCTTCTATTCTCTTCTTGTTCAAACTAGTTATCGTTCATGTTTCACTTCCATACATGGCTACGCTCCATACAATACTTTCAGAAACGACTTCCTGACACTTAAATCTATACTCGATGTTAACAAATTTCTCTTCTTCAGAAACGCTTTCCTTGCCACTGCCAGTCTACATTTTATATCCTCTCTACTTCGACCATCATCAGTTATTTTGCTCCCCAAATAGCAAAACTCCTTTACTACTTTGAGTGTCTCATTTCCTAATCTAATTCCCTCAGCATCACCCGACTTAATTCGACTACATTCCATTATCCTCGTTTTGCTTTTGTTGATGTTTATCTTATATCCTCCTTTCAAGACACTGTCCATTCCGTTCAACTGCTCTTCCAAGTCCTTTGCTGTCTCTGACAGAATTACAATGTCATCGGCGAACCTCAAAGTTTTTACTACTTCTCCATGAATTTTAATACCTACTCCAAATTTTTCTTTTGTTTCCTTTACTGCTTGCTCAATATACAGATTGAATAACATCGGGGAGAGGTTACAACCCTGTCTCACTCCCTTCCCAACCACTGCTTCCCTTTCATGCCCCTCGACTCTTATAACTGCCATCTGGTTTCTGTACAAATTGTAAATAGCCTTTCGCTCCCTGTATTTTACCCATGCCACCTTTAGAATTTGAAAGAGAGTATGCCAGTCAACATTGTCAAAAGCTTTCTCTAAGTCTACAAATGCTAGAAACGTAGGTTTGCCTTTCCTTATTCTAGCTTCTAAGGTAGGTGGTAGGGTCAGTACTGCCTCACGTGTTCCAATATTTCTACAGAATCCAAACTGAAGAACTGAGATATGTTACAGAAAAAAGGAAATCATCTTGTACCGTAAAAAGTATGACTTTTTGAGGAACATGGCATTTAAGAGTCCTAAAGACAGACTGGACTATTAAAAATCTACAAGGTAGTGCACGGAAAGTACTAAAATCCATGCTACCATTCAAAATGAACAGCCAGCGTTTCATCTCATGCAAGACAGCAAAGAAAATTGTTAAAGTGTCAGTAAGTGAGGTCGAGCACAAGCTGACATCCTGTGACGAAAGAAACCATACTCTCCAGCAGTACTAATGTGCGCCGCTTTTTTTTTTAAATTTTTCTTAGAGTATAATTTTAAGACATCTGCAGATAATATAACGATGGGAAGCGGTTGTCCGTAATTAATCATTTAAGGCGGTTGGAAGTTTAACAATAGCAACTATTTACTAGAAATTACGTAAAACAGATACATGGTTCAAAGTTTTACCTTCCTGCAAAGTAGCCACTAGTGTTGAGTAAAACCCGTTGACAGCGATGTGGGAGTCGTCGAATACATTTAGCAGCGCCAGTTTGTTGATAGTTCGAGTGTAGCGGTCTATTGCTTCCCGAATCTTTGTAACAGTTCTTAAGGAGGGGACTGATGACCTCAGAAGTTAAGTCCCATAGTGATCAGAGCCAGTTCTTAAGCGGATGCCCCGAAGTGCTCCCTTTATCTTAGGAATCAAGTCGAAGTCAGAAGAGCTTAAATCCGCTGAGTGTTGCGGATGGTGTAGCACTTCCCAGCCCCACACTGGAGTCGCATTCGGGAGGACGAAAGTTCAAACCCGCGTCCGACCATCCTGATTTAGGTATTCCGTGATTTCTCCAAATCGCTTCGCAAAAAAATGCCGAAATGGTTCCCCTGAATGGGCACGGCCGACTTACTTCCCCATTTTCCCCTAATCCGCTAGGACCGATGACCTCTCAGTTTGGTCCCCTCCCCAAATCAGCCAACCGACCAACCTTCCCAGCCCCCTCAATCGAACAGCTTCTGCCATATGCTATCCAGCAGCGTCCTGCAAAATGATGGACATGTGGAAAGTGGCGCCGTTTCGTTCTCCAAGATGATCGTAGGCTGTGTTCCCAAAATAAACAGTTGCCACTACTGAAATCCCGATATTCGTAGAGCCAGCTCCTGGAGGGTGAAGCATGACATTTCTGTAATATTTACGAGCTGTGGGGAACCACCAGCACAATAAACGCTGAAGCGCCAGAGGAACTGGTGCAAGCATGCATATTCAAATACAGAGATATGTAAACAGACATAATATAGCAACGCCTATGTAAGACAGCAAGTGTCTGGCGCAGTTGTTAGATCGGTTACTGCTGCTACAATGGCAGGTTATCATGATGTAAGTGAGTTTCAACGTGGTGTAATAGTCGGCGCACGAGCGATGGGACACAGCATCTCCGAGATACCGGTGAAGTGGGGATTTTTCCATATGACTATTTCACGAGTGTACCGTGAATATCAGGAATCCGCTAAAGCGATAAATCTCAGTCATTG
Source organism: Schistocerca nitens (assembly GCF_023898315.1). Taxonomy (NCBI): domain Eukaryota; kingdom Metazoa; phylum Arthropoda; class Insecta; order Orthoptera; family Acrididae; genus Schistocerca; species Schistocerca nitens. Next base: position 225,554,172 of record NC_064619.1, read on the forward strand.
CTGCGGCCGAAAAAATATCCTGCAAGAACGGAACCAACGACGACTGAAGAGAATCGTTCAACGTGACACAAGTGAAACCCTTCCGCAGATCGCTGCAGATTTGAATGCTGGGCCATCAAGAAGTGTCAGTGTGCGATTCATTCAACAAAACAGCATCGATTTGGGCTTTCGGAGCCGAAGGCCCACTCGTGTACCCTTGATGAGCACACGACACAAAGCTTTACGCCTAGCCTGTGCCCGTCACCACAGGCATTGGACTGTTGATGACTAGAAACATGTTGCTGATCGGACGTATGTAGTTTCAAGTTATATCCAGAGGGCGGATGCGTTCGGGTATGGAGACCAACTCATGAATCCATGGACCATACCTATCAGCACGGGACTGTTCAAGCTGGTGGAGGCTCTGTAATGGTGTGAGGCGTGTGCAGTTGGAGTGATGTGGGACCCCTGATACGTCTAGATAGGACTCTGAAAGGTGAGATGTACGTAAGCATCTCGTCTGATCACCTGCATCCATTCATGTCCATTGTGCATTCCGGCGGACTTCGGCAATTTCAACAGGACAATGCGACACCCAACACGTCCAGAATTGCTACAGTGGCTTCCGCTGGCCACCCCACTCCCCAGACATGAACATTATTGAGCATATCTGGGATGCCTTGCAACGTGCTGTTCAGAAGAGATTTCCACCTCATCTTACTCTTGCGGATTTATGAACAGCCCTGTAGGATTCATGGTCTCAATTCCCTCCAGCACTATTTAATATATTCGTCGAGTCCATGCCGCATCATATTGCGGCACTTATGTATGCTCGGGGGGGGGGGGGGGGGGGCTACACGATATTAGGCAGGTGTAACAGTTTCTTTTTGTCTTCAATGTATATTCTTCGACAGATAACCTTCACACTATCAACAAATGACAGCTTTATATGTAAGACAAAACGAAAAAAACGGGACTATACTCCCCATCTGAGGGCACTCTCGAGCGTATCACAGTAGCGTGAATCGACCGCTGGAAACCCGCAGCCTTTTAATTCAGCAGATGGGCAGGCGTCCGAATTTCCGACGCAACATTGGAACCGCAAGACGGGAAATGAATGAGGAAGACGAATTCCGGGAGAGAATGGTAAGAGAATCTGGGGAGGACAAAGGACGGCCGTCTGTGCGTGGCCCAGGGCAGCGCCGCGCAGCCGATGAGGGCCCGGCTTTTGTTCGCGGCGGAGGCGGGCCCCTGCACGCCCGCAACCCTACGGGCGCAACCGCAGAGCGGGCTGCCCGTGCATTGTGCCGTCTCGCCGGCAGAATGCACCGCGCTGCGCCCAATAATCCTAAGGTCTTCCAGCCGTCGCGCAGTAGACAAGGAACTGGTTTCGCCTGCATGGTTGTGGAGCGGAATGCACCTTTACTTGTACGATATTCTTCAATTTTTTTCACTTTTGTTCGTGTAGGTACCATAGTCGTAAAATATTTGCTTCACCTACATCTACGTGATTACTCTGCTATTCACAATAAAGTGCCTGGCAGAAGGTTCAATGAACCACCTACAAGCTGTCGATCTACCGATCCACTCTCTAACGGCACGCGGGAAAAACGAGCACTTAAATTTTTCTGTGTAAGCCCTGATTTCTCTTATTTAATCGTGATGATCATTTCTCCCTATCGATCCGCCACGTTAGCCGAAAGCGCTAATGCGCTGCTTCGTGGACTCTGGTAGGCGCGCCGGCCCCGAATCGAATCCGCCCGGCGGATTTACGACGACGGGCGGTGTGTCGGCCAGCCTGGCGGTTTTCCACATCCCCCTATGTGAATACCGGGCTGGTCCACAAGTCCCGCCTCAGTTACATGGCTCGCAGACATCTGAACACTTTCGCATTCTTTCATGGATTCCACTAGTCGCAGACAGTTGGTGTACACTAATTCCGTCCTGGGGGGGGGGGGGGGGGTACGGGGTGGCGGCAGGAAGGGCATCCAGCCACCCCTTAATCTAATATTGCCAAGTCCGATTAACCATGCTGACCCTGCGTACCTGCGGGACAACGGCACAAGCGAAAGCAAGAAAGAAAGTTAGAATCATTTTCCCCTATCAAAATGTTCAAATGTGTGTGAAATCTTACGGCACTTAACTGCTGAGGTCATCAGTCCCTAAGCTTACACACTACTTAACCTGAATTATCGTAAGGACAAACACACACACCCATGCCCGAGGGAGGACTCTAACCTCCGCCGGGACCGGCCGCACAGTCCATGACTTTTCTCCCTATGTAGGTGCGTGCCAACAGAATGTTTTCGCAATCGGAGGAGAAAACTGGTGATTGAAATTTCATGAGAAGATCCTGTCTCAACGAAAAACGCCTTTGTTTTAATGATTTCCACTCCAATTCACGTATCATGTCTGTGATAGTATCTCCCCTATTTCGCGATAATACAAAACGAGCTGCGCTTCCTCGTACTTTTTCGATGTCGTCCGTCAGTCCCACCTGATGCGGATCCCACACCTCAAGCAATACTCCAGAATAGGGCGGACAAGCGTAGTGTAAGCAGTCTCCTTAGTAGACCTGTTGCACCTTTTTAAGTGTTCTGCTAATGAATCGCAGTCTTTGGTTTGCTCTACCCACAATATTATCTATGTGATCGTTCCAATTTAGGTTAATTGTAATTGAAATCCCTAAGTATTCAGTTGAATTTACATCCTTCAGATTTGTGTGACTTACCACGTAGTCGAAATTTAGCTGATTTCGTTTAGTACTCATGTGAATAACTTCACACTTTTCTTTATTCAGGGTCAAAATGGTTCAAATGGCTCTGAGCACTATGGGACTTAACATCTGAGGTCATCAGTCCCCTAGAACTTACAACTTCTCATGGTAAACCTAACTAACTTAAGGACATCACACACATGCATGACCGAGGCAGGATTCGAACCTGCGACCGTAGCGGTCGCGCGGTTCCAGACTGAAGGGCCTAGAACCGCTCTTCCACACCGGCCGGTTGTTCAGGGTCAATTGCCACTTTTCGCAGCATACAGATATCTTATCTAAATCATTTTGCAAGTCGTTTTGTTCATCTGATGACTTTACAAGACGGTAAATGACAGCATCATCTGTAAACAATCTAAGACGGCTACTCAGATTGTCTCTTATGTCGTCAATATAGATCAGGAACAATAGAGGGCCTATAACTCTTCCTTGGGGAACGCCGGATATTACTTCTGTTTTACTTGATGACTTTCCGTCTATTACTACGAACAGTGATCTTCCTGACAGGAAATCACGAATCCAGTCGCACAACGGAGGCGATACTCCGTAGGCACGCTGTTTGGTTAGAAGACGCTTGTGAGGAACGGTGTCGAAAGGCTTCTGGAAACCTAAAAATATGGAATCAATTTGACATCCCCTGTTGATAGCACTTATTACTTTGTGAGTATAAAGAGTTAGTTGTGTTGCACAAGAATGATATTTTCTGAAACGGTGCTGACTGTGTGTAAATAAATCATTTTCTTCGAGGTACTTCATAATGTTCGAACACAGTATATGTTCCAAAACCCTACTGCAAACCGACGTTGGTGATATAGGCCTGTAATTCAGCGGATTACTCCTACTTCCCTTTTTGGGTATTGGCGTGACTTGAGAAATTTTCCAGTCTTTAGGTAAGGAGCTCTCTGTGAGCGAGTGATTGTATAAAACTGCTAAATATGAAGCTATTGTATCCGCATACTCTGAGAGGAACCTGACTGGTATACAATCTGGACAGGAGACCTTGTCTTTATGAAGTGATTTAAGCTGCTTTGTTACACCGAGGATATCTACTTCTATGTTTATCATCTTGGCAGATATTCTAGATTGGAATTGAGGAATATTTACTTCGTCTTCTTTGGTGAAGGAGTTTCGGAAAACCGTGTTTAATAACTCTGCTTTAGTGGCACTGTCATCAGTGACTTCACCGTTGTTATCGCGCAGTGGATGTCTTGCCACTGGTGTGCTTTATGTATGACCAGAATCTTTTTGGGTTTTCTGCCAGATTTCGAGGCAGAATTTCACTGTGGAAATTATTAAAAGCATCTCGCATTGAAGTACGCGCTTCTGAGTTAACACTCGTTTTAACCATAAAATATAGTAGATTTAGAGCAAGTATTTGCAAAGTGAACTAGAGAATACATGTTGAAATTCTGAAGGAGGCCGGGGCAAAATATAGGAAGCATAAGGTTACCCAAGACTTCTATTGAAACATCACAATTAACTGAAAGACGTCAAAGGGAATCACTTGTTAAGAAGGGACTAAGGCAGATTATAGGCTCTCCCTGGTGCTTATCTGTACAGTGAGCAAGCAGTAAAGGAAATGAAGAAATTTGGAAAGGGAAAAAATCTAAGGATAAGAGATACAAACTTTGCTATTTTCCGATAGCATTCTCACAGACGGAAATGGATTTGCAAGGGCAACTTAACCGAATGCATAATGTCTTCAAAAAGAGGTCGTACAATAAATACCAACAGAAATAAAACAAGGGTAACGGCACTTAAACCAGATAACGTCGAAGGAATCCTATTAGGAAATTAAGACACTAGAAGTAGTAGACGAGTTTTGTTACATGTGCAGCAAAAAACTGTTGACGGCAGAATTAGAGAGGATATGAAACGCAGGTTAGCTACAGAAGCAGAAGTGTTTCTGAAAAAGTGAAATCTTTAACAGCAAACATTAATTTTAATTGCGAGGAAGTATTTTCTGGAGGTATCTGATCTCAGTGTAGCCTTGTACGGAAGTGAAACATTGACGATCAACAGTTCAGGCAAGAAGAGGGTAGAAGCTTTCGAAATGTGGTGCTACAGACACCTGCTGTGGATTAAATGAGTAGATCGAGTAAGTAATGAATAGATGCTAAGTGAAGGGAAAAATATTCATGAATTAAATAAAAGATGGAATCAGTTGACAGAACTAGTCAATTTGGTTATGATATAAGTGTGGGGGGTTGGTTGGTTGGTTGGGGAAGGAGACCAGACAGCGTGGTCATCGGTCTCATCGAATTAGGGAAGGATGGGGAAGGAAGTCGGCCGTGCCCTTTCAGAGGAACCATCCCGGCATTTGCCTGGAGTAGTGTGGGGGGTATAAGTTCTAGAGGGAGACCAACGGATAAATACAGTAACAAGATTCAAAGCAAACTTAAGCTACCCAACATCCAATGTCAAGCTCTGAGGAAAGCTTTTAGAGGCCTTTAAGATTAAAAGCGGATACAGGGAGACGGACTCTGACCCTTGCTCTTGAACTGTGTTCTGAAAGAATCATCAGGAATGGCGACGAGAAATAGAAGCTGTTGGCGGAATACGACTGGGATCTAGAAGACACAATATATGACAAACATCAAGGCAGCTCCTATATGGATGACAACAGGAGGAGGGAAAAATCGGAAGGTGGAGAGATTTAAATACCTGGGAGAATGGATAGAAACTGGGCTGACAGAAGGAAGCAATATGAGCACGAATGCACAAAATTAATTTAGCATACAAACCATGAACATTTACAATAAGAAGAATATTTCCATCAATGAAAAACTGGCACATTACCAGATAGGGATCCGCCCTAAAGCCTTACAAGCAGCAGAAACAAACTAGTAAGAACAGGTATATGTAAGAGACAGTAACTGGTGGAACAAAAGATTCTCGAGAGGATACTGGAATCTCTAGGAACAGAAGATGGTCAGTTTGGAAGACGAGCCGGCCAGAGTGGCCGAGCGGTTCTAGGCGCTACAGTCTCGAACCGCGCGACCGCTACGGTCGCAGGTTCGAATCCTGCCTCGGGCATTGATGAGTGTAATGTCCTTAGGTTAGTTAGGTTTAAGTAGTTCTCAGTTCTAGGGGACTGATGACCACAGCAGTTAAGTCCCATAGTACTCAGAGTCATTTGAACCACTTGGAAGACGAGCGAACCAAAGAACTGTATACCAAGGTAAAAAGAATCTCTGACATCACCAGGAAAAAAAGTGTGTTCTTCGGACACATCCTTAGAATGGACCAGGTAAGGTTAACACACCAAATAACACAGTATCTGGTGAACAAGACAACCGAACGAAGTATGCTGGATCCAATAGGTGCAAAGAGTTCTAGAAAAAACGTGAATCTAGGAACCTGCGATATACAACGGTGCCTTTAAATAAAAAATTCCAGGCTTTCACCGGTTACGAAGACAGAACTAGACCCAGAACAAAATCATCATGGGCAGAAGAGTGAAGAAATCTGTGGAGTACGAGAATGAAAAAATATTAGCAAGGAGAAAGACCAGAAGAAGCAAAGCTGTTGCGAATGAACGTGGGCCTCAGATAACCGAAATGAAAATAATAAGGATGTAGCGTGGAGAGTTGCATCAAATCGGTATTTGGACTGAAATCTATAACAACCACCGTAAATTCTCCGAACAAAGAACGGTGCTCTTTTTTTAGAAAAACGCACTGACTACACAGGCCGATGTGATTCTCAAGACTAGCGTAATGTCTAATTGATGTCCACCTGTTGTACAGTCCTGGAACATACCGATAATGTGAGATCAGAAGCAATACTGTAGTGTTTGAATCCATAATTAGTTGCGAGCTGCTTGACACAACCGTGTCTAATAAAGTAATAGTATAACGTTGCACAGCGACATGATTTAAGGCATACACATGAGGCAGGTTACAGGTGTAACAACCCTTAGCCCCTTATAACGGTCAAGAGTCGTGATTCAGCGACTTTCCTATAAATATTGATTCAAAGTTAATATATATCGCGTGGCGGCAGATTTCGCCTGCGCAAGCGAAATATTTATTTCTTGACTTCGCGTTGTCCATGGCGAGCGAAGAAATGCAAGAAAATGGGTATGTGACCTGACATTGTTGCGAGACAGGATAACGAGAGGACGTGTATGAAGCGTGTGCAATTAAACAGTCATTGTTAGCCACCATATTGTATAATGAGGTTTTTGAGATTCATAAGCGATATTAATGTTAATTTGGAATTAGTAACAGCCATAATACAGTATGGTTCATTTCAAAGGTAATTTTGCGTATTTATTTTTGATCAAAAGATTCTGTGATGAACTGTAATGTACGAAAAGCTTGTATAGGACTTCGAACATTTGGTGGTCGATGATTGCTGTAGAACCTGCTTCAATAACGTTCAAAAGCACAGAGAAAGTTTTCTCTTCCAAAACGAACTCATTTTACTCGGAAACAATCACCGAATGGCCAATACGAATGGCAGTATCCCAATTCGAGAAGATCCTATAGAAGTTTTCTCTCTCTTACGTTTCAAGAACTTTACAGGCGACTGTCGGAGATGGCAGCTGCTTCTAGACCACGAGAGTAACTTGTCTACGTGTACGAAATTACATAAGCTGTGGGAATAGTCGACGCCGCTCTGGAAATTGATATTGTCCTTCACAGACTTACAGAGACACCTCAAACACTAGTTCAGTAACAATGAGTTTAATACTACTAGCTTGAAAACATTAATTCCTTCTTTTGAGCCATAACAGTATACAGGGAAGGCGAACGGTCAACTTTCATTAATTAGAAAAATTGTAGTGAAATTTCTCTCATCGTGTAAAGGAGACCGCGTACGGAAATACTTGCGTGACACATTCTTAGTCTTCCTCGGCAGCTCCGGATCCCTACCAGTTCAGATTAAAGGAAGATATCGAAGCAATTCAGGGGCGTGCTGCAAGATTTGTTACCACTAGGTTTTGCCAGCACCTGAGAATTACGGAAATACTTCGGTAACTCATTCCCTGGAGGGAATGCCGATGTTCTTTTCGCGAAACACTGGTTAAGTTTAAAGAACCGGCATTTGCGACGTAGTGCAGAACGATCGCATTGCCACTAACACAAATGTCGCGTAAGGGCCGTAAAGAGAACATAGAAATCAGAGCTTGTAGGAAGAAAACAGGCAGTAGCTTCTCTCTCGCTCCATTCGTGAGTGGAACAGGAAAGGGAATGATTAACAATGGCATAAGATACCCTCCGGTATGTACGACATGTTTACGGAGTATATATGTAGGTGGAGATGGAGATTAGGTATCCTGAATAGAATGCCCTCTTTCATGCCTCTCAGAATGGATATCGGAGACACCAACGATGCGAAATTCAATTCGCTCATTTTTCGTATGATATCCTGAAAGCCGTGGATCAAGACAATCAGGTGGACGCTTTATTACTAGCCTTCCAAAAAGCATTTGACTCGGTACGACTCCAATGTTTAGTAACAAGAGCACGAGTATATGGAATGTACGAAGTATCTTGACTGGATGGAGGGTTTCTTGGTAGGGACGATGGAGCATGTTATCTTGGTTGTAGAGTCATCGACAGAAGTAGAAGTAATTTTAGAACTTCAAACAAGTGTATCGGGAGCTTTGCTCTTAATGTCCGACAGGGCGTCCTACCAGGAACATCAATAGTCGAGGATATGACGAGGCTGCTCATTTGAGCAAAAATCTTTATATGGACGTATGACCTATTCCGAATGGTTTTCAAGACAGAATATATTTAATGTTCATTTGTTTTTGGGCTAGTGGCGCACACGTATGTGTCTTCCATTTCCAACCTCTTCAATGTTTTATTGTAGCCCAATCTACCTCTCTGCTTGCAAGCTCTTTGCTCGGGATGTCATTCTGTCGTAGGAATACGAGTGGACACAAAACTGAACCCTGTGGGACTCAGTGACTTCTCCCCAATCGCTAAAATTTTCTATCTTACCAACACGTCTTGAATCATTCAACACAACTTTTGCATTCTGTTTTGTTAAGTATTTTTCGAACCAATTGTGTGTCATGCCGTCATTTCTGTAAATAACAATGTACATTAAATACGTTCTACCTCAGAATAGTGAACACTGACCTAGCAGAATAATAAAATTATCCGTAACGAAATGCTGCTTGGAAAAAAAAAATAATCTGCACAAATATTCAGATTTTGATAACGTTTCAATGTGGTCCCATATCGCAGCCCGCCATCTCTTTCAGAGATGGAATGAAAGACTACGAGAAAAAAAAAGGGTCAGATTTATCACTGTTACCTTGGTAAATATGCCCATATTGCTAAATCAGGCTCTTACGTCTGCGCCAGCTGACACGCCTATAAGGCGGGACGACGATTTCTGAGCGGATATAGAATTTGTGCTGGAACAGATATGAGGAATCAGCCCGGCAGAAGACAGTTTGGAAAACCAACTAAAACGTCACGCTCGGACTGGCATGTGTATGAAACCTAGAGTCATTAATGAGGGTCGCGTATTCGATCCTGAAAGTCAACACTCTGCTGGTTAATCTGCACGGGCAACTAAGTTAGTTGTTGAAAGTAAGTCAGTAACTAAACAGTGGCAAAACGGAGAAAAATAGCAGTGTTGCAGCCTGTGAGTGAAACTCTGCGTGTGGCAGGAGAGAAAGAGCACTCCCTTGTTCTCCGTTAAAATGGGTGTCATGGCCTCCTTTGCACAGCCGCTACAGCACAAATCTCGATATCATCCAAGGTGAACACGGCACGGCAGGCGCTCAACCGGCGCCGTAACTGACGACCGCAAAAATTAGCGCACGCAGAAATATTGGCGCGTCCGCCTTTGTTCAGGGTCCCGGCAGCGCAGCGCGGCGCTGACGTAACTGGGCAATCGTAAAACAGACAGGAGGGCCATAAAATTTGAAAGCTCGCCAGGACCCGGCTTCCCGGCCATTTTACACGCTAATGGCTCGTCGGACAGGCTGCTGATGATGCCGAAAGCGCTGTCATGACGACCCACATTCCTGCCACAGGTGTTTTCACAGCGCGTCCCAACAAAGGAAGACATTCCCTGGGATAATGGCTGCAGCATGAAGCGCCGTATCTTCACTGCACCACCTGATGAGGAACCTCTCCCTAAAGATCTTACCACATAAATTTTATATGAGTTCCGCAACTGGACTTAGGCTTCAGCAATTAGGCAAAATGGTGAGTCTTGCACAGGATAGACTAGCGCGGAGGGGCCCATCAGACCAGACTTAGGACTGAAGACGACGACGACGACGACGACGACGGCGACGGCGACGGCGACGGCGACGGAGTCCACAGTCATGACGAAATCATTAAGTAAAGTACTATTTCTTGCGACGCTGCTTTTATTCCATATTTTCTTTGTGTCACAATCGGCTAGATGACGAGAGAGAGAGAGAGAGAGAGAGAGAGAAAAACTTTATCATCGTCACTGTCATCGTGATGGTGGTAACAGGCCACCGGAAAGTACGATCAACAGCGACTTTGCTGATTACATTTTCCAAATAAATTCACATTGTACATAAATAAATAAATGTAATGTGGCTAGTGCCTCCCGTTGGGTAGACCGTTCACCGATGCAAGTATTTCGATTTGACGCCACTTCGGCGACTTGCGCGTCGATGGGGATGAAATGATGATGATTAAGACAACACGACACCCAGTCTCTGAGAGGGGGAAAGTCTCCGACCCAGCCGGGAATCGAACCCGGGCCCTGAGTATTGACATTCTGTCGTGCTGACCACTCAGCTACGGGCAGGGGGGGGGGGGGGGTGAGCGGACACAATGTACATAAAAGATATTCCTCATTTCGGCTAAATCCAAGAAATGATGTGTTACACTTTGTGAACCAGACAATGAATGCCGAGATACACATCGTCCGTCCATTCACTTCCGAGACAGATTTTGCTCCCGGCGTGGTAGCTTGAACTAACAACTGTAAACAACAGACGCGCATTCGGCAAGTGAGTTGCGAGCAAGACCCGTTAAGTCGTGGACGTGCGGCGGTAGAACGTCTGCGTTTTTGTCTCACAAATCACAATGGAGCAACATCTGCAAATCAAGTATTCAACATACTCTCCAGAATGTCTCGAAGAAGAGGAAAGAGTGCGCAAAGTTCGTTCCGCACTAGAGATGGGTCGTTCGCGAACTAACGGGTCCAAAAGAACAGTTCGGCAAGATGAACGGAACGAGCGAGGAACGATTTCTAAGGAACGGTCGCGGTTTTCTGCTTATAATTCCCAGGAACGGGAAACGGTCGGTGTCGTTCCCGTACGGCACGTCAGCCGGTCTCGTTCCAGCCTCGGTCCCGTTCCCGTCTGTCTCGGTCGGCCGGACTCTTCCGTCTTCGCGTGGCCACTCGTCGCAGTTCCACTGCCGACTGCTCATAGTTCAGTATCGAGTTGTTCGTTTCGTTCGCTTCGCACGCCCATTCTAGATCTGTTTCAAACCATTTTTGAACTCTGAACTTCTGGTTCTTTTCGTATTCAATTCAGTTTCCACGACAGGTAATTAAAATGTACTTTATAATTACGTAAATTACATAAATAGGAAGTAGTATGTAATACATACATCTTTTCAGGTAACTGCGTATCTGCTTACTTCACTATTTCGATAAACAGTAGAAGAAATACTTGTAAAAAGGTAAGATTTTTTGTTATTACATATGCAAAGGTCGTCGGCACGGCACAAACGAGTGGCCATTTTCCGTCTTTTTTTGACCCAAGGTAAAGGAGCATGTTCATTGTTATGGAAGGCAGACTGACTTAAACCGAATCAAGCCCGCGTTTCGTAACTGAGTGTATGGTGTCACATTTTGTAAAGAGAATGTGATAATTTCTACAATATTACTTCAGTGGTGCAGGAAAGTGCACGAAAAATCGGTCTCGAGTATAGACTGCTCATTGTCGCGTACCAATCATCATATACTGTTTCGAAGATGTTTGCATTAGCTTATTTGTTATTTCTTCACTGCCTAATTATTACATGTTTATCTATTCTGCTCGTAGCGGTCAACAAATCGTGCGAAATTGGCTCGCAGTCTGTACTCGGGGCCGGTTTTGCGTGCGCCACCTTATATTATTTCACCGTGATCAGCCACATAACGCTTCAGTTGGCTAAATGAGATGTTTTTGCAGAATCACGAAAATTACAAGTGTGTGAGATTTCTGTTACGAATAAAAACTCTGCACTCGAGGGGGGAGGCAAGTGCCCCTTCTTGGCGCCTTCCATCTTCAGTCATCTGTGCTTCTAATTTTCAATTTTTCATAAGAACCATATACCAAGCACAATGAATGGTGAACGAGTAAAAATGAACAGTTCCCAAAAAAAGAGCGATCACCAGTGAACTAGGTCCCAAGGATGAACAATTTTGCCCATCTCTATTCCGCACACCTTGATTCCCAAACAAAAACACCGACGCGTGGACGCCTGCCGCGACTTTGAAATGCAATACACAGACACTTTTACCCTGCAAGAAATAACCGCGCGTCACGCGCCTTGGCATAATTAGTATGAACTTCTCACAAAGCGAGTGCAGAAATCTACATGAAGGGCCAACGCTTTTTGTGACTCAACCGACATTCGAGCCAATATGACGAGTTATTGGACATCTAAAAGAAGGACATTTCGGATAGTTTCACATGGTTCTATGAAGTTTCTGCGTTGTGCTCAAGTGGAGGAAGGGGGAGGGAGGGAGAGGAGAGAGAGAGAGAGAGAGAGAGAGAGAGAGAGAGAGAGAGAGAGGCCGGCCGTTGTGGCCGTGCGGTTCTAGGCGCTTCAGTTTGGAACGGCGTGACTGCTACGGTAGCAGGTTCGAATCCTGCCTCGGGCATGGATGTGTGTGATGTCCTTAGGTTAGTTAGGTTTAAGTAGTTCTAAGTTCTAGGGGGCTGATGACCACAGATGTTAAGTCCCATAGTGCTCAGAGCCATTTGAACCATTTGAGAGAGAGAGAGAGAGAGAGAGAGACGTCCTAGTTTTGGTGCGCTTTACCCCATACATTGCTAATGATAAAAGTGATACATATAACAAATGCTAAATATCTCATGAAAATGTCTTCTCAATGTTGTAGATAGTATCTGCAGTAGTCCAGGAACTGCTTCATTACTCGCTTCAACATAGATCATCATTTGCTTGAGGCGTTAATCCCGCGGCAATGCGGGGTCGGCCTTGTTACTATTGATATGGCAGTATTAGTTTCAGAGGGTTGCCAGATGCTCTTCCTGCCGCCACACCGAACCCACCGGGGCGGAATTCGGGTAACCCAACTGTCTGCGTCTAGTGTGAGCCATGTAATAGTGCGAACGTGTTTCAAATGTCTGCGAGTCGTATAACTCAGGCGGAACGTGGGGACCAACCCGGTATTCACCGAGCGGGATGTGGAAAACCGCCTAAAAACCACATCCAGGCTGGTCAGCATACCGGACCCTCGTCGTTAATCCGCCGGGCGGATTCGATCCTGGGCCGGCGCGCCTACCCGAGTCCAGGAAGCAGCGTATTTGCGCTCTCGGCTACCCTGGCGCGTTTCGCTTCAACATAGATATACTGTATAAATTAATAGACAACACGACACAGCAATTATTATTATTATTATTTCTTTTCTTTCTCAGACGTTATGTCTTGTCAAAAATGGAAAGTGACGCGGACCTTGATCAAGCGTGACTCCTTTTAACTGTACGGTATTTGTTACATTGCATTTAGGAACTTTCGGGTAATGGAACAAGTATCAATAATTACAGATTTCTGTAGTTGTATATATAAGTTTGGATGTAGCTGTATTGCGTTGATGTACTGGTGGATACTGTGTGGTATGACTCCTGTAGTTGATAGTATAATCGGTATAATGTCAACTTTATCCTGATGCCACATGTCCTTTACTTCCTCAGCCAGTTGGATGTATTTTTCAATTTTTTCCCCTGTTTTCTTTTGTATATTTGTTGTATTGGGTATGGATATTTCGATTAGTTGTGTTAATTTCTTCTTTTTATTGGTGAGTATGATGTCAGGTTTGTTATGTGGTGTTGTTTTATCTGTTATAATGGTTCTGTTACAGTATAATTTGTATTCATCATTCTCCAGTACAGTTTGTGGTGCATACTTGTATGTGGGAACGTGTTGTTTTATTAGTTTATGTTGTATGGCAAGTTGTTGATGTATTATTTTTGCTACATTGTCATGTCTTCTGGGGTATTCTGTATTTGCTAGTATTGTACATCCGCTTGTGATGTGATCTACTGTTTCTATTTGTTGTTTGCAAAGTCTGCATATATCTGTTGTTTATTGTTTGATCCTGTATTGCAATCATGAATCCTTCCGTCTCACTGTATATATCGCCTTTTCTTAGCCATGTGTTGGATGCGTCTTGATTTGTGTGTGGCTGTGTTAGATGATACGGGTGCTTGCCATGTAGTGTTTTCTTTTTCCAATTTACTTTCTTCGTATCTGTTGATGTTATGTGATCTAGAGGGTTGTAGAGGTGGTTATGAAATTGTAGTGGTGTAGCCGATGTATTTATATGAGTGATTGCTTTGTGTATTTTGCTAGTTTCTGGTCGTTCTAGAAAGAATTTTCTTAAATTGTCTACCTGTCCATAATGTAGGTTTTTTATGTCGATAAATCCCCGTCCTCCATCCTTTCTACTTAATGTGAATCTCTCTGTTGCTGAATGTACGTGATGTATTCTATATTTGTGGCATTGTGATCGTGTAAGTGTATTGAGTGCTTCTAGGTCTGTGTTACTCCATTTCACTACTCCAAATGAGTAGGTCAATATTGGTATAGCATAAGTATTTATAGCTTTTGTCATGTTTCTTGGTGTCAATTCTGTTTTCAGTATTTTTGTTAGTCTTTGTCTATATTTTTCTTTTAGTTCTTCTTTAATATTTGTATTATCTATTCCTATTTTTTGTCTGTATCCTAGATATTTATAGGCATCTGTGTTTTCCATCGCTTCTATGCAGTCGCTGTGGTTATCCAATATGTAATCTTCTTGTTTAGTATGTTTTCCCTTGACTATGCTATTTTTCTTACATTTGTCTGTTCCAAAAGCCATATTTATGTCATTGCTCAATACTTCTGTTATCTTTAGTAATTGGTTGAGTTTTTGATTTGTTGCTGCCAGTAGTTTTAGATCATCCATGTATAGCAAATGTGTGATTTTGTGTGGGTATGTTCCAGTAATATTGTATTCATATTGTTTAGCATGTTGGATAGTGGGTTCTGAGCAAGGCAGAACCAGAAAGGACTTAATGAGTCTCCTTGGTATATTCCACGCTTAATCTGTATTGGCTGTGATGTGAAAGTATTTGAATTTGTTTGGATATTAAGTGTGGTTTTCCAATTTTTCATTACTATGTTTAGGAACTGTATCAATTTAGAATCTACTTTGTATATTTCCAATATTTGTGGTAACCATGAGTGGGGTACACTATCAAAAGCTTTTCGGTAATCAATGTATGCGTAGTGTAGCGACCTTTGTTTAGTTTTAGCTTGGTATGTCACCTCTGCATCTATTATCAGTTGCTCTTTGCATCCTCGTGCTCCTTTGCAGCAGCCTTTTTGTTCTGCATTTATAATTTTCCTTTGTGTTGTATGTGTCATTAACTTCTGTGTAATGACTGAAGTTAATATTTTGTATATTGATGGCAGGCATGTTATGGGGCGATATTTAGTTGGGTTTGCTGTGTCTGCTTGATCTTTAGGTTTCAGATAAGTTATTCCATGTGTAAGTGTATCAGGGAATGTGTATGGGTCTGCAATGTAACTGTTAAATAATTTAGTTAGATGTAAATGTGTTGAGGTGAACTTCTTTAGCCAGAAATTTGCTATTTTATCTTTTCCAGGGGCTTTCCAATTGTGAGTAGAATTAATTGCTTGGGTGACTTCATGTTGCAAAATTATTACTTCAGGCATTTGTGGTATCATCTTGTATGTGTCTGTTTCTGCTTGTATCCACCGTGCATGCCTGTTACGTTGTACCGGGTTTGACCATATGTTGCTCCAGAAGTGTTGCATATCTGTTATGTTTGGTGGATTGTCTATTTTAATGTGTGTCTTATCTATTGTCTGGTAAAATTTCTTTTGGGTTGTGTTGAATGTCTGGTTTTGTTTCCTTCTATTTTCACTTTTTTTGTATCTTCTAAGTCGTTTGGCCAATGCTTGTAATTTCTGCTTCTTTTCATCTAATTGCTCTATCGCTTCTTGTTGTGAGATTTTACCTAACCTTTATCGTTTTTTGTCTGATATTTCATTTCTTATAAATTGTGTTAGCTGTCCGATGTCTTTTCTCAGTTTTTCTGTTCTGATCTGTAGCCTGTGTTGCCATGCTGGTTTTGTGGGTTTCTTCTGTGTGTTGGTTGGTTCTGATCTCTGCCTAGGCCCTAGTGTGTATATTTAGTGTAATAAGTGCTCCTACATAAATCAGTAGTTGTAACTCTTCCATAGTTGTATTTTCATTTATTTTGTTGTGTATGATTGGGTGGATAGTTGTTGTTGTTGTTTCGACTTGTGGGTTATTTGGTGGTCTATGCAAGAATGGTCTAATATCTGTATTTGTGTCTTTGTATTTTATATACACCCCTGGAAATTGAAATAAGAACACCGTGAATTCATTGTCCCAGGAAGGGGAAACTTTATTGACACATTCCTGGGGTCAGATACATCACATGATCACACTGACAGAACCACAGGCACATAGACACAGGCAACAGAGCATGCACAATGTCGGCACTAGTACAGTGTATATCCACCTTTCGCAGCAATGCAGGCTGCTATTCTCCCATGGAGACGATCGTAGAGATGCTGGATGTAGTCCTGTGGAACGGCTTGCCATGCCATTTCCACCTGGCGCCTCAGTTGGACCAGCGTTCGTGCTGGACGTGCAGACCGCGTGAGACGACGCTTCATCCAGTCCCAAACATGCTCAATGGGGGACAGATCCGGAGATCTTGCTGGCCAGGGTAGTTGACTTACACCTTCTAGAGCACGTTGGGTGGCACGGGATACATGCGGACGTGCATTGTCCTGTTGGAACAGCACGTTCCCTTGCCGGTCTAGGAATGGTAGAACGATGGGTTCGATGACGATTTGGATGTACCGTGCACTATTCAGTGTCCCCTCGACGATCACCAGTGGTGTACGGCCAGTGTAGGAGATCGCTCCCCACACCATGATGCCGGGTGTTGGCCCTGTGTGCCTCGGTCGTATGCAGTCCTGATTGTGGCGCTCACCTGCACGGCGCCAAACACGCATACGACAATCATTGGCACCAAGGCAGAAGCGACTCTCATCGCTGAAGACGACACGTCTCCATTCGTCCCTCCATTCACGCCTGTCGCGACACCACTGGAGGCGGGCTGCACAATGTTGGGGCGTGAGCGGAAGACGGCCTAACGGTGTGCGGGACCGTAGCCCAGCTTCATGGAGACGGTTGCGAATGGTCCTCGCCGATACCCCAGGAGCAACAGTGTCCCTAATTTGCTGGGAAGTGGCGGTGCGGTCCCCTACGGCACTGCGTAGGATCCTACGGTCTTGGCGTGCATCCGTGCGTCGCTGCGGTCCGGTCCCAGGTCGACGGGCACGTGCACCTTCCGCCGACCACTGGCGACAACATCGATGTACTGTGGAGACCTCACGCCCCACGTGTTGAGCAATTCGGCGGTACGTCCACCCGGCCTCCCGCATGCCCACTATACGCCCTCGCTCAAAGTCCGTCAACTGCACATACGGTTCACGTCCACGCTGTCGCGGCATGCTACCAGTGTTAAAGACTGCGATGGAGCTCCGTATGCCACGGCAAACTGGCTGACACTGACGGCGGCGGTGCACAAATGCTGCGCAGCTAGCGCCATTCGACGGCCAACACCGCGGTTCCTGGTGTGTCCGCTGTGCCGTGCGTGTGATCATTGCTTGTACAGCCCTCTCGCAGTGTCCAGAGCAAGTATGGTGGGTCTGACACACCGGTGTCAATGTGTTCTTTTTTCCATTTCCAGGAGTGTATGTCAGCTGAAATTTTTCTTCTATATCTAACATGTGTGTCACTTCGTGTTCTATTTGTGCTTGTTCTGGGGGCTGTCTTAAGATTTAGTTTTCCTCTGATTGTTTAATTGATGCGTGTTGTTCTTTAGCCGGCCGCGGTGGTCTCGCGGTTCTAGGCGCTCAGTCCGGAACCGCGCGACTGCTACGGTCGCGGGTTCGAATCCTGCCTAGGGCATGGATGTGTGTGATGTCCTTAGGTTAGTTAGGTTTAAGTAGTTCTAAGTTCTAGGGGACTGATGACCACAGATGTTAAGTCCCATAGTGCTCAGAGCCATTTGAACCATTTTGTTGTTCTTTGTTTGTTTGCTCTGGGATGTTTGAGTCCATTACTGTATTTTCTTCTTCTTCTGATTGCACATTATTTTGTTCTAGTATTTGTTGTACTTGATGTTTTTCTAATTCTGACTGGGGTATCCTGTTATTTTTGATTATTACACGGATCTGATCAGCTAGTCGTTGTTCTGTTAAAAATTTTAATTCTGGGTATCTGGTAATAAATGTTGTGTATACTTGTGATCTGTATCCAGTTGTGTTTGTTCCTAAGTTTGTTGCTTGGTAATAACAGAACATGAGGTGTCGGTTAACTTCATCTGACCATCTCATCCTCTATCTTTGTTTTCCTTCTAGAGTGGTTGCAGGAAGCATATCCTGCAAAACACCTCTATTTGGATTTAAATCATTTTCCGTGTGGCTAGCAGTGTCGTTACCATTGTGGACGGGCATAGGGTTCAAGCGTCGTCCCCGACCATGACAGCACTTGTCCGAGGCTTAATTAGTTCTGTCCTGAACCAAATAATCACTCAAAAAGGGGGTTAGCCCTATTAGTGGTTTGTTCTTTTCGTCGCCTTTTACGAGTGGCAGAACATACCGGAGGCCTATTCTTTTCCCGGGCCTCCACAGGGTATTATTATTATTACTATCTTCATCATCGATAATAGGCTGATTGCCTTTGCATTGACAGCCTGAAGTCTTCCAATTTCTGCCAGTTGAGAGGCAAGGACTGCAGTAACCAAGTGATTTACAAACAGTAAGTATAGTACACCCATCTGAACCTGTTTGATTTCAAATGGGGTTGCAGTGTGCAGGTCAAGCAAGTGCCGCAGAGGAGAGGAATAATGCACCGGTAGCTTGTTTTGTAACAAGTGTGTATCCGCACTGTTGACAGTTGGCTTTCTTTTCTGACGCCCAAAGCTCCAGACGTCACTCAGATCGGCGCCAAACGTTTTGTGTCGATAAAATATCAACCAAGACACCGATTTAGTTCGTGCTGTGTGCTATCGTCCAGTATAACATGTGTAAATGGTAATTAAAAGTAACACCAGAGCTACAGAGTATAGGAAAAGCCAATCTGTGAATCTGAAAAGCACTGGAAGGTGAGTAGGTAGGGCGTCAGATCGTCGTGCGAAAGGTCCAGTGTTCGAAACGCACTGATGGCGAATTTAACAGTTTACGCGTGGAATTGTTACATGGGAGAATAGTTTTCTGACAGGTGAAAGGACGTTTCGGAATTTGTAGCAATGTTCCTTTTGCAGTCTGCTTTCGATTAGTTTATTGAAAGTAGCAACCTATAGCATACATTTGTATAGATAACACCACACAACTGCCCCTTCCTCTGATTTGCAGATTATCTGTTAGAATGCTTCGTGCGGATTCGTACGAGATTCGAAGTTCTTCGGTGCCGCTTTCTGGACGTTTTATTCTGTTTTTGAGAGTAATGGAACGTCCCACACGTTGCTAGTCTTCTACCGACCCGTTTTTAAATCGCTCATACCACTTGTAAACAGCCTTCAGACTTACAGCATTATCGCAATAAACGAATTACAACATTTTATGAGTTTCTCTGACACTTTTTTGCAACTCGAAACACAACTTAATGTTCACGCGTTGTTCGATAGCGCCGGCCAGGGTGGCCGAGCGGTTCTAGGCGCTACAGTCTGGAGCCGCGCGACATCTGCGGTCGCAAGTTCGAACCCTGCCTCGGGCATGGATATGTGTGATGTCCTTAGGTTAGTTAGGTTTAAGTAGTTCTGAGTTCTAGGGGACTGATGACCTCAGAAGTTAAGTCCCATAGTGCTCAGAGCCATTTGAACCATTTTGTTCGAAAGCAATGATGTGTGACAGACACGGTAAACACAATATTACTCCAGCATCCCTGGACGCTGACTGACAAGCCAGAACGTGTTCCAACTTGATGCTGCCTGTCTCAGCGAATCAGCCTGCTGGTCAAATAACAGAAAATAGTTGTGTTTTCAGTTGCTACTGAAACAATTCATCCACCGTATTTTTTTCATCACACTTCGTGTTTTAGTCAGTAAAAATTTCGTTACTACTGCGAAACTGATAATGGGCGAAAAAGCGTGAAATAAAATGCAGGTACACGGCAAGTTGATCGACTTTATTAACTTGGCAAATTATTTTAAACTGCATGGGCATTTTTCACAGTAAAATATGACGAGATGCCCATCGCTGATCCCCACTTTCAAAAGCAGCCAGATATGTCGACGTGACTTCAATCGGGCAGCTTAGTGGAACTGCATGAGTTGTTAATCTCTCCCTAAGCGGCGACGGCAAAAACAAACTGATGAAGCGTGAAACGGCGGCACGGGAGGGTTGTCCTTTTAGGCGAAATTAGTCGAATGTGTTTGCGTCCGTAATTGGCACCACATATACACATCAGCGTACTCGACACGCTCACGTGGTGGAGAGTTTTTGAAAAGTCAAGCCGAAAAGTCAGCAAAATGAAATTTTCGTTTGAAAGCTGCTTTTTTTTTTTTTTTTTTTTTTTTTGCGAGGCGTGAACGTGGCACAACTGGACGCGGGGTGTGTGTCATCTAGCTGCACACGTTGGTAGGTGAGTGTGTGTGTGTGTGTGTGTGTGTGTGTGTGTGTGTGTGTGTGTGGTGTGACGTCAGGGGGACAGCGAGACATAAGCCATGCGGCCGCAGGGCGACCGATAACAGGCATCGCCGGTGCATACGGAGGGGGTTGGAGAGTGAAGAGCACACATTCAACAGAGGCTGCCCTACCCCTCATACGAGCATCGGGCCGTGTCGCGTTTAATTGCTGGCCGCGAGCGGCGGGGGAAAACCGCGGAAAGCCCAGCGACATTCAGCGCGGCTCAGTCAAGTGTTTAAGGGAGAAAGGGGGGCGGGGGAAGTAGTGGAGTGGCGGCTGCGTGAGGGGGCGGGAGGAGGGGAGAGAGGTGCGTGCGTGCTTTTGCTGACGAGGGGCGTGCGCGCTATGGATCGCATCTGTAGCCTCGACCGCGAACCGCTGCCGTCGTTTCAACTGACTGGATCGTGGGTTGCAGAACACGAGAATGTTGCCGTCGGCCACTCGGCTCACAGACCGAAAATTTTCGAGTGCGCGAAGTTTTTTTTGAAGAGTCGTAGCTTTGTAACGGTACTGCGGCAGGATCGCGAGTTAATTAGTGCCCGTGTGTTTGCAATAACCAGCAACCGTCGCTACGAATCCTGGACGGCGTCGATTGCGAGGCTGTAGATTATGCAGGCAGGATGATTCAAAAATACTTTGACGAACTTTGGCGACAGATTCCTTAAACCAAGACAAGGGAAAGAGTTCATATAGACGTATTCCCAAAAATACGTAAGTTATTAACGAAACTTTAATAAATTGTATGTTTAACACTTAAGTTATACAGATTGAGGCAAAAATGTTAACATTAAATGGGTGAGTTCTTTTTTGTTTTTTCGCACATCAAACCATGGCGTCCAGATATTCCATTGAGGAACGAAGGTATAATAGATAGCTGCCTGGACGGAGGTCTTCAATCTCCAAGCATCGCACAAGAAAAATTCAGGGCCTGGACGGAACGGGATGCACCATCGCGCCTGACAATTGGTAGTATCTACGGCAAGTTCGTATAAGGATTGGTCCGTCCAAGACGATTGATGGGGAAACAGAGGTAGAAAGAAATCTGTCCTAACTGGAGAGAATATCATCTTCGTCCACGGAGCAATGGTAGCCAGCCCAACCAAGTCCTCATGCAGACTTGCCCTGTAGACTAGCATGTCTCAAAAGTCAGTTGTTAGAGTTTTGCACCGCGATTTAGGAATGAAGCCATACGACTTGCAGATTGTGCAGCAGCTCACGAACGCGGACACGTACGTGTGAGTGCTGCACAAATTATCTTGCAAATGGTGCACACGGAGCCTGACATTCTATTCATGTTTTCTGACGAAGAAACATTCAACATCAGCGGTTGTTTGAACAAGCACAGCTGCTTCATCTGGGTGACCGAGCACAACTTGGAAGTTCGATACCACTTGCAACCTGTGGTCTGCAGTGAGCAAATTTGCCGTCATTGACCCATCTTTTCTGATGAACAGACCTTCAGGGGAGACAATTACGTCGCCATCCTCACCACGTTCATGGAGGAGAACGCGCCACTTGCCATTCTCCAGCGAGGGTATCTTCAGCAAGACAGCGCCCCTGCCCATTACTTCGGGATTATCTGCACGAGACGTTCGGTAGACGTTCATCAGTAGAGGTGGTCCTCTCCCATCGTCCGCACGTCCTGACGCCATGCGATTTTTGACTGTGGGGCATCGTATCTATGCCAACGAATCTAGCAGCTTGGAGGACCTTAGGAGTATCGCGTCACTTTTTTTTTTACTAAAAACAGCATTCATTTATTTATGTGCTTCAGAATACAGTAATAAATTTTACATAAATACAGAACATTTTCTAGTCTTCATTTTTTAAAAAAAATACCTTGCATGTGCCCCAAGGTGCTAACAGTCTTAAAAAGTAGTAGCAAGGTAAAGGCTCCTGCCTTACCTCCAACTGGAGAATGAACTGCCACCAAAACTGGTACTGCTACTACTGGAAAATGCTGGTGGGTTATTTGGAGATGTCTGTGTCCCTCCAAATAATGATGGCTGTGGAGAACCAAATCCAGGACTCTGAGTGGCCAAATCAAGAACTCGCCCGCGAAAGGCAAAGGTCCCAAGTTAGAGTCTCGGTCCGGCACACAGTTTTAATCTGCCACTAAGTTTCACCCATTTAATGTTAACATCTTTTTGCTTTACCCTGTACACCGTCAGCGTCGAAATGTTATCAACTCGGAGACTCAAAATAAATGTTCAAAACGTCTCTCTCTTGCTTTCACGTGCTTGCAGTCCTTGCTTCACAGACAGTCGCACTCTTACAAGTGATGGTGTCTAGAGATTTCACAGACTTCCACGACACGTGGATGAAAAGTTTCTGTATTGGGTTTTTCTGATGTAGCTTGATGGTCATGCTGAACACCAAGAGTTGCATTCCCGCTACTGCCAGGGACTTGTCCTTGAAGGTGCGGGGGACTAGACCGGGTGGACTCTGCTTACGGATGCGAAAAAGCGATCGCTTAAAACCCATACCGGTATTTTAGTTCTGGATAATCGGTATTTTTCAGTACTTGTTTGGTCTAGGTTTTATAAGCTGCTTTTATTTTTTAGTCTCAACCAGGTAAAAACAATCGATCATCAATTAGCCAAAGCAGCAGCGCTAATTTTTTTCGTTTTTAAAGAAACCTTTTTTTTGGAGAGCAAGTAATTTTTATTCGTGAGATCTGCATTGTTTTGGAATGTTGCGTCATTATAGATAAAGGGAAAAGCTATCTGTGGTATATTAACAACAATATCGACAGAAATGAGCAACAAACACTTGGCATAAGAATTGGTACATCATTGGTGAGACAATAATGCCACTGTTACCATGTAACGTGAGGATGCCACGCAAGTACGTGCAGTCCGCAACACTTGCCTCACCTCTCATGGCAGTTTCTCTCTATCGTCGTCAGACATCAGTTGTATTACAGAAAGGCACCATCCCTAGTATGTGGGAGTACTTTACGGAGCTCGGTATCAGCGAAGTACACTGCTCCATTTGCTTTAACGATTAAACACAGGAGGAGCCACAACCAGGTCTTGATATAAGGAGAAAACGTAAAACCTCACATTTCATTTATAGTTTACAATAAAAATAGAAAGTTGAGAACTTTTAACATTGCAGCGCGGCGAACCTTGGACGAACTAACTTTATTTTTATTTGCCTATTTAATTTAACATTTCGAATCTTATGTCTCTTTAAAGTGAGGGAGACTCAGTTTTTCAATCATTGTTGGATTTCTACTTTTATTACAGGAAAAAATATGAATAAAATATGAATAAATACCTAATAACGTTTATTTCAGAAACCCGGTTAATTTGGCGTTAAGAAAAAAAAAAAAAGATATTGAAATCCCCTGCTATACCAGCAGGACATGACAGTTTAATTTGTGGAAAGGGGCCAAAATGAGTGGCTGTCAGTTGCACCCGAACATACTACTTTATTCATTTGACAAACATTACAAGAGTAAAAAAAAACATTAGAAACAGAGCAAGCCGAACATTAATTTTAGAACTTAATTCGCGGCTAAATGCGCCATTCAGTCTCACGCCTCACGGGCAAAACAACTTTAAAGTCGGCTAGAAACCATACATAAACAAACAAGGACAAATAAGAAAAGGCAGCCACATCAAGTGGCGCTCAGAAGTTTCCAAGGGTCGGCCTGCAATTCAAACACTAACGCTCGCTTAGGTGAGACAGGCAGTCGGCCCAACAATTCTCAATCCGACGACAACCCAACCGACAGACAGTCAACGGACCAAGCGACAGGATAACTTCCGCTCCACCCGACCATCACACAACAGGGAGTTCAATGGAACAACGCAGAAGGTGTCGGCACCCACAACGAATTACACATGCAGCTGTCAAACTACACGCCGTGCTGGACAGCCACAACACGACGAGGAAAATACACGGCAAGTGCAAGTAACCGGAACGTTAACGGCCACAAGGCAGAAGATTCGGCTGGTGCACTTCAATTCAAACATAATCAAGTTAAGTTAAACTCCACAGGAGGGCGGCTAGAATTTCGCCAACTTGAAAACACACGTTGTTGCTCGCGCGAATTTCCCAACAGCCCATAACGACATTCAAACAACACAATGTGAACAGTTGGTGCTGGTTGGTAGTTTAAGTAAAGACTCAACTAAGCGCGAGGCCAAAGATGGTACAAGGGTGCGAATATCGATACGCGCTGCTGCTGCCACTCGCAGAGAGAGACGACAAAAGCACAATCGCGATAACCGCGCGAGACTAATCACAGGATAGTAACCAAGGTTTAATGCAAAGCGTAACACGAGGCAGCCACGGCTCAGATATAGCCAAAACCGGTTGTTTTTTCAGCGGTAACCCCCATCCCTAACTCAGCCTCCTGATGCCAACTGAACGAAGGAATGAAGGAAGATCGAAGATTAATGTCCCGGTAATTAGATATGGAGAACTGTGCGCTATCCCCACACCTCTCATAGCGCATCGTGTCGCCATTGGTACACGATCCCGATTGGCCCATTAGGACCACGAGGTGGAGGGTTGCTTTGTTTATCTGCTACATAAATCAATTGTTTAAGGTGCCCCCAGTGCTAAACATCCAAAGGACTGAGGTGGTGCAACTGGTGCTCCTCAATCTATGCATCATTCAGTCCAGTGTATCTTGAAGACTCAGATTAAAATGTGATGTAGCCCCATCATGCACCACACGTTTCTTCTTACTTGGTGGGGCACATCATCTAGTAATTCTTGGGGCGTTATCTGAATTAAATTCCGGCAGACAGCACTGTTAAAACGTGTGAGCTTACCAGTAGGTCAACGGCAGTTTCAAGCTTTCTACGAATGAGAGAAACACACCGCCTTCTACGTTAGAATGACCCAAAGCCTTCTTTGAATGAGTCCACTAATGTTGTTCGATTGCATCTTGAAAACTACGAAAACAGTCTTGTGGATTTAGCTTTATCTGAATATTTTACCCCTGTAAGCAACCTGTCCTCAAATGTGTAGAAGTATTTTTAAATCGCCCTGTACATATTTCATAACGGATCTGACAATTTCAATCAGGACAACACATTCAGAAGTACTGTAAATTGGCAAATACACGAGAATGCTGGAGGAGCAAGAGGTGGGGATCCGTCTACATCATACACAGCAAGCAACCTAATTGTGTATGGCGGAGGGTACTTCTGGCACCACTAACGGATCCCTCCTATCTTGTTCCACTCGCCAATGGCGCACAGAAAGAATAATTGTCGGTAAACCTCTGTACACGTCCTAATTTCTCCAATTTTCTCATCGTGGTCATTAGGAAGTAATATGTTGTCCGACTCTTCCTGGAAACTGATCTCTCGATATTCAATAGTAAACCTCTCCGTGATGCACAACGCCTCTCTTGTAACTCCTGCCGAAGGAGTCTTTTGAGCATCTCTCTGTAACTCTCTCGCGCCGACTAAACGATCCCGTGACGAAACCCGCCGCTCTTCGTTGGCTCTGCTCTTCTACCAGTCCTACCTGGTAAGGGTCCCACACTGATGTACAGTGATCAACAAGCGTTCGACCAAGCGCCTTAATAAACTTCCTTCGTGGATGACTTACATTTCCTTAAGATTATTCCTATGAATTTCAATCTGGCGTGTGCTTTTCCAGCTATTTCTTTCATATTTTCATTCCATTTAAGATCCTGCCGAATAGTTACACCTGGCTTTTACTGTACAACACATCGGCTGCGGCAGAGCACTGTATTGATACTACTCACTCCATGTTTACAAAAACGTCGAAATTTTTGCGTCTACTTCATCTTTTTGGGACTCGGTGGTGAAAAAGTCGATTGAAATTCGCTTGGTGATGAATTTAATTGATGGTGATACCACTGTCAGATTTGCTAAGTCATGGTATCCGACGCTTTCCGTAATAAATTAAAAAACGGAGCGAATAGGGGACCGTCAATCTTACGGATACTCTGCAGATGGTTGGACGATATACACCCGCAATACTAGAAGAAGAAGAAGAAACATGAATCGGAATTTATGCAGCTGCACTCCCAAAATTTAATGTAGTAGTCATTGCGCCATGAAAACATGAAGAAGCAAGTGTGAAGTATTTCACGTAGTGCACCAGTTGTAGGATTTTTGTACTGTTTTCACTAACGGACCGATACACAATGAATACTTGTGCATATAATTTATCTTCACAACGCCAGAAAGTGTTACCAGTACGAAGGCGAGGCGGGACGCTGGTGTCACATAAATACGTCACTTTAAATATTCTGGACAACAATAATTTCTTTACGACGTTATTTCTGTTCTGTGAGACTATCGAGTCGGCTCGCGTGTAAAGCAGCGAGTCAGTGAATGCACGCTTATTTCTTTATTTTGAAGAGCTGTCAAGTAAGACACAAAGGAACTAGAAGGCTTGTAATGTATTCTTCGCTGTTCGACTGCGTTCCATAGTTAACAGCCAGTTACTGACGAAAGAAGAAGATGTAATTTCATAGGACAATTGTTTCTTTTTTAAAAAAAAACACGACAATAAAAATGGGTTTCCAATACACAGTGAATCACCTAAAACTTGCACTGCAAACATTTCGATAACGGAAGGCGCCATTGATATGCGAATTTCACAGCTTGGAACTATAGCCAGTGGCCCGCTTATGCAGCCCATACAGAGAATGTTGTGAGTTTCAGTTGTGTATTTATTTAAAAATGTACATATATTTCAACGAAACAATGCCTATTGACAGTACCACAATCAAAGCAGACTAAATTAGAGCGGTGTTCGTTTGCAGGAATCTATTGCAAGTAGTTTACAAGATATCTTAGTTTGAACTTTGTTACACGGACAGTGTTTGTTTTATGTTGTATCAGAAACGAATGTGAATTTCACATGGGTGCATAGTGCAGCCCTATATAGATATTAGAAGGTCTCCAGAGGGATTGTGATGTTAAATGGGACATTGCCTAGAGCCAAATTAAAGAGAAACAAAGGTGAACGTGGCACCTCTGTGGGGTCTGACGCGTAAGGAACCAAATGCATCCTCAAAACTCATGCTCAAAGTGATCACCACCAGCTGCTGAGTGGCATGCAACGATTGCTACATACGTTCTAGCATTTCAACGGAAATTGTAGCGCAGGCAGCAATAATATGCCGTTTCAATCATCTGTAATTATCTGAAGAGGCTTAAAACGTTGAAGAGTTTGACGTCTATTAGCATATCTTTCGGCGTACACAGTACACGCGCGAGCGGCATACTTCCTACGTTCGCCATAAACCATGGGCATGTCTGCTTTTTTCGCACTGGGAAATACCACATTCCAAGCACGTCCTACTGCGTCCAATATCGCACAGTCAATGACACGACCTTCGCAAAGCAATCGCAGTGTACACACATCTCAATGTAAACAAACATAACATTGTCGCGTAGCATGTAACACCCAAACATGCACATGTCACACTCTCAGATCGGTGCCAAAATTTGTATGACGATAGAGTATAAACGAAAACATCGATTTAGTTCGTGCTATGAGCTGTCGTCCAGAAGAACATACCTAAACGGTAATTAAATGCAATGACAGAACTACGGATCACACGAAAAGCGTATCTTTAAGTGACATTGTTGCGGATCGCGCGTCGGTGACTTGGTAGAGTGAGAGGTCGTAATCCTAAAGGTCCCGCGTTCAAACCCAATTGATGAGAATTTGTATTTAATTGTTTACGTGTGAAACTGTTAAATGGGAGGACGTTTTCCTGACATGTAAAAGGACTTTTCGGAGTTTGTAGCAATGTTCGTTTGGCACTGTGCTTTCGTTTCGTTAGTTGAAAGTAGAAAAACCTATAGAGAACATTCTACAGATATGTGTGGGTTCTGTCGGACATGTGCGACAGAACAGACACCACTCATGATGAAGCATCTGGTGTATTTGTAGTTTTACACAAACGATCGAAACAGTAGAATAAAGAAAGATTTGCATTGCACGTGCGGTAGGACTAATAGACCCGTATAACACTTTGAAGCATAATACAGTAAAAAGAAATTGTGATCATTGAGGTTTGAACCTAAGACCCTTCTGGTAGAGCGGTCCCACACATTACCAACTTCCGCACGGAAGTTGTAGGTATTAATTAATCACAGTTATGCTTTTCCTGTGCTCCGTAGTTCTGGTGTTCCTCTCAATTACCGTTTGCGCCCGTTCTGCTGGACGACAGTACATACGAGGGCTATCCACAAAGTACATTACGTTTTGGAATTAAAAATAAATAAAGTATTGGAATTTGTTTTATTATATACAGATGAAAGCCACACTTAAATACTACTTTTCTACATAGTTGCCATTTAAATTAAGGCACTTATCGTAGCGATGGACGAGCTTGGAAATTCCGCCGCCTGCGCCTTCAACCACGTGGTTACCTCTTTTGGGACAGAAAAGGTGTGATTTTTGTGGATTTCCTGGAAAGAGGCACTACAATAAACTCTCAAAGGTATTGCCAAACTCTGCACAACCTCAGAAGAGCAATACAAAACAAGCGCAGGGGAAAGTTGGGCTCAAAGATCTTGCTGATTCACGACAACGCCCGGGCCCACACGGAAAAATGCCACTCGTGAAGTTCTCGAATCTTTTAAGTGGAAGTTGTTTCCTCATCCGCCGTACAGTCCCGACCTGGCACCGAGCGACTTCCACTTATTCCCAGCAATGAAGAAGTGGTTGGCTATGCAGCGTTTTGATGACGACGCACAGCTTCAAGAAGAGGTAACCACGTGGTTGAAGGCGCAGGCGGCGGAATTTTACGACGAAGGAATTTCCAAGCTCATCCATCGCTACGGTAAGTGCCTTAATTGAAATGGCAACTATGTAGAAAAGTAGTATTTAAGTGTGGCTTTCATCTGTATATAATAAAAAAAATTTCCAATACTTTATTTTTAATTCCAAAACGTAATGTACTTTGTGGATAGCCCTCGTAATACGAACTAAAGCGTAGATTCGGTTGATACTCTGTTGACATACAACGTTTGGTACCGACCTGACTGAGTGACATCTGGAGGTGTGGGTGCCAGCAAAAGGATGCAACGAACACGTGTCAATGTTTGCAACGTTCACAATACGATAACTCGTAAAACTACTTGCAGTAGCTTCTTGCAACAAACGCCACTGACGCTCTCATTTACGCTACTTTTAGGATTCTTTATTCAATGGGCGTTGTTCGAAAAAATTTGTAATTGTTGTAGAAAACTTCACTTTCGTCGGCATCTCAAAATCTCGTGTTCAAATGGCTCTAAGCACTATGGGACTTAACATCTGAGGTCATCAGTCCCCTAAGACTTAGAACTACTTAAACCTAACTAACCTAGGGACGTCACACACATTCATGCCCGAGGCAGGATTCGAACCTGCGAACGTAGCAGCAGCGCGATTCCGGACTGAAGCGCCTAGAACTGCTCGGCCACATCGGCCGGCCAAAATTGTGTATTGACTGAAAATATGCACCCTTGCCTGCAATTCAGTTCCGTGAAAACCTCTTATCGACAGTACCTTCCGTGCTCGAAATACTTGCAGCGCAAGTGTTAAGTGATTCACCCAGTATATATTACAGGAAATAAGAAATGGAAATACATTTCAAATAAATGATCTTAAGCAACATTATCACTCTCAATGGCTCCTATAATGCACGTGAGACGTGCAGATACCAAAGAAACAGTCAAAAAATGAATGGTTATCTGACGGATCATTAATCGGTAGATGTATAGTCAACTACTACTGAACAGAAGTCCCTGTGGTACAGATTCGTTTGAAGTTGTACTGTGACTCCATGACAAATAGCATCGGCAACACTATTTTTACGGCCGTCTCTGGCAGCCTTGCAGCCCGAGAGCTGTGCCTGGGAATGCCGAGGCCGAGGTGGGTGGCTGCGGCGAGCGGTCGCTGATAAGACGGAGCGGCACGCGCACCGGCGAGGGGTCAGCAAACACGCTGAGGCCGGCGCGCCAGCGGGCTCCTGAGGAGGCCGCAAGAGTGGCGCCTGATTTATCGCTCGCCCTGTCTCACGGCGCGGGTAAACAGTAGTCTGGCAGGCTGCCCGGGGACCGCATCCGACCTGTCGGCTCCTGCCAAAGCGAACGAGCGCTAACAGTCGATGGCCCTCCCAGTCTACACACAGCAGTCCATCATGGAGGGGAAAGTGAAACTGGTATCAGAACGAAGTCACCGTAAAAACTGTAACAACTCTTATTCTTCGGAAATTTTTTGTACAACCCTGCCACGAGCTGCGTGACGTAGGCGGCTCCACACTACTAGAACCCGAGAGGACAGATACTGTTCGCTCGGCCGTTCTGTATCGCACAGCTGCGACACCTACCTCGAATCGAGACGTGCAGGGCCCCAGCGAAATAACGCGGCGCCGTTGCTGAAACTCATTCTCGTCGTGAGCCCTTAGCGATATCGCCCTATCGTCGCATGCCTACCGGCACACTTCGATCGTTATCGTCGTGATCTCGTAGCACTTTTATTTTGTAGAGATGTAAATGAGTTACCTGTTCTGCTTGCTACGACTTCCATACCCATACATATTATAAATACGTATCTATGTATCTTACATATCTCCTCCTACACCATTGGACCGATTTCGACAAACTTGGTACACGTGTTAATTACTGTCTAGAAAGTATCGTTGTGGAATTAAGAACCACGTATCTATTAAAGGGGCGCAGGTCAGGGTTGAAAATGTAGCCCACAACGGGTGAATAACCAGACTTGACTCATCAGTATTTGACAGTGTGAGCACTTGGTGACTTGCAAATAACTTTACACATAATTGCAAACCTTTACGGAACTACTACTCGCTGACAATCAACAAAATGATGAATGGAAAGAAATTTCTCGTTAACTACAATTTCGCTTTTCATGCAATAAAACTGCCCCATCAAGGATTACGTTTTAATTTCTTATTTTCTACTACCTGTATTCGCGACACATTTAGCAGACACTATTCTCAAATACTACCGAATGTACAGACAAAATTATATCTTTACGAGATATGACGTCACACAATGAGATGCGTGAAAAAACTGATGCATCATCTATGACGTTTAAATTACTACTTCTTTGCTACTAACTCTATTCGCGACACATTTCGCACACACTATCCATGTATGCTGCTGAATGTTCCTACAAAACCATTGTATGACACACAGTTCGCGAGATATGGCGTCATAAATATTGAGCTGCACGACGAAATTCACTGAAGATACAGGTGAAATACGTGTACCAATGTGTGGAATATAATATACAGAAATGTACGTGGCATGTACGTATGCGGGCGAAGCAGAGTTTAAAACAAATCCTCGTAAACATCTGGAGCGAAATCCACCTAACTTGGCACACACACAAGCTACTATAAAGAAAGCTTCAGGTATGAAGTTTTTATTGCCCTTAAGGCACACCATTATTTCATAACCAGTACGCAGAGGAACTGAAGATGGCAGCTTAGCCCTGCCGAAACTAATAATCCAGTATACCTACATACCATCATGGTAATAAAAACTTCAAATACTGGGGGTGTGGGGGGGGGGGTTCGGGGGGGGGGGTTCGGGGGGGGGGTGGAGTGTAAGAACTAGTTATCTCCAACCGGGGTGGGGTGATTAAGTGTAGAGAAAAGTGGGAAAGAAGAGAGAGGGGGGAGATGCGGGGCACGGCAGACGTGGGAAGAGAAAGGCAGGAGAAAATCGACAGAGACAGGGACTGGAGGAGATGGACTAATAGGGGAGTGGAAGAAATACATATCCGGCCGACGCCAGGTACTCAATTACTTTGCTGGTGAAACAATTCTGCCTTCCGTTCACCGTGGAGACATCGAACTGTCGTCTTACTACATGTATTTCTAATGCCAGAGAAAGCCAGTTTCACACGAACTACTTTCTGCTAAAAATCTATTACTCGAATGTGTGCACGTTTCGTGCCTATGTGTAAATAGCTGCCAACCACGTCGCTAGTGTGTGTGTGTGTGTGTGTGTGTGTGTGTGAGACACGTCGAATGATCTATCGATTGTGCCCAATCTGGAATTCTAAATTTCCTAGTACGCTGCACACTGCACGGGTTGTGGCGACGTCTTGCTAACATCGGTAGTTAACCTGTTCTGGTCGAGCTCAAACCCATTACAGGAATGGATATTGCGCTTTCGTGTCTTCTTGTTCTTTATTATCTTGTTTGTTTTGTTTTCGCGACACACTGGAAAGGCTGCATGTACCTGTCCTACTAGTGATGTCCTACACGTGAGAAGGAATGTCTGAACGGTATTTGCGTTTTACACAGAAAAATCACACACTACACTTAAACAAGAAAGTAATAGTTAATCGTTTTAATGAAAATTATTTCAGCAGTGAGAAAGCCAGAATTATTAAGTAGAAAATAATTTTCGATGTTACTTGGCACATAAGATACAAATGTTTAAGTAAAAAGGAGCCGGCCGAAGTGGCCGTGCGGTTAAAGGCGCTACAGTCTGGAACCGCAAGACCGCTACGGTCGCAGGTTCGAATCCTGCCTCGGGCATGGATGTTTGTGATGTCCTTAGGTTAGTTAGGTTTAACTAGTTCTAAGTTCTAGGGGACTAATGACCTCAGCAGTTGAGTCCCATAGTGCTCAGAGCCATTTGAACCAAGTAAAAAGGCACTACTTAGCGCGTTCTAGATACTGTCTGACATGTTTGCAAGTATAAATTTTCTTGAGAAAATAAATATAGACAGAAAGGAATTACAGATATTGGCTGCGAGTGGGTGTTTGATTTACATCACTAGGGAAATTTGAAAAATTGACTCGGACCGGCAGCCAACCCGGACCTCCTGCTTACTCGGCAGTTGCCATGACCACTGCGCCATCCGAACACAGTGGTCATCGGAACCGCACGGACAACCCTAGCACGCCTCCCGTTAGATCCAGATTCTCAACTTATCCACACACTACTAAAGCACTGCTCCTTATTCTCATTACCTGCGACATTTCGCCGATTCCCGGAAGAGTGTGTGTGTGTGTGTGTGTGTGTGTGTGTGTGTGTGTGTGTGTGTGTTTGTTTTGCGTGCGCGCGCGTTGAAATGTTTGGACGACACTTTCCCAGTTCTTTCAGTACTCAGGACTGGAGAGAATTTACCACACGATCTTTGACAAGAACATTCACTATAAACTTTTCTTTTTTCATTAAACTATTGTGAATGTTTGTTCCTACATTTTGTTACTATTTTTCGATTCTTTCTTTTTTTGTGAAAAGAATACTCCCGACAACCTCACTTTCACCATTCAGGTGGCAAAGTGTGCAGCAGATCGGTCTCACAACACACGCGGACTGGACGATTAGTGTAGACTGATAATGAAGAACAGATTAAATGTGAAATAGCCTCTTTACAGTTTGGGGCGACGTCCATCTACAATTATGGATTACTCATCGACAAACCAGTATTCCGTAGTAGATGTAAGTAACACAAGAAAAGTCCAGTCCCAATAGCATCCTGAACTAGTAGGTGAGATTGTGACTGGCCGTGAGAAACACAGGATATGGACACAAAGGGTGCAAGCGGAAATACTGTAACCACACCAGCATCGGTGGGTGCGTGGTACCGGCAGCGCAAGCTGCGAGTTCGCGTATCTACAGCGGGAGAATTAATTATGAGCAAATTCTTTTGAAGCGATGTAACTGCTAATCTTGGGACCAAAAGAAACGGAAGGCAGTTCATGTCAAAGATGGCGGCAACTTCCACACTACCGTAGGGAACAAGCACCGTCCAAGGTCTGCAAAGAATTGGTTGACCGTCTCAAGTCAGCCGCAGAATAGGCCCCCCCCCCCCCCCCAAGAGCGTCTTTTATGGTCGCTGAGGAAGCGCAGTGGTATGCCCACTCCGAGGGAAATGTAAGAACTGTAGGCAACCTCACTAGGGGGCAGTGGTGCCATTTTCAGCAGCTTTTGTCAATTAACTGTAATTCTACTTAGTTCGTTTGCAATCTTCTTTCTTCAGCCGTTTCTCTTTGCTTGCTGAGTGTCTCACTCAATCCGCTTCTCTAATTTAATCCTGCTGCGCATCTGTTAAGTTCTGTCTCAATCTATTCATTCTCTTCCGCTGTGAAACTAAACTTGCTGCTCATTCCTCATCTGTTCCAGTTCTTCGTTGTTTTTTCTGTTTCCTTCTTTTCAGTTACACCTCTGGCGGCAACCTCTCCCAATGTTCTAGAAAATTCTCGAACCTCCTGTAATATTCTGTACCATTTTACATCAGTCTCCAACATTCTCCACATTCTAGCCAGTCTGGGCTTTTCGGCTCTCTATTACTAGTTGCTTCATCTGCTTCCCTTTAAGTCCACGGTCCGATGCCCTCTTTTGAAACCCACATCTTTGTAACCAGCTGTTGCAGTTCCACCGAAACCTCCGTCATGGATGGGAGATGGAGGGCTATAGTAGCATGTAACTCCCATGCGGCTGCAGGAAGGGGGAAAGGGGGAATTTATAGTGGCACCCGAAAAACGACGCTTATAATTACTATATATGGTCATTTTGCTTTGCAGACATTCTGAACATCCACCAGCATCTCCTGACTGCGAGTCTGTGGAAAAACACTATCTAATCTAATTTTATCTTTCCGGAGGCTTCCCTTCACACGGAGGGGATGTAACTACAGGGTGACATCCCTGCTTTGAAGACTGTTTCGTGTGACGAACGGGCCAGAGCCGAACATCGGTTCCTTTCACGAGCCGCTGGAGGCTGATCTCATTTGCAGCGCCGCGAGGGAAGCCGACGTGTTAATTTCCCCCCCTCAAAGCGTGAACACGAGCTAACTTTCAAAAGGTTTAATCTTCCACATCGTGGCTGCCCATCGGACCGAGCTATCATCTGATTCGGCAATGCTCCATTGCTTACTCGACAGCACACCCATCTGCTGTTAGTCTACCTAGTTTCACATCCAACGTACAGCCTACAGATTCAGACATAGCGGAGCAGGATGTTTAGCGTAAAAAGAAAAGAAATCTCCCCCCCCCCC
Source organism: Schistocerca nitens (assembly GCF_023898315.1). Lineage (NCBI taxonomy): Eukaryota > Metazoa > Arthropoda > Insecta > Orthoptera > Acrididae > Schistocerca > Schistocerca nitens. Next base: position 225,589,851 of record NC_064619.1, read on the forward strand.
CCCCCCAACGCAGATGTTTGTACTACGGTTAGTTTATGGGTTACTTACCACCACACCATCACCATTTGCACAAAAAAAAATATTATCACTTTACCGAAGAAAGCACGTTTGGACAATGTCAACACTACCAGACCAGGAGTCTGAATTCGTAATTTACAGTAGAGGTGGAGAAGGAGGGTAAGCTACCTCTCTACGTCAACATCTACATAGACGCTCTGCGAGCCACCGTACAGTGCGTGGCGTAGGGTACCCTGTACTACTACTAGTCATTTCCTCTCATGTTCCATTCGCAAAGAGAGCGAGGGAAAAACGGCCATCTATATGCCTTTGTATGAGCCCCAATTTCACGAATCTTATTTTCGTGGTCCTTACGTGCATTCTAAGTTTGGCAGGTGATGGTCGCAGACACAACATCACTGCTACAGTATTCCACGGAAGTCAGTTCATAGATGTGGCGATTGGAGTTCACCTCCTCGGCATCAGTTACCGCCTGAAGATTCTGTACTGAGTCACCGAACCTGGATGCAATATAATAAAATAACATCAAAACGACGAGTGTCGGTGTTTCACTTTATTAAGTAACTAAACGGCTGAAGTCCTGCAGGTCATCAATCACAAGGATGGACATACAAAAAACGTAGCTACATCTATTTTTTATAATATATACGCATATCAATTTGATCAGATATCAAAAAAGGATGAAAAGTTATAATTCAGACATGTGAACGATCTTACCAGTTTCTCGTCACAATTGAGGGGAAACTCTGGTAACGTCTGTGAAAGGTGGCAACCTTCTCGGCCTGGGGTCAGTACGCTGGACACATTTCACTCTGTACAGCGATTTATCTGCTTGTTTAAAGGACTTGGAATTTCTCGCGTCTGTGGACTCTTGCATCTTTTCACGAATGCTGTGATTCCAGACTACATTGAAAATATTCTGCAGTTCATGTCGTCGTGGCTCTGACTCAACTACGAACATACACGACCTGTGTTTATTTCATTTTATAGTTATTTTCAAACTGCTGTATGGGGCCTCGAGTCATATTTGGGTCGCAACAACGTCAAAAATTAGGACTGAACCAAACCACTGTTTAATGTGAGAAAGTGACTAACAAATAATGACATTTTTTTATTATTAATCAGCTCGTGTGACATTTGTATGCTACACCCATAAATCCAAGCTAATAGATGTTTTTCCTGCTCCAAATGGCTTTGAGCACTATGGGACTTAACATCTGAGGTCATCAGTCCCCTAGACTTAGAACTACTTAAACCTAACTAATCTAAGGACATTACACACATCCATGCCCGAGGCAGGATTCGAATCTGCGACCGTAGCGGTCGCGCGGTTCCAGACTGAAGCGCCTAGAACCGCTCGGCCACAACGGCTGGCTGTTTTTCCTTATTATGCATTTCAGTGACAGATCATTTAAATTTTACAGCAATGAGTTCGACCACGGCCGCTATGATGCGGAAAAGTTCCGAAGACATTACTGACTGGTCCCATTGTACGACTTCACCACCACAGCCTCACAAGAGTGAACGCATTCGACTATGTAAGGCGAAACATGTTCACTATCGTTGAGGCTGAAGTACACAGATTACTAGTTTTTCAACCAGCACGTTGAAGACGCTATGAAAACTTGGAAGAAAATTTCGTAGGACGAACAAATATGGAAGGGAACATATCAAAGTCAAGGTCCTCCATGACGTAGCTCTTCTAGCCGTATGTGTGTACGGCAGAGGAGCGGTTGAAAGAAATGGACAACATACAACGGATTATGTCTTACGGATAGAAACAATACGATCGCAGGTGGTAAAGAGTAGTAGAAATGAAAATAGCAATTCGCTTAACATCAAAATTGCAAACGGCACAGAATTTAGTATAGAAGGAATATAACGCCGGTGGTAGGTTTTTTCATGTAAGAGTTAAGATTACAAAGAGTGGCCTAAGTAAGGAATATTTTAAAAATTGGATTGGCACAGGCAGTTAAAGTTTCCCTCGATAAAAGAGCTCTAGTGATACTAGGTATATTAATATGGTTCTGAGGAAGAAATTCATGAAAGCGTGGAAGTGGCAGCATTGTAAGGAAGTGGAACGTGAGAAATCCGGAGAAATAGAAACAGAATTATTTGAAATTTTGATGACTATTGAAAAATGTTGAAAATTAAGTGAACATATGAAGGTATATGTACCTCTCGGCTGAGGTACACACTCTGTAGTCAGAATAACGTAATACCATGAGGCTGTTATGCAGTAATCGAGAAAATCTCAAATACTTCCCTCAAACACCTACGAAGAAGGAACATAGGCTACAAAAAATTTAGTAATTGTATAGAACCACGATGGATTTAAGAGACAATATGGACACCATATGAAAGTCAGATATTTCTCTCAGGTATAGGCATGAGGGCAGTTAAATGTTTTTCAGATTTCCGGCGAAAGATCAGCTCAGCGTTGAAAATTAAAGCATAGTCGTCGATAAGCGTACTGATAAAATGCAACATATTTTTCCGTAGCGCTTCACTTGTGCCTTAATCAGCGTTCGAAAGCTCAGATCCAATATTTCACCACTGGTTACCTGTGTCGACGGGATCGTGTGTCATGCATATGCATGTTCGAGAGAGTGCGAGTATGCAACGAATGCAATGTGATGTGATCTTGCATATGCATGTGACAGACAGGCGGGAGCGCGAAATTGAATGTGTGCTTCAGCGTAGTGGGAAGGGGGCGTCGACTGCTCTGGTCGGGGTCGCTGACACCATGGAAATTTTATCTCCTGCTCTCATTACCCTTCTTTTTATTATAACTTCCGTTATTTCGAAATTCCTGACTAACGTAATACCGGGGAAAATCGCATACGCCGAACCCACAGTGAATTTCGAGAGCATCAGCAATGGAAAGTTACATTAGATTTTGGGTACGAAGTATAAAGCTTCTGCAAGAGAATGCAGGAATCCGAATTAGAATATGAAAGAAAAAATGCTGCTAATTCATGACTGCACAGACTAAGATACAAAAGCTGTTATTAATCACAACGAAAAGCACAGTATCACACTGCAGATTGCTAACAAATGTCACATCACACAGAACAGGCGAAACATGGGACTTAGGGAAGGCAAGAAAAAGGGCCTTACTCAGTTACCGTTGATTGCTGAATAAACACGTACACTTCATTTAAGGAAATAATTTTTTAAAAACAACCATTAAAAAAAATTGACTAACACAAGCTACACAGGCGGCTGAAGGCCTTATTAAGAAAGAATTCAAAATTATTTGTCGGCTGAAGGCCACAAGCAATAGGAATAATTTAAACAAAATATTTTTTAAACAATTAACACAATCAGACCAAATAAAGAAGGGAATGATCCACAGACAGTGCTCGAAGGATCGACCGGGGATAGTCCCTCAAACGTAAGTAAGGTGAGACAGCCAGCCCAGTGTTATACTCTCTTAACAGGATGGCAACTCAAACCAGTCACAGTTAAATGCAAGACCAACACTCGCAAAATCTACCTAACGTGCGATGCACAATACGCGATAGAATAACCCATGCCAGGCAGACGGGGGGACTACACTCTTCACATCGTAAAACAACAAACATTATACAAGAGAACATTTCCAAACGCAAGAATAATCCGAGGTAATCACAACAAGTTGCCTCCACGAATCCAGTACACAGACAGCATTAAAATGATTGCTCATTCAAAACCACACTAGATACACACAGATCCACGAAAACAGTTCCACAAACAACTCAAACAATACTAAAACCAGTCACTGTGGAGCAACAACGACGAATTACAAGTCGACACAAACACAGAGAACCCAGAAGCGCTCCCGAAGACCAAATGCACGTCGTCCGTTGAGACGACCGAGCGAACGACCAACCAATGGTCGCTCTCGATGAAGTCAGGCAAGGCAAACGTCCCAGTATAAATCGTCGACTAACAGCTTATTCCATGAGGTCACTTCGAGACACACACACACACACACACACACACACACACACACACACACACACACACACACACACACACACACACACTGAACCGACACACGACGATCCGGAAATACTAGAGGTCGCTCCAAAGACAGTACCACAGTACTCGCTATCGATAAATGCCGCTGCTGCCACTCACGGACAGACGAAGTGATCAAACGTAGTGGCGACAGTGAACGCACTAAGAAAACGAAAGGTCACGACGCCAACCTGTCAACGGCACAAACGCGAGCCGGAGCACGGCTCAACTGGTACCCACATACGTGACTAGGCCGAAGACACTTTAAAAGTAATAGAGCACAGTACGTTGTCCGGGACAGTAGGAGTTTATCAGTGACAAAGGTATCGTCATGAGTGCCCCACGGAAGTGTGACTGAACCGTTCTTGTTCTCTATATACGAGAGTGGTTTGATAAGTCTGGTAAGTTTCCATGAAAGAATCTAACATTTTTGTTGCGCCTTCCTGGTTGGTAAGTCTGATCACTCCAAGGATCTTATGAAGAATTTCAACTATTTACAGCGTACAGTTCATTGCTGATAGCCGTCTGAAATGGTCGATGCCGAAAAAAAAAAAAAAAAAAAAAAAAAAAGAGAGAGAGAGAGAGAGAGAAAGAAATCGAGTTTCGTGCTGTTATTAAACAGTTCCATTTGAAGGACTGGACTGCTGCACAAATCAAAACTGAATTAGATGAAGTTCATGCGGAGCCTTCACAATCTTTGGAGACCATTTAAGAAATTTAAACGTGATCGGTCAAGCACCGGAGACGAAGAGCGCTCCGGCCGTCGAATTGAGGTCACCACAAAGGAAACCATTGACAAAATCCACGATATGGTAATACAAGACCAAGGAATAAAAATTCGTGACATTGCTGAGACTGTAGTCATCTCAACTGAGCGAATGCATAACATCCTGCACGGAGAAATGGCTATGAAGAAGCTGTGTCCGAAACGGACGCCGCGATTGCTCAGAGTCGACGGAAAGCGCATCCGGCACGACATGTCAGCACAATGTCGGCAAGATTTTTTGCGGCGGCGTGTTACTGTTGAAACCTGGATCCGTCATTACATACCAGAATCAAAACGGCCGTCAGAACAAGTGAAAGAGCACCGATGAAGGCAAAGACCATTTCGTCAGCTGATAAGGTGATGACCTGTGGTTTTTTGAGATTCACAAGGAATAATCCTTAGATTACTTAAAAAAAGGCAGAACCATAACTGCTTCATTGTTGGATCGTCTCAAAGTTGCGTCAGCTGAAAGAAGACCAAGGTTGGCACGCAAAAAAGTGCTCTTCCACCAGGAGAACGCACCGTTCTACACATCAGCGATAACAGCGGCAAAAGTACATTAACTGGGCTTTGAATCCACCCTATTCACCAGACTGTGCACCAAGTGACTTCTTTTTGTTTCCTAACTTGAAGCTTTGCCTTACTGGGACGAAATCATCATCAAATGAGGAAGTGGTAATTGCAGTCAACAAGTCGTTGCAGAGTTCGACAAATTACTTTTTCGATGCGATGAAAAAGCTGGACCAATTGATATCCCTTAACAGATTTATCAAACCACCCACGCACTTAACCGATGTGACAGATACGGTGAGCAGCAATCTGAGACTGTTTGCTGATTATGTTGCAGTGTACGGAAGTTTCGTCACTGAGTGACTGGAAGAGAACACACGTTGACTTGGGCAGAATATATACCTGATGTTATGAATTGCAGCTTGCTCTACACGGGGGAAAATGCCAGTTAATCCAGACAATAGGAAAAAGCATCTTCCAATGTTAGAATGTAGTATTAGTGCTATGGTGTTAGACAGTCTTAAAGTTGCAATTCGATGTAAAACGGAACGAACTCGTAAAGTCGGTTGTATGGAAGTCAAATGATCGACATTCGTTTACTGAGAGGATTCAAGGAAAACGTAGTAACTCATCTGTAAAGAAGACCGTTCATGGAACACTTGTGCGACCCATTATGGAATACTGCTGGAGTTTTTGGGATCCCCACCAGGTCTACGAGTATTATGGAAATACTCCATGAACTCAAATGCGAATCCTCGAGAGTAGAATACGTTTTTTTTAGCCTAACACTGTAGAGAAAATTTAAAGAATCGGCTTTTTGCGACAGACTACAGAACGGTTCTACTGAGACCAACGCACATCTCGCGAAGAGACCGCAGAGTAACAGGGCAGCAGAAGTCGAGACTCGTATGTAAGCGTAAAGACAGTTTTTTTCCATAGCTGAATTTTCGAGTGGAACAAGAATGGCAATGACTCGCAGGGGTACAGCGTCTTCTCCGCCATGGAATGTAGGATGTGTTGCGAAGTTCGTATGTAGATGTATCTTCACTATCTGACCGAAAGTATCGGGACACCCCCTACGGTTTTCATATTAGGTGCATTGTGCTGCCACCTACTGCCACGTACTCCATATGAGCGATCTCAGTAGTCAGACATCGTGAGAGAGCAGAATGGGGCGCTCTGCAGAACTCAGACTTCGAGCGTGGTCAGGTGATTGGGTGTCGCTAGTGTCATACGTCTGTACGTGAGATTTCCACACTCCTACACATACCTACGTCCACTGTTTCCGATGTGATAATGAAGTGGAAACCTGAAGGGACACGGACAGCACAAAAGCGTTCAGGCCGACCTCGTGTGCTGACTAACAGAGACCGCCGACAATTGAAGAGGGTCGTAACGTGTAATAGGCAGATATCTATCCAGACCATCACACAGGAATTCCAACCGCACCAGGATCCACTGCAAGTACTATGACAGTTAGGCGAGGGGTGAGAAAACTTGGATTTCATGGTCGAGCGGCTCTTCGTAAGCCACACATCACGCTGGTAAATGTCAAACGATGCCTCGCTTGGTGTAAGGAGCGTAAACATTAGACGACTGAACAGTAGAAAAACGTTGTGTGGAGTGTCGAATCCAAGTGGCTATCAGTTGGCAGGGTGGGGATATGGCGAATGCCCAGTGAACGTCATCTGACAGGTGTGTAGTGCTAACAGTAAAATTCGGAAGCGGTGGTGTTATCGGGTAGTCGTGTTTTTCATGGAGGGGGGCTTGCACCCCTTGTTGTTTTGCGTGGAACTATCACAGTACAGACCTACATGTTTGAAGGACCTTCGTGCTTCCCACTGTTTAAGAGCAATTCGGGGGTGGCAATTGCATCTTTCAACATCATCGAGCACGTGTTCATAATGCACGGCCTATGGCGGAGTGGTTACACGACTATAACACCCCTATAGTGGGTTGGCCTGCACAGAGTCCTGACCCGACTCCTACAGAACATCTTAGGGACGTTTTGTAACGCCGACCTCGTGCCAGGCCTCACCGACCCACATCAATACCTCTCCTCAGTGCAGCACTCCGTAAAGAGTTGGCTGCCATTCTCCAACAAACCTTCCAGCACCTGATTGAACGTATGCCTGCGAGAGTGGAACTGTCATGAACGCTAAGGGTGGCTCAACACGATATTGAATTCCAGCATTACCGATGGAGGACGCCACGAACTTTTAAGTCATTTTCAGCCAGGTGCCCGGATAGTTTTGATCACATAGTGTAGTTTCGCGGCGCCGACTGACAAGCACGATGTAACACTCCCACACATTTTCAGGAGGAATGGAAGTATGCATCCGCACTGTCATGCAGTATCATTGTGAATGGGATGATATCCAGAATGGTTATTATTAAACCTTGGCTACTTGAGAAAACCGCCATGAAAGAGTAATGATCATAGGACAAAGAATTTTTTTGGAAAAACGAAATACATGCGGAAAGAAACATCACACTTTGGTTTCCATGGGAGAGTGTAACGCATGTTACCTGAGGACCGTGTTTTTGTCTCAGATTTCAAACGTTGGTTAGTATGATGATCATCTACATCCACGACAGCCTGAAACCGCACTACAGAGAGCTCTACTGCTGCCCGAAACGCTCAGGTGGGATGTCGGCTACCTTCCTCATCTTCAGCCTCAAACATGAGTTAGTGCCCGCTGACAAACTATGTCCTGCTGGTATCCCCACAGCCGGAAATCACACGGCCTATCCCAGGAACAATTCCCAAACCTGCAGTTAATTCGAATTTCCGAATCATTTTCTCCAAACTCGGTGCGGGCAGAGGAACTCTGCGTACTCTTTTGATGCGTCGATACTCCCGCAGAGCAGTAGCGCTGTTGATAAAACAGCTGCTCGCCTTATGCAGGCCCACCTTGACAGTCCAACTGTAATGCGCACCGATGCCTATGTTTCAGCTAGGACTGTTGATATTTTTAAAAGCATCGGGAATCCTGTACATCGGTGAGCTGTCGCCTGACACCACTCCAGTCGCAAATGGCGGTGGCATATGGTCACTGGAATGCTTGGTACATGGCGTCTGTGTCGGAGATGTCGTTGAAGTAATCGAATTTTAACAGTTCATCATTGTGGTTGCAACTGCTACCAGCTATCATGTACAGTGGCCACGTTGCTGCCAAGTCTTTCTGCAGGATCTTAGAGGAAACATCCAACTTCTCGTATCCCTGTTACACGACCTCGTTGAAACTGTGACGTGTTCATAATGGCGTCCCTGTCGCCTTACAGGCATTCTTGACCGACATCAGCTCACCACGTCCAATCTCAAAGGTAACTGACGCTCATGAGAGTTACACCGTGTATTTAAAGGAAATCTGATCGGCATCCTCATAATGGCGCTACTAGCATTACCCTTACGCGAATGGCGCGAAATTTGAATGGACATGATCTTTCGGATGTCTCCCACCTTTCGTTTATGTCGCGCAAATCCTTCTTGGTGCAGCGAAACATGCCTCTGCTCTCGGTTGGGGTATACAGAACAACTCGTCGGGGGAGGGGGGCACTGCTAGTACTGATGGAGCTCCGTCCCCTTGACATACAACCCACCAGTAAACAGGTCGCCTGCTATTGGGTGAAGAAGGAAAGGAGGGAAAAAGATAGTGGAAATAATGGAGGTATACGTTGGGGATAAGCCTGGAATAAAAAGAAGGGGGGAAGAACTGGGGCAAGAGCAGTGGGATAACGATGAAACGGGGCGAAGAACTTATGAGTTGTTGCCACACACTGAGGAGCGATTACAGCTTAAATATCTCAGACCAACTATGCAGTATCGATAGTTGCGATACTGCGCCTGCCACGAGACGAAACGCAGGTTGGCAGCAAAGTTGCTGCGGCCGCCACGAGGGCGCCCCGCCACGCAGCAACCAATAGGAGAAGAGCACCGAGTCTTCCTGTTGAGAAGACGACGAGCCGTACAGCAGCTACCCAGCGGAGAAGAACAAATTATCTATGAACATTGTATCCTGTACTTTGCTTCGCTCAACATATCAGTAGTTATGTAATCTGTTTATTTCTCTTAATACAAGTTATTAATAATTGTTTGCTTTGTGCTGCATATCCTCACATCCTGGAAAACTTCCTCGAATTGAACCCACACTTTTGCTCTGCTTATCCACTAAGGATACAGCAAACTAGAAGACTGCTGCACTTTCTTACTAGACATGGACCCTACCCGACATACCTATGTCGGTTCGGGAAGCGGCCTACACCTGCGTGTGACTGTGGTGCCGTGCAAGGCACTCCAGACCATGTGGTGTATGGGTGCCCCTCTTCGACGACGTTGCAGAGGAACTTAGACAACAACTTCCTAACCACGACACGAACCATCTCCTCAGGCATGAGAACAACTTTCACGTCGTGAACAAGCTTTCAGATCCAATTCCAGTAAAGTTCTCAAAGAATTTTTACGGAACAATCGATAGTACACCACTCGCCATTAAAATTGCTACACCACGAAGATCACGTGCTACAGACGCGAAATTTAACCGACAGGAAGAAGATGCTGTGATATGCAAATGATTAGCTTTTCACAGCATTCACACAAGGTTAGCGCCGGTGGTGACACCTACAACGTGCTGACATGAGGAAACTTTCCAACCGATTTCTCATACACAAACAGCAGTTGACGGGCGTTGCCTGGTGAAACGTTGTTGTGATGCCTCGTGTAAGGAGGAGAAATGCGTACCATCACGTTTCCGACTTTGATAAATGTCGGATTGTAGCCTATCGCGATTGCGGTTTAGCCCGCATCTCGTGGTCGTGCGGTAGCGTTCTCGCTTCCCACGCCCGGGTTCGATTCCCGGCGGGGTCAGGGATTTTCTCTGCCTCGTGATGGCTGGGTGTTGTGTGCTGTCCTTAGGTTAGTTAGGTTTAAGTCGTTCTAAGTTCTAGGGGACTTATGACCACAGCAGTTGAGTCCCATAGTGCTCAGAGCCATTTTTTTGATTGCGGTTTATCGTATCGCGACATTGCTGCTCGCGTTGTTCGTGATCAAACGACTGTTAGCAGAATATGGAATCGGTGGGTTCAGGAGGGTAATACCGAACGCCGTGCTGGATCCCAACGGCCTCGTATCGCTAGCAGTCGAGATGACAGGCATCTTATCCACATGGCTGAAACGGATCGTGCAGCCACGTCTCGATCCCTGAGTCAACAGATAGGGACTTTTGCAAGCAACAACCATCTGCACCAACAGTTCGACGACGTTTGCAGCAGCATGGACTATCAGCTCGGAGACCATGGCTGCGGTTACCCTTGACGCTGCATCACAGACAGAAGCGCCTGCGATGGTGTACTCAGCGACGAACCTGGGTGCGCGAATGACAAAACGTCATTTTTTCGGATGAATCCAGGTTCTGTTTACAGCATCACGATGGTCGTATCCGTGTGTGGCGACATAGCGGTGAACGCACATTGGAAGCGTGTATTCGTCATTGCCATACTGGCGTATCACCCGGCGTGATGGTATGGGGCGCCATTGATTACACGTCTGTCACCTCTTGTTCGCATTGACGGCACTTTGAACAGTGAACGTTACATTTCCGACGTGTTACGACCCGTGGCTCTACCCTTAATTCGATCCCTGCGAAACGCTACATTTCAGCAGGATAATGCACGACCGCATGTTGCAGGTCCTGTAGGGTCCTTTCTGGATACAGAAAATGTTTGACTGCTGCCCTGGCCAGCACATTCTCCAGATCTCTCACCAATTCAGAACGTCTGGTCAATGGTGGCCGAGCAACTGGCTCGTCATAATACGCCAGTCACTACTCTTGATGGACTTTGGTATCGTGTTGAAGCTGCGTGGGCAACTGTACCTGTACACGCCATCCAAGCTCTGAGCTCTGTTTGACTCAATGACCACGCGTATCAGCGCCGTTATTAAGGCCAGAGGTGGTTGTTCTGGGTGCTGATTTCTCAGGGTCTATGTACCCAAATTGCGTGAAAATGTAATCACATGTCAGTTCTAGCAGATTATATCTGTCCATTGAATACCCGTTTATCATCTGCATTTCTTCTTGGTGTAGCAATTTTAATGGGCAGTAGTGTATTTCATACCCGAATTAGACTCCGTGCACCTCTCCTATTCCGCCGGGACATGGACTTGGCCAGCCGCTTCACGGCTGGGATCCATCATATCTCGGATGAGGGGGTGGGGGGTATGTGCACACTTTTCATCGAACATGACACGCACCGACAATGACAGCATAGATAAGAAATAGGTTAGTTGTAGGATAAGCTAGGAAAACCCCTTACGATAGTACGCAACGATTAACGTCTCCGGCCAGCCCAGTGCCAGGGGTTAGCTCGGTGGGCAAGGCCGCCAACAACAACGTAGGTTTGTTAAACGCTGGCACATCTGTAACGCTGCAGGTACTGCACAGCAGTTAGGTTTAGGTAGTAGCATATACATCACCAATAAAAACTGTATATCATCATACCTATAGCGTTAACAATTATGCTGCATTAGTTGTAATATGACTATAATATTAGGACCCACCAATGTAGTAAAGTAGTGGGTTTGATATATATTCTTGTAATTCATTTCAATAAAGATTTTTTTTTTAAATCCTCCTTGGCGTTGAGATTTTCTTGCGTCAATGTATTTTAATGTTTTCAGTACTCTATAGTTCTAAATCTTGCGAGACTTCGTGGAAAATGGTTGCGCTGTCTATCAATTTATTATATAGCATTTAATACACTGCCAGACAACGCTGTCGTTCATTGTGTTGTTGTTGTTGTGGTCTTCAGTCCTGAGACTGGTTTGATGCAGCTCTCCATGCTACTCTATCCTGTGCAAGCTTCTTCATCTCCCAGTACCTACTGCAACCTGCATCCTTCTGAATCTGCTTAGTGTATTCATCTCTTGGTCTCCCTCTACGATTTTTACCCTCCACGCTGCCCTCCAATACTAAATTGGTGATCCCTTGATGCCTCAGAGCTTGTCCTACCAACCGACCCCTTTGTGCCACAAATTTCTCTTCTCCCTAATTCTATTCAATACCTCCTCATTAGTTATGTGATCTACCCATCTAATCTTCAGTATTCTTCTGTAGCACCACATTTCGAAAGCTTCTATTCTCTTCTTGTCTAAACTATTTATCGTCCACGTTTCACTTCCATACATGGCTACACTCAATACAAATACTTTCAGAAACGACTTCGTGACACTTAAATCTGTACTCGGTGTTAACAAATTTTTCTTTTCCAGAAACGCTTTCCTTGCCATTGCCGGTCTACATTTTATATCCTCTCTACTTCGACCATCATCAGTTATTTTGCTCCCCAAATAGCAAAACTCCTTTACTACTTTAAGTGTCTCATTTCCTAATCTAATTCCCTAAGCATCACCCGACTTAATTCGATTACATTCCATTATCCTCGTTTTGCTTTTGTTGATGTTCATCTTATATCCTACTTTCAAGACACTGTCCATTCCGTTCAACTGCTCTTCCAAGTCCTTTGCTGTCTCTGATAGAATTACAGTGTCATAGGCGAACCTCAAGTTTTTATTTCTTCCCCATGGATTTTAATACCTTCTCCGAATTTTTCTTTCGTTTCCTTTACTGCTTGCTCAATATACAGATTGAATAACATCGGGGAGAGGCTACAATCCTGTCTCACTCCCTTCCCAACAACTGCTTCCCTTTCATAACCCTCGACTCTTATAACTGCCATCTGGTTTCTGTACAAATTGTAAATAGCCTTTCGCTCCCTGTATTTTACCCCTGCCACCTTTAGAATTTGAAAGAGAGTATTCCAGTCAACATTGTCAAAAGCTTTCTCTAAGTCTACAAATGCTAGAAACGTAGGTTTGCCTTTCCTTATTCTTTCTTCTAAGATAAGTAGTAAGGTCAGTATTTCCTCACGTGTTCCAACATTTCCACGGAATCCAAAATGATCTTCCCCGAGGTCCGCTTCTACCAATTTTTCCATTCGTCTGTAAAGAATTCACGCTAGTATTTTGCTGCTGCTGTGACTTATTAAACTGATAGTTCGGTAATTTTCACATCTGTCGACACCTGCTTTCCTTGGGATTGGAATTATTATATTCTTCTTGAAGTCTGAGGGAATTTCGCCTGCCTCAGACATCTTGCTCACCAGATGGTAGAGTTTTGTCATGACAGGCTCTCCCAAGGCCGTCAGTAGTTCTAATGGAATGTTGTCTACTCCCGGGGCCTTGTTTCGACTCAGGTCTTTCAGTGCTCTGTCAAACTCTTCACGCAGTATCACATCTCCCATTTCATCTTCATCTACATCCTCTTTCATTTCCATAATATTGTCCTCAAGTACATTGTAGGAAGTGGAAATTTTTTCCGAGTCATTCATTACGATCGTCAAATTGCGATACCTCCTGGTAGCTCCTGACTGTAACGTAGTATCGAAACCCTCTATTCTGGTGCCAGCACGAGGTTAGATCAACGTTTCTGGTCTCCTTTAAACCCGCATACCCCTGAGCGCGGCCAGCGCGTTAATGTTGAATGAGCGTTGAGGAGCCAGAGACGTCCAGACCGGACTGGCAGCCGCTCGCCGGATTACGCGGCTCCTGGGAGGATGCTGCGGCGCCTGCCTGTCTGCCCCCCCGCTTACTGATGCAGCCGGCGTGCCCGCACCGGCAGCGATGCCGTCTCCGCCGCTGAATGGGCTGCTGGCCGATACGTCCCAAGCGTCTTCCACTGCGAGCTCCCTCCCTGCTGTCAGTGACACGCCGACCGCTCAGCTGACGGGTAAGTGGCCGCGGGAGCGGTACAAGTTCTCGGCACTCAAGCTGGAACTTCAGTGAAGTCAATACTGAACTAGTGGTGACATTGATGTGTTTGGACTACCTCGTCCTTCCACTAGGACAAATGTATTTCAATTACAGCGTTTATATGACATAGAGAATTGGGACGGAAGGAAGGAAAAGGGATGGGTGGGAATTGCTGACATCTAGCCGCACAGGGCATTGTGTTCATACAATGGTACCGCTTCGGCTATCCGGGAACGGACCCTGGCGCAATGGAATTTCCAACTTTTCGCACGCTGCAGTGCAACGCACTTCATGACAAGCGGTTAATCTGCGTTAGTCCCGGTCCGGCACAAACTTTCGGCTTTCGCCATTGCATTACCACAATGCCATGTGCGGCTGGAAGTCGCAAATTCCCACCCATCCCGTCCCTATCTTTCCCCATTCTCTATTTCATATAAATGAAGGCGCCAGCCGCTTCATAACAAGTGAGGTCTGTTGTGTCTTGTGTCGGGCGTGTCAGGCAGATCAGGCAACTCAAATACGAATGTTGGAACTCGTAATTTAATAGTGGCAACTATTTATTTACGGCTCGTACAAAATACGAGTAGATACGTGTTTCAAAGTTTTACTGACCTTCAAAGTAGTCACCAGCATTGTGCACAACCCGCTGCCAGCGATGTGGAAGTCGCAGGATACTCTTAGCAGTGCCAGTTGTGTTGACAGTTCGAGTGGCGCGGTCTATTGTCCGACGAATTTGTAGCAGTTCTGAAGTTATTGCCGTGCACATGGTTACCTTCAGTTTAGAAATCGAGTTGAACTCACGAGGGATTAAGTCAGGGGAGCGCTGTAGGTAGTATAGCACTTAGCAGCCCCATCAGTCAAACAAATCAGCAACAGCTTGCATTGTACGTGCTTCAGCATTGTCCTGCAAAATGGTCAGGTCCTGTAGAAAGTGTCATCACTCCTGTCTCTAAGCTGGTCGTAGGTTGTGTTCCAAAAATGAACAGCATAGAGACAGAAGTGATGACACTTTCTGCAGGACAATGCTCAAGCACGCACAGTGCAAGCTGTTACTGATTTGTTTGACTGATTGGGCTGCTAAATGCTATACCATCCCATCTACTGCACTCCCCTGACTTAATCCCTCGTAAGTTCAACTCTGTTTCTGAACTGACGGAAACACTTCACGGTATTCGCTTCAGAACTGCTACAAATTCGTCGGGCAATAGACCGCGCCAGTCGAACTGTCAACACAACTGGCACTGCTAACAGTATCCTGCGACTTCCACATCGCTGGCAACGGGTTATTCACAATGCTGGTGACTACTTTGAAGGTCAGTAAAACTTTGAAACACGTATCTATTGTGTACGAGCTGTAAGTAAATAGTTGCCACTATTAAAGTTCTAACCCTCGTATATACGTTAATGTACAGGTTGTTTATAATAAAATTTCCGCTACCCTAGTCAGTGTAGACGGAAAAATATTTGCAGTACTCTTATACGTATCCAACTTTATGGGAATTATGTTCACACACTGTGCGGTACAGGATTTGCGTGGTTGGTACTTCTATTTTCATGACTTTTCCGTTAGGCGCCGGTACTGGTTCGACGACTTAGGGTTGAAACTAGGGCTGTTGACAGAATATCGATACTTTTCCAAAAAATGTAGATATATATCGGCGATATTTTTCCGCTGACTTATTCATATCAAAACGGCATTATCACATGACGGTATTTTTATTATATTTTTTTTCACAATTTTCGGAAAATATTTGAAGTTGTTCTTTTTGAAATAGTAGCAGGGCATAATTTTACTTCTTCTGTGTGACGGACTCTTAATACTTTATGAGCTTTCATCAAGTCCAATCTTTCTTTTTGATTGTGTGAAGCAAGTATATGTGGCACGAAAGAGGAACTCCAATTGTGGTGTGAATGGATTAAGATACCAATGTGAAGAAGTAGCACAGCAGTTCCTTTAAAAAACATTTTAATGCAACCAATGTGCTATTTCTTCAGGTCGTCATTCTTAAAAAACAGTTGCTGAAAATGAAAGAAAATCTAAATGATGGTCTTTGCAGTGGGCGGAGACGTGAGGAGAAATACTGACGTAATCGGCGCTCGGCGCTGCCAACAGAGACTGCGACGTTTAGCTTCACCACGCAGTTTCGACACTACAGCTCCTAGGTCGCTAGAGTTTACAAAAAAGAGAAGACCAGGGAAGTCGACATGGAGTGTTCCGGACAAATGCGGTATGTGACTAAACGGAACGGTGGACCTATCAGACATCTTTTATTACGCCACTTACAGGCAGTTACCATCGTTAGCAAAGTGGTTCTCGGCTAGCGTGAACATCAATCGTTTTCCTTCAATTCTTGTTCTAAGGCGGATAGGCACGCTGCTTGCTTGTTGATTTAGAGAATGTCTAATAATACACTCCTGGAAATGGAAAAAAGAACACATTGACACCGGTGTGTCAGACCCACCATACTTGCTCCGGACACTGCGAGAGGGCTGTACAAGCAATGATCACACGCACGGCACAGCGGACACACCAGGAACCGCGGTGTTGGCCGTCGAATGGCGCTAGCTGCGCAGCATTTGTGCACCGCCGCCGTCAGTGTCAGCCAGTTTGCCGTGGCGTACGGAGCTCCATCGCAGTCTTTAACACTGGTAGCATGCCGCGACAGCGTGGACGTGAACCGTATGTGCAGTTGACGGACTTTGAGCGAGGGCGTATAGTGGGCATGCGGGAGGCCGGGTGGACGTACCGCCGAATTGCTCAACACGTGGGGCGTGAGGTCTCCACAGTACATCGATGTTGTCGCCAGTGGTCGGCGGAAGGTGCACGTGCCCGTCGACCTGGGACCGGACCGCAGCGACGCACGGATGCACGCCAAGACCGTAGGATCCTACGCAGTGCCGTAGGGGACCGCACCGCCACTTCCCAGCAAATTAGGGACACTGTTGCTCCTGGGGTATCGGCGAGGACCATTCGCAACCGTCTCCATGAAGCTGGGCTACGGTCCCGCACACCGTTAGGCCGTCTTCCGCTCACGCCCCAACATCGTGCAGCCCGCCTCCAGTGGTGTCGCGACAGGCGTGAATGGAGGGACGAATGGAGACGTGTCGTCTTCAGCGATGAGAGTCGCTTCTGCCTTGGTGCCAATGATGGTCGTATGCGAGTTTGGCGCCGTGCAGGTGAGCGCCACAATCAGGACTGCATACGACCGAGGCACACAGGGCCAACACCCGGCATCATGGTGTGGGGAGCGATCTCCTACACTGGCCGTACACCACTGGTGATCGTCGAGGGGACACTGAATAGTGCACGGTACATCCAAACCGTCATCGAACCCATCGTTCTACCATTCCTAGACCGGCAAGGGAACTTGCTGTTCCAACAGGACAATGCACGTCCGCATGTATCCCGTGCCACCCAACGTGCTCTAGAAGGTGTAAGTCAACTACCCTGGCCAGCAAGATCTCCGGATCTGTCCCCCATTGAGCATGTTTGGGACTGGATGAAGCGTCGTCTCACGCGGTCTGCACGTCCAGCACGAACGCTGGTCCAACTGAGGCGCCAGGTGGAAATGGCATGGCAATCCGTTCCACAGGACTACATCCAGCATCTCTACGATCGTCTCCATGGGAGAATAGCAGCCTGCATTGCTGCGAAAGGTGGATATACACTGTACTAGTGCCGACATTGTGCATGCTCTGTTGCCTGTGTCTATGTGCCTGTGGTTCTGTCAGTGTGATCATGTGATGTATCTGACCCCAGGAATGTGTCAATAAAGTTTCCCCTTCCTGGGACAATGAATTCACGGTGTTCTTATTTCAATTTCCAGGAGTGTAAATCAATACTTAAATATACTGTTCTAAAACTATTACTGATGAACTTGTACCGTAACACATGGACTCTTTTCAAGTTAAGTTTCCAGTTCATGTAAATAAAGAACCGTATTAATGCACGTGTGCACTGATGTTTTAGAAAGAGGATACCGGCCACCATAACGTTGCGGTACAATACTCAACTGAAGGTATCCTATGGCTTTTATCACCTCAGTGTAGTTCAGCCGATATATACGAGACAATATATGAACTACATACACAATCCTTCGTTTTGAGTCGGATTCTATACAAAGAAAACCATTTCGCTTGTCATCTCGATGTATGCCACTATTTGTAGCAGAAGTTAAATACATGACTTACGAAAAATGACACACTACGTATTGTATCATCTCTCAGTTTATACAATCTGCGGATCAGGGCGGAATATGTGGCCGAGAGTGGACTACTTTCTACAGGACGTTAATGAAGGTTTCTTCCTGTACCATTTACGGATAGTGCATGCGAGTTGTTTGCCTGACTATATTTGCACGATCTGCATGGGATAGATACCCAGTTTCTACCTCGAAACATGGTTTTTGTTGTCGCGAGATACGAGGCGTGTGTGTTCACGAGTCCGCCAATTTACATTTTTTCAAGGTTTTTTTTGTTAAAGTCTCTGTCCAGTCAAATAAACCTGTGTCCATTTTCGCCTTAAAACCGTGCCTCAAAGCCTTCGAAACTGAGGTTTTACTGCAAATAATCCCACTACAAACTACTAACAGTTTATTCGGTTGTGCACTGTATCCAGCTTGTGCCAGTTGATGAACTCACGGCTGATATCAAACGCAGAATAATGAGAAATAAATAAAAACCCTCAGCATCTTGCGGTGATTGTTTCCCATAAAGTACTTGTGACTATTCGATCCGCCCATCTTTGTCACTAGCAATGTATATTTATCTCTTATAGCTGAACAGTATTGAAGTAGGGGCCGTACAAGTGTACCGTATGATTATCTCTTTTGCATTCAAATTATCGTACCAATTAATCCATTTAAACGTAGCCTACCACTTGCTTTACCCACAAATAAACCGATATACTCCATTTCATTTCTATACACATTGTTACTCTCAAATATTTGCATGACATGACTGATTATAGTTGTGATCCATTAATCCTACAGTGAAAACACGCTTTTACGTTTCGTGAATTTATATTAAGAGCATAATACTGGAAAGATAGATGTCGCGTCTGGGAAAACTACAGAGATCATTAGAAAAGGGAAGCATCTGTGTGAATATTACAGATGGTTAAGTCCGTTCTAAGCAAAGAAAGGAGAACTGAGAAGTAGAAGAAATATATAGAAAGGCTATACAAGAGAAAGAAAACTTTAATGCAATGTTACTGAAAGGGAAGAGAAAGTCTATGAAGGTGAGATGGGCGATCTGATATTGTGAAAAGGCTTGACAAAGCTCTGGAAACACATTCAGACCAAACAACGTATTTGGACTGTACGGCATTCCCCGAAAATTTTTGAGATCGTTAGGAAGCCAGCCATGACGAAACTATTCCAACTGTGTGTAAGGTTTATCAGACAGGCGAAATACCCATACACTTCAGTAATAGTGTAATAATTCCAATTCCAAAGTAAGGCGAGCCCTGATAGGTATGAATACAACTAATCATTTGTTTGATAATTCCTACTTGCAAAATATTGACATGATTTATTTACGGAAGCCACATACCTCGTCATGACTATTATATTTATTCAAATAAATCCTATTACTTACAGCATACATCTTGTGCTTCCGAGCTGTTTGTAAATTTTATGAAAAGTTTTATTACATATTAAGAAAATAATTGGCTCATAAGGAGTGAACCTGACACTTTTTATATCTTCTAATGTTAACTGTTGGATGTGTCAGAAAGTTATTGCAGCAACGTTAATAATCTTACATTTATTTTATTCCTATACAAATCTTAAATTTTATTAGAGACCGTAATTGATCTACTATGAACGTTACGTATTACGTAGTTCATATAGACAGAGCCATACAGCCAGCCGATGTGTTCGCTGCAAAAGCAACCTTCATTGCAAAAAATGGTTCAAATGGCTCTGAGCACTATGGGACTTCTGAGGTCATCAGTCCCCTAGAACTTAGAACTAATTAAACATAACTAACCTAAGGACATCACACACATCCATGCCCGAGGCAGGATTCGAACCTGCGACCGTAGCAGTCGCACGGTTCCGGACTGCGCGCCTAGAACCGCGAGACCACCGCGGCCGGCAGGAAATACTGATATGCAATTTAATGCAGAAGTGATATAGGTTATGTCACGAGTTGTGGCTTTTCTAAGTACTTCTTGTGTTTTTAGCACTGGTACTTCAAACCAGCCGAAATCTGGATCTGCTCAGCCCTATTTCTGTGAACCACCTATTAATGGTCCTTGATTATGACGAATCCAGGACTCTGAGACTCTCTCTACCGATTGATCAATCCTCACGTTCTGTCGTCTCTCTAGTCGACCACTTTCTTTTTGACGCTGTATTCGGCCATGGTTCACCCATTTCTGCCTACATCGTCGAGCTGTCTCAAATACGGACATCTGCGTATATTTTTCATGGGGCCGTCTCCGATTCGTGGTTACAGTCCACTGAGTACCCGGAATGAAATTCGCGAAGACTTTATGCTATGGTATCGCCATGTTCCCTGTTTACCATTCTTGCCAGGTGCGTGGTAAAATTGCGCTGCAGTGTTACACTTGCATCCATCCGCCGCGAAGGTTTACAATTTTGCATTTTCTGTCGCCTTTATGAATATCACTTTGTCACCAATTTGCTTAAATCCTTTATGTTTTAAAATCTCAAAGGAAAATATGCCATCGAATGCACCCATGGCTAAATGTGTATTGTCATGGCTAAACTGCGTCACGGACAGAACAGAAACACACTTAAGAGTCAAACATATGACTAACTGCCTGACAGAAAGTTGGCCCACCATTAGAACTTCATACAGCAGTGTTTATGCAGGGCATGAATTCGACAGCCCTTGCCAGATTTCCGGAGGTAGGCTATGTGAAGTCAGATTGTAACCTACCCACAAAAATTTTAAATGTCAATAATAGTGAATTGTAACCTCCCAGCAGGTTCGAATCCTGCCTCGGGCATGGGTGTGTGTGTGATGTCCTTAGGTTAGTTAGGTTTAAGTAGTTCTAAGTGACTTATGACCTAAGATGTTGAGTCCCATAGTGCTCAGAGCCATTTTTAACCTCCCAGCAAGAATATGAAAGTCAATGTTAAGTGAAATGTTGTCTTCCCACAAAACTGAATAATAAAAATGAGCCAAGCGTAACCTCCTTGCAAAATTAAAGAATAATAATGGCCCAAATGTAAACTCCCCACAAAATTAACGTTAAGATGATTGATCATTAAACCCACAATAATATTAATTAAATAATGATCTATGAACTGAATGCAACATCTCAACAGCAATAATTAAACCTGATAAATTTATAGAGGCAGCAGCGCTGACCTTCGGCCCTGTGAAATAATTAAACCTGAACAAAAAAACCAAAATTCTTACCTCAGTAAACTGCATCTATATCTGCTCTTATTTTTCGGCACAGCTCCGTGCAATGCTGGCGTATATTTAATTTTGATTCTTGGAGGAAATGCATAGGAAATATTCTTTAAATTGAAATGATTACTTTTCTTTAAAAGATTTACTTTATAAAAAATTATTATTGGGGTATTTCTTGAACAAATTAATTACAATTACCATACATTATTAGCTGAGCGCAATGCTGCTTCATTACCTTCTACAATAATATACATATCGCCCACCACAATCCTGACCAGATTCGGAAGAACAGCACGCCGTCGACGCATGCCGACTCCCGCAGACTAGCACCGACTACTACACCAGACTGCTACTACTATCCGACTGTCTACTCCCTCTGCCGACTCGCCACACACTACTGCCGACTGACTACTACTGCAGACAGAGTGCAACTCGCAACTGTTCCTGCCGAGTCGCTACACACTACTAAACTCTTGCGCTGTCAAGCGCAGACTAGCCACGATAAATAACTCTCTGGTCAGAGATTCTGTCATGCCTCGCCATCGCTGGTAATGAATACATATGAAACGTACGCGTTTCAAGATATTTAGGCATGTCACACAGTTCCAGCAAATTGATTGTGGGCGTGGATCTAACGGCCTGTAGGATGCCAGTTGTATTCCATGAAATACAGACCAGGTGAATTTGGTAGTAAATCAGTGCCTATTCACTATAATGCTTCTCAGTCCTTTGTAGCAGTATTCTGGGCTTAACACGAACAGTTGTTCTTTTGGAAGATGTTTAAGCATAAAGGGCTGAATGTGGTCCACAATAATGTTCAGGTGGTCCACAGGTGACTAGGCGCCTTTGGATACTAAGCCAGGTGTGATAGAGGCCCAGGTGAACGTCCCCCATAGCATGACAATGCTCCCACTGGGCTGCGTTCGTGGCATGGTGTGTATTTCGGGCAGTAGTGCGCCTATAGAACGCCCTATCTGGATACGACCACCGAATGGTTTAACAACAAACGAGATTCATCCGATCAGGCAAAACGTTTCCATCGATCCATGGTCCAGTCCCTATGGTCCTGGACCCAGTGCAGTGTTAAAGAATGTCATTCGGGCAACGTGGCAACACGTGGGAATCGACTCCTGTGGATTCCAATGCTCAACCGTGTGCGCTGGACGGTGTGCGCCGAAACAATTCTGCCTGCACCGGCATTGTATTCCGTCGTCAGATCTGACATAGAGCGCTGCATATCCCGCTTTACACAGCTGTGTAGCCTGCCACCTTCGAGTCCTGTGGTGAGGAGTGGGCGTCCAACATCCAGTCGCCTACAACTGGTTTCACCGTCCTTCAATCACTTTTGTAGATGCTCACGACGGCAGAACGCAAATAACTAACCAGCTTCGCCGTTTCTGAGATTGTCGTTCCCAGGCGACGGGCCGTAACAATCTGCCCTTTGTCAAAGTCCCTTATGTAATGGATTTCGCCAATTGCAGCCCGTATCGTTGCTAGAATAATTCCGCCCATTCGTCTCTGCTCTCCTTATGCACTTCCTTGGCACGTAATGTGCGCGCAAAGCCACCAGGCGACAATGCCACGGTGGGAGGCGATCGTAACGTTTCGGCGGTGTGTGTGTGTGTGTGTGTGTGTGTGTGTGTGTGTGTGTGTGTGTGTCGGCAACTAACCTCAATTCAGTGTGAAAACGTCCGTCTTCGTATATAGTAAAAAAGTTCAAGAGCCAACAGTGTTTTGCGAAGTGAATTGTCCATTGTTGATTAATTACACTCCCAAAGGCCGAACAGCTATTAGTGACAGCTATGCGGGATCCAAAACATGTACTTCCGCGCCACTAGCACCTTTATTGCGTACATAGATACAGAGAAAGTTTTTGACAACACTTACTGGAATAAAGTCACCAAGTTTTTATGAAATACTCAGATTACTTTGAAGCATTTATTTATTTGCAAAAACCAGACCTCAAGCTGGCCAATTTGCCGACCCATTTGTCCATATCCCAGTTTTGGTGCCGGCCGGTGTGGTCGTGCGGTTCTAGGCGCTTCGGTCTGGAACCGCGTGACCGCTACGGTCGCAGGATCGAATCCTGCCTCGGGCATGGATGTGTGTGATGTCCTTAGGTTAGTTAGGTTTAAGTAGTTCTAAGTTCTAGGGGACTGATGACCGCAGAAGTTAAGTGCCATAGTGCTCAGAGCCATTTTGACCCAGTTTTAGTTTGGCTAAAAAATTTCGGACAAGAATGCACTGTGTAATTCATAGGGAGTCTTTTTTTTCGCTCCACTCGAACATTTGACCAATTACGTTACTTGCAATTTTTTTTTAATCCATTTGTTTCTTGACTTGTTTTCGAATAAGAAAACCACTGGGGTAACATTTGCCTTGTGCTCCTGCATGAAGGTGGTGGCGAGGAAGTGTTGACGTGGACAACAATCAAAAACAGCTGATGTCACTTCAAGGCCTCCGGGGTAGTTCGCAGGTATTTGACTACACTTTTAAACCCTACCTGTATTTCACCACTGAAGACTGCGCGACTTCGTCTCACGTGCGAACCTCTTCAACTGATCTGCGTTTAAATAGGCGCGTTGACAAGCACTGCCACTTTCCTGTTATCACATGAAGCCTTTCGATTGCGCCTTTAGGTGACTAATGCCTTCCGTACTGTTTTCTCTCTTTTCGTATTCATTTTGGGATGATATTGTACGCTTACAACCTTACTGTGTTTCCAAGCCAACTGTTCCCTTCACCGCGATACTACGTCCCGGTGCCCGCCTGCTTAGCTGGGTGGTAACGTGGTTGCCTCCCATGCACTGGGCCCGGGTTCAATTCCCGGTCCAGTTGGAGATTTTCTCTGCTCGGGGACTGGGTGTTGAGTTGTCATCATCATTTCATCCTCATCATCGGCCGCAATCGCCCAATGTGGCGCCGACTGAAATAAGACTTGCACTTTGCGGCCGAACCCGACTGGGACATACCAGCCAACAATGCCATACGATCATTTCACTCCTACGTCCCGATCGGTGGTACTGAACTTTACTACCTACGCAGAGTAGGATAGTAAACGACCCTTTGCTTGTATTTCTCTCGCGAGTCCAGCAGGGTGTAGTCAACAGTGTAGTGTAGTCGATACTTCGACAGCGCAACCTTGTCGTCATCTTTAGGTGAGACCTCTGCTACATCGTGTCTCCTTTATAACCTAGAGTGAAGCCGCTGTCACTGTTGATCAGGCCGTCGGCCACTCTTATTTCAACAGTCTGCTTTTAGAACACAGTCCCAAAATGACGAGGTCTATGTTTCAGCTTACGTTTGTTCATATTTTATTGCGTCATGTGTATGCATGCAGATTTTGTTGATCGCTTACGTTTTGAGTGCGACCATGGGCTCTTTGCACCTTTCTCCGACTGTCTGCACAGTATGCCCGCCGCACTTGCCATTTCCGACACCGCATCCACTATTAGGTATGGTGCAAGATGACTTGGGCTCCATAAACCAGGTGCCTGCCTTAACACATACACCGGGCAGCCTGTACAGCTGATCGAACAAAGATCCCAGGAGCACACTGAACTAACAACCAACAAAATCTGCGGTTGCAAAACATTGTATGGCTACAGGGGAGTCAATGGAGTGTGAATAAACGGAAGTGACAAGACAAGACTTCATCGTTTCGGGAGTGCGTTGTAAAGGCGGTTAGTGATACGAGTGGCCGACGGAATGGGGACAGTGGTTTCCATTCTCAGCGAAGCATGGAACCCAGCGCTCAGGCAACTTAAGTCACAATGTCGGCCGAGGGCTCTTTCGCCAACGGGGATGGGAAAAGTACTGAGGAACCAGAGTTCGCTCCCAGCAGTCTACGATCACACCCCACCCCCACCCCTCCCGGCCATCACCACCGACGCGGCGCGTTAACAGATGATGGGAGCTGAACAATATGAAGGAGATACAATGTTGCAAAGACGCTCATATTGGTGAAGATAACGCTAAGGTAAACTGTCGAAATACCGTGTTACGCAAACGACTGCACCCTGCTGGACAGTCGAGAGCAATAGAAATAGTTGCCGGCCGCTGTGGCCGAGCGGTTCTAGGCGCTTCTGTCTGGAACTGCACTGCTGCTGCTGCGGTCGCAGGTTCGAATCCTGCCTCGGGCATGGATGTGTGTGATGTCCTGAGGTTAGTAGGGTTTAAGTAGTTCTAAGTCTAGGGGATGTTAAGTCCCGTAGTGTTTAGAGCCATTTGAAGCATTTCAACAAAACAGTTAATTCGCAGGTAACAATTCGGAAGGAAACATTACGAAACATCATTTATCACCTAGACACATTTGTTTGTATTGAGAATGAAATATTATGTCTTAAAATTACTACAAAATAAAAAAGAACCCAGCATACTGTACATACAGAACGGTATCGATTCATTACATTAGCGGCTCGACGTGGCGATCACCAACGTCGTTACAGACAATGTAGTGCCTACGAAGTACCGGGTGATCAAAAAGTCAGTATAAATTTGAAAACTGAATAAATCCCGGAATAATGTAGATAGAGAGGTACAAATTGACACACATGCTTGAAATGACATGGGGTTTTATTAGAACCAAAAAATACAAAAATTCAAAAAATGTCCGACAGAAGGCGCTTCATCTGACCAGAATAGCAATAATTAGCATAAAAAAGTAAGACAAAGCAAAGATGATGTTCTTTACAGGAAATGCTCAATATGTCCACCATCATTCCTCAACAATAGCTGTAGTCGAGGAATAATGTTGTGAACAGCACTGTAAAGCATGTCCGGACTTACGGTGAGGCATAGGCGTCGGATGTTGTCTTTCAGCATCCCTAGAGATGTCGGTCGATCACGATACACTTGCGACTTCAGGTAACCCCAAAGCCAATAATCGCACGGACTGAGTTCTGGGGACCTGGGAGGCCAAGCATGACGAAAGTGGCGGCTGAGCACACGATCATCACCAAACGACGCGCGCAAGAGATCTTCCACGCGTCTAGCAATATGGGGTGGAGCGCCATCCTGCATAAACATCGTACGTTCCAGCAGGTGTTCATCAGCCAGGCTGGGGATGATACGATTCTGTAACACATCGGCGTACCTCTCAACCGTCACGATAGCAGTTACTGACGTTTTGCTGTCCAGCGCCATCTGTTGGACATTTTGTGAACTTTTTTAGTGGTTCTAATAAAACTCCATGTCATTCCAAGCATGTGTGTCAATTTTTACCTCTCTACATTATTGCGTGGTTTATTAAGTTTTCAAATTTATGCTGACTTTTTGATCACCCTGTATGTTCTGGTACACACACTCCACCCCACCTGCGTCTTTGTAGTTTCTAGCGCAGCGGCCAGAACTCGTGCCAGCAGATCTTCGTGTCTCCATAGGAGTCTCGTAAATGAAACTTTGCATACGACCCTACTTCAGGGGACCGTCTGACGTAGTACACGTCGTACTATCTACCCTATTCCATACCACGGCGAGCAACTCTTGAGACCTTTCTCTTTCCCTCAGCAGACGTGCAACAAAATCGGTAAGGCTACACGAGGAAGAGGAATCCGTCGGTCAGCGGGGGGTGGAGGGTGGGGTGCGACACACAGAGAGAGAGAGAGAGAGAGAGAGAGAGAGAGAGAGCGCACGTACGGCGCCCGCGGTGACGTGCGAGCCAGGTGAGGAATGCCACGCCCACGAATGCAAATGCCGGCGCCCCTGGCGTGCTTAATTAACGTAGCGGAGCCTCAACTCCCCCCCCCCCCCCCCCACTACCTCACTGCTAGTGCTGCCTTCGCAGTGCTGGCAGCCACCGCCACCCTCCCTACGTGCTGTGTCTGAATGGTCGAGCCATGTCTTCACAATGCGACGCCGTTCCTCAAATAGCTGCTGTTTATCTACGGCGGTTAAGTGGGTCGTTTCGAGTGTCCAATTACGGAACGCAAAGACGTTCGTTAAAAATCGCTTTACCGCGAATATACCCGCCGATAGACGTCCGAACCCGGCGCGGCGGCGTTCGTATTCCTCACAAAGCAGCCAATTATGCTGCAAGGCGAAGATCTACCCGCTTTTAGCTGCTGTCTTGCGTCGCGCGGTATCGTGCCAGCGGCGTCAGACTCTCCGACGTTTCTTGTCGCCAAGTTTTACTACGTAGATGAAGCATGGATGGGCTTTTGTACTTGCGATGGCTGCTCAGAATTCGAACGAAAAGCAAAGACAGTACTGCGCACTCTAAACATCTGATCTGTGGCGTTCCTCGCCGCTGAAGGACGCAGCCAACAGCCGCGGAGTGAACCGCTTTTACGCCTTTACGTTACCTTGCCAGACACTGGTTGCTTCGAACGGCCACAACAGTGTATTCATCCGCCAAGGACCATTCAAACTTACCACTAAAGGCTCCCTGATAACGGAAAATGCCATCTCGGCGAAAATTATAACTTCTGAATTGACTGCAATTACTACGACCGAAAGTTAAGGACAATGTCTGTACACTGGCGCATTACTACTGACTATCTGCTATATTTCGTCCGCCCTCGGAACACACAAAATTAAGGAGCAAATTACTGTTAAATTAACACACATTAAATATCACAGCTTATCTCAGAAACGCTTATTTATCTCTGATATAATTCTTACGTGGTGATAGTAGTTCACCACTCCTGGGGAACGTAGACTGAAGAGTAACTATACAATGAAACCTCCTAAAATTAGATGAGTTGCAGGTCCACAACACAGTTTAGAAGAATGTTCTTGATAAAGTAGAATTTAGTAAGTAAATACACACTGCCATCTGAAATTACAGAGTGAAAGAAACTGTTCATCGTGTTTTCATCCAGTCGGTCTGTAGACATGGCCAGGCGGCTACTATGCAATTCACAAATAAGTCACTGGCAGAGGGCTCCTCGAACAACTTTGAACCTATTTCTCTACTGTTCGACTCTCTAACAGTGCACCGGAAAAACGAAGCATTTAAATGTTTCTGCGCGAGCGCAGATTTCTCTTATCACGTTGATCATTCTTCCCTATTTAGATCGCTGCAAAAAAAAATATTTTCGCATCGGAAGAGAAAGACGGCGTTTGGAATTTCGCCGGAAGATCTCACCGCAATGAAAAACGCCTTTGTTCTAACGATTTCCACCCCAACTCAAGTATCATATCCGCGACACTCTCTCCTCTATATCGCAGTAATGCAAAACCAGATGCCCTTGGCCTAACTTTTCCGATGTTCTCTATCAATCCTATCTTATGCGGATCCCACGCCGCACAGAAAAACTCCAGAAGAGGGCAGACAAGCGTAGTGTGGGCAGTCTCTTTAGTAGACCTGATGCATTTCACAGATTTAGACGTGTGTGATTTCTGGTGTAACCGAAATTTAGCGGTACGCTTTTACTACTCGCGTAGAATTACCTCTGAAATATTATTCCTCATGGTCAACTGCCACTTTTCGCACATACGTATATCTAAATCATTTTGCAATTTGTTTTTATCTTCTGATAATTTTACTGAACGGTACAGGGCAGCAGCATCTGCAAGCAATCTTAAGATGGTTCCTCAAATGAGTCCGAAATCGTCCTCTAGTTGACACTACGCCGCCACACTCATTTCTTCATACTTCTACGAAGATACAAGCACGTTTAGCTATTGCTTTCAGCCAAACCGTGTTATATGCTATTCTATGTCGATAAATCACTTCATTACTTTCGGCGTTTTTAATTGTTCCTTTATGTTAATTCAGAACTGGTTGTTAGTGAATCTTCCGTGTTGCATGGTTGTGGAGATGCTCCTTGTTCCGCTGTGTCTTACCAACTAACGGGTCGGACGTTGGGGAGAAATGTGACAACTAGAGAAGTGTCACGGACCACGCCCATACAACATGGAAGATTCGCTTGCAACTATCACAACAACTTGTGAAAGCATTCATTGTACGATTCTACAAATCCGAATACAAATTTGCCTAATGTTGTCATTCCCTAGTAACTTAATTAACAGCAGATTTACAACAGAGTGAAGGCAGAAGTAATCAGACTTTTAATTAAATACCGTCTGGGCTGAAAAGGTACGAACAATTCTGGTAGCATAAACATTAAATCATAACAACATAATTTCAATACATACTCACCTCTACCACGCGAAACCCGTTATCTCGTTGAGGCAGTAATAACCCTGTAAAATAAATAACGGATAGTATTACAATTCGCAAACTTTTTGTAAGTGTTATTCGTACACATAGGTCTTTACAGAAGTAAGTCAAAACACAAACATCCGCTGGAGAGGAAACTACGACTTTCCATCTCAGGTTTGCGGGGCTTTTCGAAATACAGAAGGTGAGGCTAAGCAGCGCGGTTCAAGCAAGATAATTAGGACGGAAAATTAGCTCTGTTTTCACGAAAGGGGGAAGAGCTAGATGTACTATTGTTGAACGTGGCATTAGCGCAGTATGAAAAACAATTAACAAATGCTAAAATTACATTAGAAATCCAATCCTACCGATTATGAGTGTAGTGTCTAAAGACTTGGGCAAAGAATATAAGGATCAATCAAGGGCGTGATAGGGTGGTTCAAACTGCTGTATGGTCATTGGTTCATGTGGTCGTACTGTGACCACCCGCACATGCTCCATGAGATTTAAGTCAGGAGAGGAGGTCAGTCCATTCGCCTAATATCCTCTCGTTCCAAGAGCTACTTCACCTGTGCTGTTCGATGCGATCGAGCTCAGTCATCCATAAAAATGTAGTCAGCCGAATGCACCACGGAAAAGGCGCACAATGGGGAGGAGTGTAATATCAAAATAACAATGACGACCTAAGTGCACCGTGCTCATTGATTTGGAGGTCAGTAAGTACTCATAGCACTTAAGGTATGCACTTAGAGCCCCATGTTTACTTTTTTCCCTTCGAATGATCGTTTTGTCATATCCCTGAATATTGGCCATTCTTCCTGGGACACCCAGTATGCACTTCACAGAATGTATACGAATCCCCCCGCCCCATACACACAAATGCGCGAGCGTCCGCCCGCCTACACACACACACACACACACACACACACACACACACACACACACACACACACACACACTTAGGGGAAGGGGAGAGGGAGGGTGGGGGAGAGGGGAGAGGGAGGGAGGGGGAGAGGGGAGAGGGAGGGAGGGGGAGAGGGAGGGAGGGGGAGAGGGAGGGAGGGGGAGAGGGAGGGAGGGGGAGAGGGGAGAGGGAGGGTGCGGGAGAGCGAGAGTGTGGCGAGAGAGGGGATGGGAGAGGGGGTAGAGTGAGGGAGGGGACGTCAGGAGAGAAAGAAAGAGGTATTGCCTGGCCTCGCAGCTGTAAGCTGTGAAATATCTCAGTTCCTGTATGAACTCTGAAGTGATTGTGTCCCACGAGTCGGGCACCCACGATCAGACGTGCTGATATGAGATGGCCCATTCCGAGTGGGACCCGTCTCGCCGACCAAAACGAAGTCAACGACATCCTATTCCCGTGACACGGCTCACAATTTCATCCCCCCCCCCCCCTCGTCACTGTTGACAAATCATTGTCCAGAAGTTTATTAATCCTTTAAGACACAAATTTTTACCGGTATAACAATGAAATGTATGTCGACATATACTCTTTTGGAATAGTAATTAATGAAACTGCTTAATTTGTAATGTTCTTCTAGGTCTACCATGAGCTACGGGGGTGACATATTCATAGCAATGAATGAGGAGCAAACTATTTGTGTGTGATAGTTCCAGTGATACGTATATTTATCAGTGTTGCTTAAAGCGTTAAGCTATTACTCAACAACCACAGACATTTTATCATCGCTTCGAAGCACATAAATTAGTATTCTATTTTACTAGCTTAAAATCGCAAAATAATAATGTGTCATGTACAAATGATGGATAACAAGGTCACAGGATGTCATTAAGTAACACAACAATAAAAAAGTTAACTGTGTTTTGGAAACGTGAGTCTGAGAACTGACAGTGGTATTTCGTCAGTTAAAGGTAGGTTGAAAGGGACCACAGTTGCACGATACTATAAGATGTTTATGAAACATCTAATGTGATGTTGAACCATTCCATTGCTCACTGTCATTACTAATTTCGAACTGTTGATACACAATTTTCATATTTGTCTGATAAATTTATAAACATTAATATTTATCACCGATAAATTAGTGGTGGTGTATTAGCGCTACAAAGTTCTGCAAGGAAAAAATTATTTAGAGATAAAAATTACGATCATTTCTTCTCACAAAATAAACACACTAATAAGTTGATTGGAAAATTGTGGACGACCTGAATGTTCGAGCGTCAATGTAAGCTTAAGTGCCAGTAATCCATGCGCAATGTTCACTGACTTATTTACAACCTCACAAATTTACTGAAGGCAAGTGAAATACAACTGTTATGTTTTGAAACCGCTAATAATAATCGAACTTCTCGTGTGAAGGTATGGAGGTCCGTTTAAATGGTTTGTTGGTTAATATCTTTGGAATAAAAGCTATTTTGATGCTGAAACTTTTGAAGTTATCATGTTAACAGGAAAGAAACTCTGAACTTTGTCAATGGTAAAAAGAAAATGTAGGAGAAGACCTACACCGCTCACGTAACTAAAAATAAGATTCTTTTCAGTCTCGTTGAGCTCCTGTTCAATCTGCAACATTCTCGTCATCAGTCATAAATCATATCCTATGACGCATAATACCTAACACTGAGGGCGCCCCTCGGCACTGTGAAATGATTAACCAGCGCAGTGGCATCGTTACGGGAACTGCATGCAGGTTATGAATATTGAAAAACTTGTTACGGGCCAAGTAACCGCCAATCTCTTATAGCTACGAAATGTGGGTTGAACTGCGTAGTATCCTAGCACGTGACGCGAATATCATACCGTCTAATGATAATGACGGTTATTTCAACGAATCACATACTATCTTACTGATATTTTCACATTCACATTCATGCAACCATTTCACTTTTAACAAGTAAGTGCAACCACTTCGATTTTATTTCTTTTTCATTTTAAAAACGGGTGAAATAACTAAGTTCATAGTTACTTGAAATTTCAATTATTGCAGTTTTGGATATTCGTATCACTCGTGTTCCAAATACAAGAGCAGAAATTCAGTGACGTGCATAATAAACATTTGCCCCATGAGATCAATTTGATTATTCACAGCTGCACATGACAATTATTGTCATTCTGTTTACAGTAACTTATGCGAAATTTTTAAGATCAAGTATTCAGAACATACATCTTTCAGTGAAACAGCAAACGCTGGTATTAACATACGATGAAACAAACATTATGACAGTATAGAATATCGTCTCCGAGGTACTTTAGTTACAAATTAAATTACACTTGAGTTGTAATTGCTTTTTAATATCAATTCTATGACTGTTTGAAGAATTATCATTGGAAGAATTTCTGTGGGAATTAGAGATGAAATGACCTCAACTGCTGCAGATAAATTTTTCCTCGTAATTTCACAGTTGTTGCAAGACAACAACGAAGATTCACACCTCCGAATGACTTATTGTCAGTCATAAAATGACGCTGCAATGATTTTGATTTTATACAGAGGAGACAGAAAACATCCATGTCAAAAATTCTGCTGCAAATAGTGGTGATGGTTCGTCTTGAGAAACTGCGATTTTTATGCCAGATCTTTGATAGGATGGTAGGTCGTACCTCCGCAGGAGAATTGACGTATTCTGTTCCTCTTGCCACTATGTTGGAATTCTTGGTGGTAGACAGATACAAAGGTCTTTAAATGGAATAAGATGAAAGCATAACCCATTACTGCAGCCTTTACCAGCACGTCAGGTGGTTGCTTTTAATCAAGACTTCTGCTAATGCCTCACTGCGGTTTTTACATTCTAGAACCTCCTGTTTTATCACAAGCATGAAGTGGTTTTCTGTCCTGGAATAGTTCCTTCCTTCCAGTGCTTTCACAACCGCATTGGTTTACTAGGCGTGGTCCTGTTGCACATGATACGCTCTTGATTCCCTGGCCTCTTATCTCCACCCCCCCCCCCCCCTCTCTCTCTCTCTCTCTCTCTCTCTCTCTCTCTCTCTCTCTCTCTCTCTCTCTCTCTCACACACACACACACACACACACACACACACACACACACACACACACACACACGCGCGCGCACCTGCCCTGAAGTAGTAGATGCTACTTTTCACAGCGAATGTTATATTCGATATTTGAATCGGTCTTTTTTAAAAGAGCGTCATTACTTTCGCTACGTCGCGTTCTATACTGAAGGGTTTGCATTTAAAAGGACGTCTCTAACATGTCCAGTTGCCTTGTAACATGGAACTGAGAATCAGATTTTGTTCTAAATGGGTATACCGGTAAGTCACTGACATGCGCCCTTATAAAACTGCGAAGTTAGCAATGGTTCGTTGAGTGCAAACAGTTGAAGAGCTGGTTGCCGCGTGCCTCGTGGATTCCGAGTTTGGGTACGTTTACTAGGAGCAAAATGTGTGATGATGAGTATGTTTATAGCAATACAGATGATACGAGAAATTCACAAACACACACACACACACACACACATATACATATACATATATATATATATATATATATATATATATATATATATATATATATGAACTGGTACTTCAAAAAAAAAAAAAAAAAAATGGCTCTGAGCACTATGGGGCTTAACATCTGTGGTCATCAGTCCCCTAGAACTTAGAACTACTTAAACCTAACTAACCTAAGGACATCACACACATCCATGCCCGAGGCAGGATTCGAACCTGCGACCGTAGCAGTCGCGCGGTTCCGGACTGAGCGCCTAGAACCGCGAGACCACCGCGGCCGGCGAACTGGTACTTGTTATCGTATCACGTCAAGCTACACACCGTCAGGGAACACTGTCGTGTTTTAAATTCTTGCTCGCATATTGATATTTCTACTAAGAATAAGCAAGACCTGTTCCTTTAAGGGTTAATATATCGTATACCAATCAAGCAGAAGCGTCCAAGACAAAATGAACAGCCTGTTTGGTTTGTGGGAGCGCTCAACTGCGCGGTCATCAGCGCCCGTAGGAAGTCCCAGTTTTTACACACTCCAGTTTTTTCACAATCCATTGTAGCCAGTTTCACGAATGATGATGATGAAATGATGAGGGCAACACAAACACCCAGTCCCCGGGCAAAGAAAATCCCCAACCCGGCCGGGAATCTAACCTGGGACCCCGTGATCCAGATGTAGCAACGTAGCTGTACAACCCGTGGTAATAAGTTCTTCTAGCTTAATTTATCACGCTTTAGTAGGCACACCTCGAGAAGAGTTAATTATGAAAGTTTTCCTCGCAGTGCCTGACATCAGTGAAAAGCTAATTCGAAGAATATGGCTACTGAAGCGTATGCAACACCTGGGAACTGATGGGCATCATCCATGTTACTTTTACAGACGTAGATCAAATATAACGACAAGCAATGGAGGTAGGTAAAATAGCCAATATGCTGAATGGAAGCGGGAAGTCTGAACGGCCAATAACGGCTTCCACCGCAGACAGAGAAACGAATCACTTCTGAAAAATGACAACTCAGACTAACGCTGGTGCCCCACAGAGGAGAGAGGAGAGAGGAGAGAGAGGAGAGGAGAGAGAGGAGAGGAGAGAGAGGAGAGGAGGAGATCAGAGCATGCGCAGTTCTATAAGGCTCCACACACAAGAATCGAGGGATTTATCTGACTAATGTCACTCACTGTTGATACGGTGAGCCATTGTCACGTCATTTGCTGGCAGTTTTTCTGCTGTTACGTGCAAGTTTATTCGCAAGCTGTCCCGTAACCTGTTTTGTACACACTCCGCTGCATAGTGAAAATCTCATTACAATGAAATGACAACCCCTGGCTGCTTACAGACGTTGACATACGCCAACGTGGACAGATGAAAATGTGTGCCCCGACCGGGACTCGAATCCAGGATCTCATGCTTACATAGCAGACGCTCTATCCATTTGAGCCACCGAGGACACAGAAGATAGTGCGACTGCAGGGACTTATCTCTGGCACGCCTCCCGCGACACCCACATTCTCAACGCATTGTCCCGCACTACATTCGTAGTGCCCCCGCCCATTATACTCATTACTCGCGGCGCGTTGCCGATTCCCGTATGAGTTCGGGCACTTTTTGTGCATCCGCACAGAAGAAGATGGTCAAGTGGCCGGTGAGCCTTAACTTTATGTATACTAAGATGGTATATACGTACACCCCAATAGTCGGTCAAGTCAAATCACTATCGCTGCATGTAAACGGCAAGTAAGGTTCACTACTGCCAAAGATTATGATCCTCATTATTTGGCCTCGCCGCTTTTAGCTGGCTTGCGAAAGAAAAGTTTCGAAATGAAAAAAATATATTAAATTTTAGGCCCATTTTTACTTGCTATTTAGGACAATTTGTTTTAGGCATTATCAATTCATCGACTTTCCGAGATGTGGGACTGCGTCTACGAAAACATCCCAGTGGTTCCAAAGTGAAGCCACCTTCTTAAAACAGTCGACTGTTTACTTTTTGTCAATTTCTTCATTCATTCGTTGCTTTCTATGACAAGAAAGGTTAATTTTGCGAAGAATTTTAAAACTACATTTCAACGTTAAATCCCCTTCAAACAATGAGCGTTTATTTTTGCCAATTTCTTCTTATATTCTTTGCTTACTATGACAATAACAATTACTTTTGTGAAACATTTAAAAATACATTTGTTTTCATATTGTTGGGGCTCAAAGGTGTAATTAGTGATGTGATATACACATCAGTTTTTCTTATTTATTAAAGTAAAAGCCACGTTAACTTATCCATTAGGTATCTAATAGTAACTAAAGGAAAAACCTGTTGCTTTCGAGGTCAAACCTTGTTATTAAAATCACTAATATTTATTTTACACGTAAATAGTCAGTTAGGCTAAGCTGAAGAGAGAGAGAAAAAAAAAAGACTGCTGGGAAACTCTAACAAGTGTACAGGCCATGTTCCAGCCTGGTGTGATTCACACTGTGCGTTTTTAGGGGGATAGAGGGAGTAGTTTGTGGCTTTTTGATTAGGTGAAGGAGATTTTGTGCGTAGGTCCAAGCACGCGTCATAGAAAGTTACCTCCTGACAAATGTAAACACAAACAAATCGTAGGGCGAACGCCAATCGTCCATTTCTTTTACCTGTAAGTTATCACCTGGAGAACCAAAAATCTGTCCTCCAGTTATGGGTTCATTGCACCCTTTAACTGCAGTTCTAATGAAAGATCTTATTAACACTGAATCAGTCGATGTGAAATATTGAATTATAAATTAAGGTCCATTAAATATGTGATATATACCTAAGCGTTCGCCGGCCGCGGTGGTCTCGCGGTTCTAGGCGCGCAGTCCGGAACCGTGGGACTGCTACGGTCGCAGGTTCGAATCCTGCCTCGGGCATGGATGTGTGTGATGTCCTTAGGTTAGTTAGGTTTAAGTAGTTCTAAGTTCTAGGGGACTGATAACCACAGCAGTTGAGTCCCATAGTGCTCAGAGCCATTTGAACCTAAGCGTTCGGTATTAAAACTGAAGAAAGAAAAGGCGAACGTTTTGGGGCAAAGGTAGGCATGAGGACATTTCTCCAAGCTAGTTTGTACTATCTGTGCCCCGTGGAGCTAATTTCTGAACTTCTGTTATCAGCTGCCGTAAACTAACAGCCAAACATACGGCGTGTTAGGTTAGGTTACGTACTTACATACGAGGTATTGGCAGTTCTTTGGAATTTTGTTACAGCGAAACAGGCAATTACTTACGTGGAAATTTCCGAAAAAAATAGCTCACCTTCGATCTCTAAAGCTTCAAAGCGCAAACCACTAACTGACTCTTCCACCATAAATGCTCTCAACTGAAGATGCAGGACTGCCACACTACAGTCACAAGCAGGAAAAACACTAGATTCGGATCTTTGCCCCATGCGCACCTTTGCCCCTGCTTATCTTACGTGTATGTTTGAATCGAATCTGCCCTTGTCAGTTCGTAAACCACCGACTAACTCTTCCTGCCAGTTTTGCTTCAGTTGTTAACAAGTCACATGGAAAACGCGTCAACCACGACACTGTCTTTCCGTACAATTTTAGTCGCTAGCGACAGTAGATCAGCGGTTCAACAAAAACCGTCCGTTGCCATCCATAGACTTAACATTCTCTGTATCACATTTGAATAGTTTGAGCGTTAACTGCAGTCTTTTGTGCGTTGCTTATTCAGAATCTATTCCAACAGCCATTGAAAGAGAAAAAAAAAAATATTGAAGCAGTATGGAAACTCGGCAAAAGAGAGCCGTCTACGTTATATCAGATGACTTCCTGGGCTAATCTCTCGCTGCAGTTCGGATCATTCCGTACAGCTGCGTTACAAAAGTAAATATGTATACAACTCTATTATTGATTTGAGCGCCGCAGTGCTATGCAAGAGATCTTCCTACTGCAGATGGTGAGCTCTTGCCTTCTTCCGACCTTTGAACATGCTTACTCAGTCGCTTGTGGGGAAGGGACCTACGCCTTATGTGGCCACGTAATTTGACTTTTCTCCTATTAAAGAGTCAATATGAGAGATCAAAGAAACGGTAACTGGCAAAAAATTCTAGGGACGAGTGTTTTGTTTCTGCTATACAGGCACCACAGCCCTGCCTCGTAATGCAAGAAGTGTTACGCAGAAGCAACTCGCTGGGTTTTTTGCACTAATGTGTTTTCTGGAATCTCAGGTATTCCGAATACGGCATCTATCAAGAATCATTCTAGACAAATTCCAGGAATATCCTGTCACCTTTTAGCAAAACAAGAACTTGGTGCAGAGGCACCCAACTAGATCTTAATGTGAAGAAATGGAAGAGTTGTGCATTTCACGAAACTTTAAAATGTAGTAGCTTCTGAACACCATGTTGATGAGTCAGGCACACATCTGGAGATACACAGTGAATGGCATTATCACACAGACTCCGTCGTATCTAAGAAGAGTTGCAGTCTTCGATTTATTGGAACGACACTGAGAAACTTGCAGTTTGCTACAAAAGATTCAGCTTACAAAACACGTGTCTACACCTGAGTATTGCTGAAGTGTTAGGACCTTTGACCATGTTAGACAAATAAATGACACTAAAATGGACAAAAGGGGTTGGCTGGTTGATTTATTTCGGGTAGTGGACCAAACAGCGAGGTCATCGGTCCCTTCTTCTGCCTTTCCCTCTCGACCCCAGAATAAACCCACAATCGCCTCTACTAGAAGGAAATCTCGTCTCAAATTATGTAGTATCTAATTTATCTTCCTATTCTTCACTGTCAGCAAAATACTCCGATCTGCTCAAACTCTTCTCAGTAACTCCTTACTTCATCAGTTCACCTGATCTTCTCCATTCTGCGCCGTATCTACATTTCACTAGCTTCAATTCTCAAGTCTTAATTTCTCGATGTCCATGTTTCTGCTTCGTGCAAGGCCACGCTCCATATCTCGAATTTCAATAGTCGCTTTCAAACTACTACCAAAGAGTCTTTCTCAGGCTGCGGCTGTCTGCGCTTGGTGGTACAGCTTGGTCCTCACTCTGCCTGTGGTCTAAGGCGCTGCAGTCATGAACTGTGCGGCTGGTCCCGGCGAAGGTTCGAGTCCTCCCTCGGGCATGTGTGTGTGTGCGCGCGCGCGCGCACGCGCGTGCGTGCGTGTGTGTGTGTGTGTGTGTGCGCGCGCGCGCGCGCGCGCGCGCGCGCGCGTGTGTGTGTGTGTTTTTGTCCTTAGGACAATTTAGGTTAAGTAGTGTGTAAGCTTAGGGACTGATGACCTTAGTAGTTAAGTGTTCACACACACACACACACACACACACACACACACACACACACACACTGTCTTTTACTCTTCTTCCTCCCCTCTCGTGTGGTCTTTTAGACTTTTTCCATCTTTTGTTTCTCAGTGCAACTCTTACCCTGTCCGTTACGTTAGTCTTTCCTCGTACTTTGAGTGAAAGACCTCTGGTAAGTAGCGGGGGCTAGGGGACGTATTTCCATTCATTGCACTCTGCTTTTGTGGGCTTCCGGCAGCTCGCTAGACGGGGCAACTTGCCTGCCTTTTTTCTCCGTATCCCTGTCTTGTTCTTTCTTTTCTCGCTTTCGTTGATCTTGGGTTTTTCATCCCCTGGGTTTTGCGCGGTAGCCTCCCTGATCTCATGCAGTCCTGTTGGAGTAAAAAGGGGACTGATCTAGTAGTCTGGTCCCTTTAATCGTCAAATCAACCAAGAGCCTTTTCTGCGTTCCAAATGTGTCTTGCGCCAGCACCATTCTGACTTTGTCCTGTTCACACTGTATACCTTCCTTTATCCAACTTCCCAAATACTTGAAGCACTCGTATGCTTTATGGTTTCTGTCCCTAACTTATTCTTCGCTCTTCTGTTCTGTAAGCTTGAAAACAATGCCTTTTTATTTATTTTCATATGGCATGTTACACAGGCCTCATTCAGCATATCTGAATAGCTCTTCATGTTCTGCAAGCGTCACCATTTCATCTGCGAGTCTTAAGCATTCTCTTTTTCATCTATCTAACCTGACGCCTCTTTTCCCTCCAAGCAATTTTTCACTTTTCACTATTCCTCCACATAAATAATATTAAATAGGATTAGCGAGAGACAGCACCACTGTCTCTCTCTCTCTCTCTCTCTCTCTCTCTCTCTCTCTCTCTCTCTCCCGACCTTGCTGTCTCCTAAGGTCTCATTTTCTGTGCGCACCCTCACCTTCTGATTCAAGTGCAGATTTGCAGTGGGTTTTTTTCTTCTTCCACTTAATTCCCTTCCTCCTTAAGATACCCATCAGCTTATCCCACTGCACTCTGTCACAGGCCTTTTCGAGATTTATGAAGGCAGCAAATACTTCTTTACTCTTTTCTACACATGTTTCACAAACAGCCCTTAGCACTCCAGTACCATCTACTGTTCCCCTTCCCCTTTCTGAAGCTATATTGCTTCTTCCAGCGTTTCGTATAGCCTATTAATCAGAACTCTACGAAGAACTTTTGGTGCCACCTATATAAAGCCGATGGTTCTGTCTTCACACTTTTTAGAATCCATCATCTTTGGGACAGGGACTATTATGGATAATAGAAAGTCCTCCCGCGCCATTTCCCTTTGTTGTAGACGTAACTGCAAAGAAAGGTAAACTCCTCTTCTCCTGTTTCTCTTAACCTTCAAGATTTCTGGTGGAATATCATCTACATCACATGCTTTGT
Source organism: Schistocerca nitens (assembly GCF_023898315.1). Classification (NCBI taxonomy): domain Eukaryota; kingdom Metazoa; phylum Arthropoda; class Insecta; order Orthoptera; family Acrididae; genus Schistocerca; species Schistocerca nitens. The sequence continues at coordinate 225,630,555 of NC_064619.1, forward strand.
TGTTTTTCATTTCCTCCAATGCCTTACTTACTTCTGACCCTAGGATAAAGTTTCCCCTTTGCTCTTCATTTACTGCTTCCTCCTTCTCAACTTGCAGATCGGAAGATCTTTGATCAGCTTCATAGAGTTTCAATGCACTCTTTCCACCTATTCTAAAATTCGCGAAGCGCTTCGTGAGAAACCAAATAAATGGTAATTACAATATTACTCTGTAAAGAGTCGCTCATGACCGTGAGTCCCTTATACCAGCATTTTATCAACTTATCAGTAAATCGCGACCCCAGTTTCGGTTATAATTTTAACAACCCCCTCCCCTTTTTCCTCATATGACTACTACACTGAAGCCCCAAAGAAACTGGTATAGCCGGCCGGGGTGGCCGAGCGGTTAAAGGCGCTACAGTCTGGAACCGCGCGACCGCTGCGGTCGCAGGTTCGAATCCTGCCTCGGGCATGGCTGTGTGTGATGTCCTTAGGTTAGTTAGGTTTAAGTAGTTCTAAGTTCTAGGGGACTGATGACCATAGAAGTTAAGTCCCATAGTGCTCAGAGCCATTTTGAAACTGGTATCGGCATGCGTATTCAAATACAGAGATATGTAAACAGGCAGAAAACCGCGATGCGGTCGGCAACACCCTATGTAAGACAACAAGTGTCTAGTGCAGTTGTTAGATCGGTTACTGCTGCTACAATGACAATTTATCAAGATTTAAGTGTATTTGAACGTGGTGTTATAGCTGGCGCACGAGCTGTGGGACACTGCACCTCCGAGGTAACGATGAAGTGCGGATTTTCCCGTACGAGCATTTCAGGAGTGTGCTGTGAATATGAGAAATCCGATAAAACATCAAACCTACGACATCGCTGCAGCCGCAAAGAGATCCTTCAAGAACGGGACCGACGACGACTGAAGAGAATCGTTCAACGTGACGGAAGTGCAACCCTTCCGCAAATTGCTGCAGATTTCAGTGCTGGGCCATCAACAAGTGTCAGAGTGCAAACCATTTAACCAAACATCGTCGATATGGGCTTTCGGAGCCGAAGGCCAACTCGTATACTCTTGATGACTGCACGACAGAAAGCTTTACGCCTCCCCTGGGCCCATCATCACAGGCATTGGAATGTTGGTGACTGCAAACAAGTTGCCTTGTCGGACGAGTCTCGTTTCAAATTGTATCGGGCGGATGGACGTGTACGGGTATGGAGACAACCATATGAATCCATGGGCCCTGGATGTCAGCAGGGGACTGTTCAAGCTGGTGGAGGCTCTGTAATGGTGTGGGGCGTGTGCAGTTGGCGTGATATGGGACCCCTGATACGTGTAGATACGACTCTGACAGGTGACATGTACGTAAGCGTACTGTTTGATAACCTGCATCCATTCATGTCCATTGTGCTTTCCGACGGACGTGGGCAATTCCAGCAGGACAATGCGACACCGCACATGTCCAGAATTGTGCTACGGAGTGGCTCCAGGAACACTCTTCGAAGTTTAAACACTTCCGCTGGCCACAAAACTCCCCAAACATGAACATTATTGAGCATGGCTGTGATGCCTTGCAACGTGCTATTCGGAAGAGATCTCCACTTTCTCGTACTCTTAAGGACTTATGGACAGCCCTGCAGGTTTCATGGTGTCAGTTCCCTCCGGCACTTATTCAGACATTAGTCGAGGCCATGCCACGTCGTGTTGCGGCATTCGTGCGTGCTCGCGGGGGCCCTACACGATATTAGGCAGGTGTACCAGTTTCTTTGGCTTTTCAGTGTGTATATACACATAAGGCGTTCCATAATTGATCAATATTCTTAGATACGACAGGAACGATAATTCGAAACAAGAAAGTGAAGTAAACATGGGTTCTACAACGCTTACGTTAAGGGCTGTGAGTAATTCTTGTCTTCAATATTGTGAAGCAAATCTCTTCTACGGCAAGCTCTTTGCTTTCCATATTTTGGGATGTGGTTGGATGGACCAAAACAAAGATAAAATTTTCAGTAAACAGTATATTGTCCTTCACTTCTGAAACACGTTTTACAGAATTTTGACGCTACAGCTACGTCGTTACATACCTTATCAGTTACCAAGAATAAGAAAATTTATTGCTATTTCACAACATCGATCCACTACATTGACAAAACCAGAATCGGCGAGCCTCTATTGCTCTGTCTTACAGGCAGTGCGCAAAAATACTGCAGCAGGTCTCTAAACTGCCGAAGAGGAAGTCTTCACAGACTTCATGACAAGTGGCGAAATCAAGAGACAAATTAATACGTTATATGTACTAAAAACAAACAAGAGCATTTTGAGTACTATTACCATTTTCAACGTTTACCTTTCCGAAACCGAATTTTCTGCGTTGGCTGCATTGAAGACAAAATATGGATGTCAGCTACATATAGAAAAAGAACTCAAGAGTGCCTATTTCTAATATTAAAAACTCCCTCAAAAACTATGCTCTGCAAGCGAGGCCCAAAGAAGTCACTAATAATTATAAAACTTGTTTTTAATTTAGTACTGTTACAGTCCTATTTATAAATGAATTGCGTCAGTGTAAATGTGAGCTTTAATTTTTTATTATGTCACAATGTTCTTTCCTTTTCTTTTCTCTCAATAAATTAATCAATTTATGAATCGATAGTATTTTTGTTTTCCAGTAGGGCGCGGCCTCCATTAGGTTTCATCAGTGCCTCCTTAGGGGGGAGTAAGGGAAGGGCACAGGTTGACAATCGCTGCCTCGTACTAAAATACTCAAAAGGTATCCGGGAACAACCTTCGAACGTTTGTACTGGTAAACCCTGTAATGTCATTGACGAACAGAGTTGTCTGTTGCCCTTCGGGCGGAACTAAATGGTTGTAAGGGAATGACGGTGCTCTTTCCGAGTGATTCAAGCAGGGCTGATGTATCGCTCCGCGAAACAATTTGACGTGATGCGTCACAATACCCACAGCGTGACAGCTTGCGGCATCGTCAAGTGAGCGTGGAAAGGGTGGCGCCACAGGTCGGCGTATGGACCGGCAGCCTAGCTGTCCGTCTCAATAGCAGTCGGGCCGAAGAGGGCAGGGTTTGCGTCAGCAGGCGCTCGGCCATCATCAGCGGTGCGCCGCCCGCAATCACTGATGGACACTATATGGGCCCTGGCGACGACCGGTAGCACCTGATGGATGTATGGAAACTCCAACAGCGCGTCTCCTACTGGCTGTCTGACAGCTTACTGGCTTGCAAACTCGCTCCCTCGTTTCTGAGACCCGTTAATTAGTGCCAAGGTTCATTTAAAACGTGAAACCCGTTTCTCTTTGTAATACAGCGATGCTGCGAAAAAAAGGTCGTTTCGAGGTCCCGGCAGCCTAGGTCTCTGCGACTCACGCTATTCCCATGTGTGATGATGTTTCTCCAATGTTGGCGATTTAACCTACAGTTGGATCAACCAGCACAACCACATCAACGAAATAGCTTTTTTGTCCAGCAAATCCCAGATTCTTTTGAAGAACAGAATTGACACGAGTAAGTCAGTTTCAAACTTCTTTTTGCTTCACACGAGTTTGTGTGTTAAATATTTGACGTAAAATATGTAAGCATCAATAAGTTTAGAAAAGATCTGAAATTTTGTTCGAAATTTTTTGGAAGGCGCTAAGTGCTGGATGAATATAGTCTGGGTACTTAAAGGCTCCCTTTTAAGCAGAAGCTGGTCTTCACGCATCGCCACCTATATTATGTCGTATCTCCTGAATTTTGTCTCTTACAGTTAGATAATTTTGCAGGTACTTTCAGTGGTACATGTGCTACCGTAACAGTCGCGACACTCCGTTTTCTTTTCATTAATCGCTGCGACAGCAGCGCACCAAGCGGCCGGCAAGAAACCCTTTTGAGTACGATATGGGATGACTGCGAATACTGCCGTTTATATTTATCTGTAACAGTATTAGAATAGGGGGCGCATGGAGTGCCATCAAAACTGACAGTAACTAAAACATGACACGACATTTGCCATTCTTCATTTCCTAGAGGCTCTGGGTGCATGAAACGGTAGAGTACAGGACAGTTCATTCACGATTTTCTTGTAACGTGCACATACTTACTCAAGTATGTAGTTTTTTTAATAAAGAAAAAACTGCCAGTAACCGCCAGAAGACTTGCGGAAAGACGTCGTATGTCATATATCCGCAGCTGTGATATACACTCCTGGAAATGGAAACAAGAACACATTGACACCGGTGTGTCAGACCCACCATACTTGCTCCGGTCACTGCGAGAGGGCTGTACAAGCAATGATCACACGCACGGCACAGCGGACACACCAGGAACCGCGGTGTTGGCCGTCGAATGGCGCTAGCTGCGCAGCATTTGTGCACCGCCGCCGTCAGTGTCAGCCAGTTTGCCGTGGCATACGGAGCTCCATCGCAGTCTTTAACACTGGTAGTATGCCGCGACAGCGTGGACGTGAACCGTATGTGCAGTTGACGGACTTTGAGCGAGGGCGTATAGTGGGCATGCGGGAGGCCGGGTGGACGTACCGCCGAATTGCTCAACACGTGGGGCGTGAGGTCTCCACAGTACATCGATGTTGTCGCCAGTGGTCGGCGGAAGGTGCACGTGCCCGTCGACCTGGGACCGGACCGCAGCGACGCACGGATGTACGCCAAGACCGTAGGATCCTACGCAGTGCCGTAGGGGACCGCACCGCCACTTCCCAGCAAATTAGGGACACTGTTGCCCCTGGGGTATCGGCGAGGACCATTCGCAACCGTCTCCATGAAGCTGGGCTACGGTCCCGCACACCGTTAGGCCGTCTTCCGCTCACGCCCCAACATCGTGCAGCCCGCCTCCAGTGGTGTCGCGACAGGCGTGAATGGAGGGACGAATGGAGACGTGTCGTCTTCAGCGATGAGAGTCGCTTCTGCCTTGGTGCCAATGATGGTCGTCTGCGTGTTTGGCGCCGTGCAGGTGAGCGCCACAATCAGGACTGCATACGACCGAGGCACACAGGGCCAACACCCGGCATCATGGTGTGGGGAGCGATCTCCTACACTGGCCGTACACCACTGGTGATCGTCGAGGGGACACTGAATAGTGCACGGTACATCCAAACCGTCATCGAACCCATCGTTCTACCATTCCTAGACCGGCAAGGGAACTTGCTGTTCCAACAGGACAATGCACGTCCGCATGTATCCCGTGCCACCCAACGTGCTCTAGAAGGTGTAAGTCAACTACCCTGGCCAGCAAGATCTCCGGATCTGTCCCCCATTGAGCATGTTTGGGACTGGATGAAGCATCGTCTCACGCGGTCTGCACGTCCAGCACGAACGCTGGTCCAACTGAGGCGCCAGGTGGAAATGGCATGGCAAGCCGTTCCACAGGACTACATCCAGCATCTCTACGATCGTCTCCATGGGAGAATAGCAGCCTGCATTGCTGCGAAAGGTTGATATACACTGTACTAGTGCCGACATTGTGCATGCTCTGTTGCCTGTGTCTATGTGCCTGTGGTTCTGTCAGTGTGATCATGTGATGTATCTGACCCCAGGAATGTGTCAATAAAGTTTCCCCTTCCTGGGACAATGAATTCACGGTGTTCTTATTTCAATTTCCAGGAGTGTATGTAAATTGAAGGTGGAGGAGGGAAAAGGGAGAGACAGTAAAGAAATGATTTGTATCAGCTGCATTAGACATTACGCGGAATCAGCGGTGAGGAGTGAAAATGTGTGGCCTACCGGGAATTGAAGCTGGGATCTTCTGCTTACTAGGTAGTTGCGTTAACCGCTGCGCCACCTGGGACACCGTGCGTATTGCACCTGAGCAGAATATCTCGGCACGACTCATTGACGGCGCAATCCCCCACCGAGCGCCGCCTGTCTGCAGTCCCTGTCCATTTCGTCCGCGCTTGTTACTCTGACAAACGAAACTCCTCATCGCACAACCCTCAGATTTCGTGGTCAGAAAAACTGAACACAGATCAAGAATGAAAACAGGAAGAAGGTGTACCGAATTGTGAGGAAAAAAAAAAGAGCAAAATAGAAATGGTGAACGGTCCAAAAACAAGAAGTGTCGTGGGTAAGGGGTCATGGTGTTGGACTGCCCTGCAGGCGAGTCATGTTCAGAACTCTCCGTGCCTTTTTTTTTTTTTTTTCCTCTCTGACAACATTATGAACTGTCCGTCCGGTCATTGAAATGATTGTTCTCTTTCTGTAGTCTTGGCAGTTGTCATATTATACATTGGTTATAGAATATGAGGCACGTGCTAAGAATACGTTACCGTTGCAAGTAACAGGCGAGATACTACATCGACGTCACACAGAAATGAAAACAACGGGTATGAACTATGTTATAACAAAGGAATTCAAGGATCATGATTTCCAAAACGGAACGCAGCTTCAAAAAAACATACGTTTTGACAGAGCACACAGAAATTGTGTGATTGTGAAACTGTTGCCTTCATTTGTTGCAGATTATGTAACGAAGTATTATGTTTTTCTATCGAGTGATCACATTCAAATTTATACGACTACCTATATCGGGCAAGGAGGCATATCTCATTCACTCACCAGTCGAACAAATTAGGTGTGTTGGTAAGAGATTCCCATCATATGATATACGTACTGTCACTAATGCCGTGGATGACACACCAGACTTTTCCCTGGTGGCTGATTCGCCGGACTTGTCACTTTGTCATCAATCGTTGCGGTTCCCATTCGAAAGCCATTTCCTTTTGGTTGCAAATAGAGTAGTTTTGCAGAATCAACTGACATTATAGGTCCCTTCCTTACACCTCGCTATTGCAAACGGACATTACATCGCGACACAGAATTTGAATAAAGCGAACAGCGAGAGAAAAAAGAACAATAATAATCTTTGGCGAGATGTAGGTTTGAACACAGCGCGCGCGCATGGCACAGTCCTACTCCGTAACCACTTAAGCACGACGCTATTTGTCTTCCTATGTACTCTATATCGTATTTCTTGTTATTGGACCGTTAACTATTTTTGAGTTTTTTAACGGTCCAGTACACCTTTTTGTTTTTATGCTTTATCTGTGTTCAGTCTTTGAAGGGCTGTCCTCTGCGCTCTCTTACCACTAAAGGTGAGGGGCGTGCGACGGAGAGTTTCCCTTGGGAGGTTCCCGCCGGAGGTCGGACGTACTTGCGCACCCGCACCGAAGAAGTTGGATCCACTGCTCATCTAGGCGAATCCATTAGACAGACGCGTGGTGTTCGTTCTGCCGGACGATCCCTTACCTTCCCTTTCTCCCCCTGTACCTGACTTCACAAATATTGTATATCAACCCAACAACGCGAAGGTTTTGTTCGCTAAACTTCCAACCGAATTAGTGAATGTGGAACGTAGGAAATCTGCATGTAATGTAATATTTAAAGTATCAAATAACCCACCACACCAGTAGCTGAAGGGAAAACCGAACAGTCATAACAAAACGTAAAAAGCAATCAAACTGTTTATCGAGAGAGAAGAAACTTATTGCAGAACTGTTGTTACATCTCAGTCACAAACGGCAACAATCTTCAACATATTCGCTTTGGAAGCAAACTTATCTATTTTTTAAAAACTTTCGCGTATCAGAAAGTCGAGTGAAGTATATGAATGGGCGAATATTAGCCTTCATAAAAAAAATTACGTATCAAGGAAAGTGCTTATCATAATAAGGACAAAAAAATAGGCCTATATGCTTCGTAGCCATGAAATATGTGTTATTAGTAGTAGCTTATTTGACTCAGTCGGTGAAATTCGGCTGTTTTTAGATTTACTTCACCATGGTTCACGTACCTTGGTAATTTATTAATGCACTGAACGAAAACATGTAACTATTTCGTTAATTACGTAGAAAGGTACATAAAACACGCCTTATCCTTAACGACCCATGTCACGTCTCCTTTCTCACCGCTTGGAGCGCTAGTGTCTCTCCAACGATAAAAACAGTCACACCATGGAATGTCACGACTTCGTGGATATTATCTGCTAAATGCATTGTGAATACAGTTACTAATAAAGAGAAATAAATCAAGCCGTCATGCCTGATGCGGCAAATTCACAGCGTGGAGAGTGAAAATATAGTAAGCGATACACTTTTCTCCTTTCATCATTCTGTGGCGGGTGCCAGCGAAAATATCTTTCATTAAGTTTCTTGCAAGTCGCTAAATGATCTCACTATCAAATACTGGAAGAACATAACAAGCCACATGCAGTATACACAGTTTCTACATGAAATGCAGTACTTGTAATCTTATGTTAAACTTTACCGCAGTAAGACATCTCTTAATGAGTAGATTACGAGAGCATTTTACATTTTTAAATCAGCACGATAATCTCGAGAAATACCGAAAATCACATTTCTGTTGCTGCTGGAAGCCTTTAGATAGGCAATCTGCAAGTGGAACCACGAACTGGGATAGCCTTTTACGTAATAAAGTATATGGCAGCTTGCCCCCGCTATTGTCTCCGAGACGTGATTACACGCCATGACCCCAACATTACACACTGCCTTGCAGTGAACAGATTGCAGTCATAGACACCAAATAAAAGTTTTGACAGGGTACGCATAAAGAGAAGAATGAAAGCTTTGGAGTTCGCAAATGAAATAGTAATTCTGTCAGAGGCGACAAGGTATTCGTAAGATTTGTTGATCGGAATCTTGTCTGGAAAACAGGAGCTTACATAAATAGCAGAAAAAGGAAAACCAGGGTGGCGGACAGTAATTCAGACCATACTGTGGGATTTACCGTGCCTGAAAGTGAAGCACCCGCAAGACACAGTCGGATGTCAATTTAATATCTAACGTTCACACACCGTCGGCAAGTATGTAAATGATTAGAGTGGTAGTTCTCCGTGAAAGGTACGGATGCTAGCAGAGTGTATTAGCACTGTTCGTGTTTATTTATTACTAGTCCTCGTAGGGTATACAAGAGGCGTGAACAGGGTCAGACATCGACTGGACACTGAGCCGCCGTGTACACGCCTGACACTGCGTTATCAGCACCTGACAGTGCTTGGAGGAAACGTCATAGTGGGCCTCCATTTCGCCAGCTGATTGAATCGTACAACATCCACATTTGTGGGGCTTTCCTGTGTATGGGTGGCCGGATATTGGACTGCATGGGTAGGCAAGTTCGTCGTCACGGTACCGTGCACCAAACACATCGGAACTCCTTGACGTCTCTGTCTGTCATCCGAGAACAAGTAATAGACTCCCTGCAACGTTGTCTGTCATCACGCAACATTCGTCACACTAGCAGCAGCCCGGACTAGGGAATTACCGTTCCGTCAGTACGCCGTTAACACAACACTAACTGCTGCGTTTGGAGCCGTGCCTTGAGTGGGAAGGACGGACTGCTGCTGAATGGCGTCTCATCGTGGCCAGCGATGGATGTCAGTTCTGCACTAGCCCGGATAACCATCTCGGTGAGTATGGCGACGGTCTTGGGAGACTTTCCATTGTTTCAATGTTCTGGAGAGGCACAGCAGTGTTACTCCTGGCGTCACCGAGTGGTGAGCCATCAGTTATGACTTCAGGTCACGGTTGGTAGTGTCTGAAGGCACGAACTCAGACATCACAACCTTACGTCATGAACGCTCTGCGTCCTCATGGGTTGTATCTCACGCTTCAATATCCTGGTGCTGCTTTTCAACAGGATAATTTTGTTCTACTTGGCATTTGTCTCCAGGACTGTCTGCGTGGAGGAGGAGGAGGAGGGAGACGACGACGACGAGATTAGTGTTTAAGGGCGCATCGACAACGAGGTCATTAGAGACTGAGCAGAATCTCTGATTAGGGACGGATGGGGAAGGAAACCGGCCGTTCCCTGTCAAAGGAACCTTCCCAGTATTTGCCCGAAGCGATTTAGGGAAATCACGGAGAACCTACATCAGAATGGCCGGACGCCAGTTTGAACATTCGTCCTCCCGAATGCGAAGTCCGATGTGCTAACCACTGCGCCACCTCGCTCGGTATCTGTGTGTTGATGTGGTAGTACCGTGACCAGAAAGATCCCCAGATAGAAATGAATGGGACCAACCCAATGCCAGTATCCAGGGCATCAGGTACCAGCTGTAACTACTGTGGACCAGTTTGCCTCAGGAGAGGATACAACGGCTTCGTGACACGATTCCCAGCCGAATCATTGCATGAATTCAGTCCAGAAGGCGAGCTACGTCACAGCGATAAGTGGTCCCATACAGTCAAGTTCTTTGTAAATTTGAACAATTTGTAATCACCGAAATAATCTCATCCCTTTTAACCTGTGAATTTCGTTTCACATACTCTTCCTCTTCCAGGTAATTCATTTTGTACAGCAATGTATCTGCCTACACTCTGCACCACGAAGGAATTATCTAAATGGGACGGAAATCGGTAGATGTGATGTGCAGACAAATAAATGATTACAAATTCAGAAAAATTTGATAATTTATTGAAGACAAAGAGCTTCACAAATTGAGCAAGTCAATAAAGTGTTGGTCCACTTCTGCCCCTTACATATGCAGTTATTCCGCTTGCCATTGATTGACAGAGTTCTTGGATGTCCTTTTCAGTGATATCGTACCAAATTCTGTCCAATTGGGGTTAGACCGTCAAAATTCCGAGCTGGTTGGAGGACCCTGCCCATAATGGTCGAAACTTTCGCAACTGGGAAGAGATCAGTTGACCTCGTTGGCCTGGGTAGGGTTTGGCAAGCACGAAGACATACAGTAGGAATTTGCAGCGTGTGGTGACATGAATTACCTTGCTGCAATGTACGCTCAGGATGGCTTGCCATGAACGGCAACAAAATGGGACGTAGAATGTCGTTGACGTATCGCTCTGATGTAACTCAGGTCGGTATTCCACCACTGTCTGGGGCGTCTACAAACACGCCTTCGCTGGTCACTGTGGCTCAGTTCCAAACGGGACTCAGCACTGAAGACAATTCTACTCCAGTCAATGAGTTTCCTGGCGAAGACGTGTCTGGAGATGACCACGCCAGCAGCAGGACACCAACCTGGCTGTTGCCTGCCATGCGTCCAGACAACCAGGACTGATAGTCTAGGGTGTCATTTCGTTTCACAGCTGGACCCCCTTTGGTTGTCATCCGCGGCACCCTTACAGCACAGCTATACATCCACAATATTGTATGACTAGTCTTGTTGCCCTTCATAGCAAGCCATCCTGGGCTTACATTTCAAGACAATACCCGGCCGCACATAGAGAGGGTTTCAACTGATTATTTTCGTGCATGCCAAATCCAAACCTGGCCGGATCTCTCCCCAATTGAGAACGTTAGCATCATTATGGGAAAGCCCTCCAACCAGATGGGGATTTTGCCGATCTTAGTAACATTTAGGCATAGCGAATACTAGAGTACATGTAATGTAAGGTACTGGTACTATAGCCAAGAAAGCACCCAATGCTGTACATGGGTCAATATCTATTGTTAATGCTTAGGATTAGCAGAACCACTTCCCTGCAGCTGAATATAAACTATTATTTTGTGACTGGCGGTCAACAGCTCGAAGAAACCATTGCGAGGGTTTCACTATCAGAACAGTCGGTAATGGCACTAACAAATCTGTCTTCTATCCTATCATGTTTTTACATTGTTGTTGGAAGAACAAAAATTTATTTGGGTGTCAGTCTCAAAGTGCTATTATTTGAACAAGTATTTATTACATGTCAGATGTTGCGGATCAAAACAAAACTACAAGAAAGACCACAAACTGAAACTGTAATATGTACGATCTGTTTTTAAAGAACGAGTTAACAGGTCTTTAAATTTGCAGTAAATAAATCAATCTAACGTGTCAATTGAACAGAATTTGCTACCATATTCCTCAAGAGGACATCAAACCACTATGAATCAATGTCAGACCGAGTAACTGTTTGCATAACGCGCAAATCCGAATAACTGTTTGCATAACGGGCAGAGGTGGACCGATAAGTTATTGACTTGCTCAGTTGTCAAGGTTTGTTTGATGAATGATCCAATTTTCTGAGTTTGTAATCATTTGTTTGCGTGTAAATGTACATCACATCTACCAGTTTTCATACCATTCGGGTAATTATAAATGATACTGGATATAAAGGAAGATGATTTGATTACTAAGAATACCAAAGAAACAGAGGTAAGATGAAGAGGCGATGTTCGAAGGTGACCTTAGCTGTCACACCACTGCGCGAGCAATGCATCAGCTAGGATTACAAATATCTGGAATCCGATATATCGATATCTAAAACAGTATAATCACAGGCTCTGCGGAAAGTATCGATATATCGACGGGGAAAGTGTCGACGTACCGGCTTATAAAAATACCGGCTGCACGTCGTAAGTCTGAAGTTATACTTTCTGATCGTATATTAATTGCCGATGTAATGAAGTTTACTGCACTGCCAGTTTTAGAGCTGTATATTTAAGTATTGATTTATTATTACATATTCTGTACATCAATACGCTATCAGCCTGCCTATCCCACTTAGCACAAGAATTGAAACGAAAACCATTCGTTCACACTTGGCGTCCTAAGGGACCAAACTGCTGAGGTCATCGGTCCCTAGACTTACACACTACTTAAACTAACTTGTGCTAAGGACACACACACACACACACACACACACACACACACACACACACACACATATGCCCGAGGGAGGACTCTAACCTCCGGCGCGAGAGGTAGCGCAATCCGTGACATGGCGCCCCAAATAGCGCGGCTCTGGTTTGGCGACAGCCACTTTGCTCACAATGTTTACTGCGCGTAACTGGCACTATAAAACGTGTCCCATGGGCCCGTCGCTCGGTTTCGTCACATATCGGATCTGTCCGGAACACTCAATGTCGACTGGCCAGTTTTTTTAGATTCTGCCAATACCAGCGAACTAGCAGTTGTAGTGTCAAAATTGCGTGGTAAAGTTAAAAGTTACAGTTTGTGTCAGTAGCGTCGTACGTCAATTTTTTAACGCAACTAGTGTGCTACTTCCTCATCTCAAAAATCTTCACCCCCTCCTTCCCTCCCCCAGTGCAATCTGACTACTACTCTTGTGCCACTTATAACTGCTTCACACATTCAAAGAGGAAGATTGGACGTGATAAAAGTTCAAAAAGTAGTAATACCCCTTCACACAGTGAAAGTAAAATTGTTGTACTACAATTTCAGAAGAACTGCTTCAAATATTTTTTTTGTTTTAAATTCTTTATTCAGTTATTATATTTATACATATTAACCCACTACCTAAATACATTAGTGGGTCCTAATTTCATACTTAATATTTTTGCAGATGTTACTTCCACACTACAGGTAAATCCTTATTAATCTACCACTATAGGGTTCTCATTTTCTAGTTTTTAGTTTCTACCTATGTCTGAGTTTTTCATTGTTTATGGGTATTTCTCTAATTTGTTATTATTAAGATATATCTACTTTATTCTATAAGCTTATGCTACCTGCAGCGTTACAAGTATGCCAGTGATCTATAAACCTGGTTGTTGTTGGCCTAGCCCACTGAGCTATTCCCAGTGGGCGTGCCCGTGGCACTGGGCTGGCCGGTAACTTGATATCGCTGCTTCAAATTCAGTTTTATATAATATAAAATAAAAACATCGGGACTCGTTGTTGCCATTTTGATATCGATATATCAATTTAAAAAATATCGCGGTGATTATATATACACATATCAGTATTTTTTGTAACAAGTACCGTCATATCGATATTTTATCAACAGCCCTGGCATCAGCATGCAGTGTGCCGTGCGCGCAGCAGCTTCGGAACGGGTAATGGTGCAGGCAGACTTCTGACGCCAGTATACTGTCGTAATGGATCAAGATTGTGGATTCTTCGACTGGTGAAGATTTGAAATTCACTTGTCTCTTCCTAAGGTCCACGTAACCTTATTTCATTACGCTGATTTAACAATAAGTGAAAACTTCGACACGTGCTGTACAATAGCACTTGTATATACTTGGAGAAACTCGAGACAAATAACTATAGTAGTCTACCTCCGTCCAAGTTCTTATCGCCAAACAAGTTTCTAAATCACGGCCCGCGACCGTTTGGCGGGCCATTTCCATTGAGAAGGTCTTAGAACAAAAGCTGATGTAGGGGCGAGGCAGCTTTCTTGCAGAGAACGGCAATGATAACGAGGGCAAAAACAGCGCAATAAATCTGCTGCAGGTGGCGGGACGGCGTATTACTGTGGGGGCACTTAATCGCGGCAAGCCGACTCTTAGGCTTAGCCGGTGGTTAACTGAGCAGCGCAGAGCGGCGCCGTGCCGTGCCGTGTCTTATCTCGATGCTGCCGCGTCTGATTTATCGCTGCCTGACTCACGACGCCACGCGCACCGCGATCGGGAAGGACGTCCGCTCAGAAGGAAACCTTGCCTCGGGAGCGTCAGTAGCGAAAGCTATACTCTGATTTAAATTAATTGGCATCTGACGTTTAACGCTCGAATTACTGAGACTGAAGGCAGTCTGTAATAAACACACACACACACACACACACACACACTTTGAGAGATCCCAATGATCATTTCGTTCAGCCTTACAAAGCAAGTGAAATGACACATTTGATTAATTTAAAATCAAAGTAAAGATATTTTGGTTAAAACAGGACTACACTGATCAGCGAAAACATTGTGACCACTATGAGATTTTCACTCTGCAGCGGAGTCTGCGCTGATATGAAACTTCCTGGCAGATTAAAACTGTGTGCCCGACCGAGACTCGAACTCGGGACCTTTGCCTTTCGCGGGCAAGTGCTCTACCATCTGAGCTACCGAAGCACGACTCACGCCCGGTACTCACAGCTTTACTTCTGCCAGTATCTCGTCTCCTACCTTCCAAACTTTACAGAAGCTTTCCTGCGGACCTTGCAGAACTAGCACTCCTGAAAGAAAGGATATAGCGGAGACATGGCTTAGCCACAGCCTGGGGGATGTTTCCAGAATGAGATTTTCACTCTGCAGCGGAGTGTGCGGTCTCCCGCTTCTGTAAAATTTGGAAGGTAGGAGACGAGATACTGGCAGAAGTAAAGCTGTGAGTACCGGGCGTAAGTCGTGCTTCGGTAGCTCAGATGGTAGAGCACTTGCCCGCGAAAGGCAAAGGTCCCGAGTTCGAGTCTCGGTCGGGCACACAGTTTTAATCTGCCAGGAAGTTTCATTGTGACCACTGCTTACCGCGACGTTGCTCGCTGCCTGGTGTCTTGAGCCAAATGAAAACCTTAAATTTGTAATAACAAATCGAAATTTCGCGTCGTTATCCTATAAGCTGGTAAGCGTGCTACAAACAGCGTTCAGAATGGCCTGTAGGTGGCAGCATAGTGCAGATGCACACATACCGTCGCAGTATCAGTATAAAGATGGCCGCCCCACTTGCGACTTGCACCAGGGAAGAACAGTGTTCTGTTATTCGGTTTTTGCGTAGTGACGGTGTGAAACCAATTAAAATTCATCGACGAATGAAGGTTCAGTACGGTGATGCATGTTTGCCACAGCAGCAAGCCTACGAATGGAGTAGAAAGTGCGCAAATGGTGTGACTTCAGTGGAAGATGCTCCTCGTCCAGGTCAGGCACAACGAGTTGTGACTCCGCAGAACATTGCAGCAGTTGAAGCCATAGTGAAAGAAAAACGCCGAGTGACACTGAATGACACTGCAGCATGTTTGCAGATTAGTCATGGGTCAGGAAACCACATTGTGCATGATGTGCTCCAGTTTCCCAAATTTTCTGCAAGATGGGTGCCACGGCAGCTGACTCCTGAAATGAGAGAACGACGTGTTGATGCTTGTGAAGAACTACTTCGGCGCTTTGAACGAGAAGGTGATGGCTTCCTTGCAAGAATCGTTACTAGGGACGAAACATGGGTTCACTTTCACCAACCGGGAACGAAGAGAGCGAGCAAGGAATGGCGCCAATCCTCATCACCAAAACCAAAGACGTTTCGAACAGAACCATCATCAGGGAAGGTTATGCTGACTCTTTTGGGGCGAAAAAGGCGTCATTTTGGAGCATTAAATGCCTAGAGCGACCACTGTCACCAGCGCATCATACACAGATCTCCTAAAAAATCATCTGTGGCCTGCAATCAAATCAAAGCGACTTGTATTGCTGTCAGCAGGTGTCCTTTTGCAACATGACAATTCAAGGCCCCACACTGCCCGTACAATAGTTGCAACAATTACAGACCCGCATTTTGAGTGTCTTCCTCATCCACCATACTCACCAGACCTTGCCCCAAGCGATTTCCATATGTTTGGACCACTCAAAGACGCAATGGGAGGAAAGAAGTTCCGTTCTGATGAAGAGGTACACCATGCGGTGCATGAGTGGTTGCGCGGACTACCAAAATGATTTTTTTCTAAAGGAATTTGTGCACTTCGTAAGCTCTGGAGGACTTGCATTGGGGGGATTATGATGAAAAGTGATACAACTTTGTACCACTTCTGCACAGCAAATAATATTTTAAAAAATATTTAAGGTTTTCATTTGACTCAGCCTCATATGTAATCTGAGCAGACACGGACGAGGGATTATCTTAGCGAAGATATGGGCTGCAAATGGGGAGAGCTATTGAGATACGTGACTTTGGCAAGGGGCAGATTGTTATTACGCAGAGCCTGCGAAGAAGTATCTAGGAAAGGGCGAAACTGATCGAATGTTTACGTACTACTGACGTAAGCACCTACGGAATGAGATAGGAGGACAGCGAAACTACAACTAGGCGCTAAACAGTTGGACGTCCACGACTCTTTACAGAGCAAACAAGCCTCCGTACCACACGTTCTGTGAAGTAGGATAGATGATGATCTGTGGCATCTATGCCAAAAGAGCACAATGTTGGTGCACGCCCAAGTGTTTCGGAGTTCACCATTTATCGTACATTGTTGAACATCGACCTCTACAGCGGACCATCCCTACGTGTTCACATGTTGGCCCAACGACATCGTCAATTACGATAGCAGTGGGCACCGGACCGTCGATCATTGGAAACTTGTCGGCTCTTCTAGCGACTCACATTTTTGCTACAGTTGGTCCATATTTATCTCCACAGATGCTATTACGGAAACCGGCAGCGCGCCCCGGACGCTACGGGAGACATTCTCCTGCGCTTGCAACGGAGCTCTGGTAGTAATCGAAGACAGCTGCGAACCACCTGCATTCTTTCATGGTTGATGTCTTCCCGGAGGCGACGTCATCTTTCAGCAGCATAAATGTGAGTGTCACGGACCCAGAACAGTGCTACAGTGGTTTGAGGAGCAGTGTAGTGAACTCACGTTGATGTTTGCGACCAAATTCGACTGATGTAAATCCTATGGCACCCATGTGGTTCACTATCGAGCGCCATCACCGCGTACGCGAATCAGCGGCCAGTTATTTACGCGAATTACATGACCTGGGCGTAGACATCTACTGCCACATAACTCCACAAACCTACTAACAAACTGTTGGATCCCTGATATGAAAAATGAGTGAAGTATTTCATGTCAAAGACGGACAAACAAGCTACGAGGTGCACTCAAGTTCTAAGGCCGCCGATTTTTTTTCTCCGCACTGGAAAGAGATAGAAACATGAGCATTGTTTTAAAATGAGGCCGCGTTCATTGTCAATACGTCCCAGAGATGGCAGCACCGCACGGCAGATGGAATTTTACCGCCAGCGGCGAGAATGAGAACTGTTTTAGATACTTAAAATGGCGACGTTTTCCTTACTTGAACAGCGTGCAATCATTCGTTTTCTGAATTTGCGTGGTGTGAAACCAATTGAAATTCATCGACAGTTGAAGGAGACATGTGGTGATGGAGTTATGGATGTGTCGAAAGTGCGTTCGTGGGTGCGACAGTTTAATGAAGGCAGAACATCGTGTGACAACAAACCGAAACAACCTCGGGCTCGCACAAGCCGGTCTGACGACATGACCAAAAAAGTGGAGAGAATTGTTTTGGGGGATCGCCGAATTGTTGAACAGATCGCCTCCAGAGTTGGCATTTCTGTGGGTTCTGTGCACACAATCCTGCATGACGACCCGAAAATGCGAAAAGTGTCATCCAGGTGGGTGCCACGAATGCTGACGGACGACAACACGGCTGCCCGTGTGGCACGTTGCCAAGCAATGTTGACGCACAACGACAGCATGAATGGGACTTTCTTTTCATCGGTTGTGACAATGGATGAGACGTGGATGCCATTTTTCAATCCAGAAACAAAGCGCCAGTCAGCTCAATGGAAGCACACAGATTCACCGCCACCAAAAAAATTTCGGGTAACCGCCAGTGCTGAAAAAATGATGGTGTCCATGTTCTGGGACAGCGAGGGCGTAATCGTTACCCATTGCGTTCCAAAGGGCACTACAGTAACAGGTGCATCCTACGAAAATGTTTTGAAGAACAAATTCCTTCCTGCACTGCAACAAAAACGTCCGGGAAGGGCTGCGCGTGTGCTGTTTCACCAAGACAACGCACCCGCACATCGAGCTAACGTTACGCAACAGTTTCTTCGTGATAACTTTGAAGTGATTCCTCATGCTCCCTACTCACCTGACCTGGCTCCTAGTGACTTTTGGCTTTTTCCAACAATGAAAGACACTCTCCGTGGCCGCACATTCACCAGCCGTGCTGCTATTGCCTCAGCGATTTTCCAGTGGTCAAAACAGACTCCTAAAGAAGCCTTCGCCGCTGCCATGGAAACATGGCGTCAGCGTTGTGAAAAATGTGTACGTCTGCAGGGCGATTACGTCGAGAAGCAACGCCAGTTTCATCGATTTCGGGTGAGTAGTTAATTAGAAAAAAAATCGGAGGCCTTAGAACTTGAATGCACCTCGTACTAAGCAGTGGTAATAATGTTTAGGGCCATCAGCGTAGACCGCAATGATATTTATTCATTGTGAGCGGTGTCCGCCCCGATAGCTGAGTGGTAAGCGTGACGGATTGCCGTCCTAAGGGCCCGGATTAGATTCCCGGGTGGGTCGGGGATTTTCTCCGCTCCGGGACTGGGTGTTGTGCTGTCTTCATCATCATTTCATCCCCATCCGGCGCGCAGGTCGCCTAATGTGGCGTCGAATGTGATAAGACCTGCAGCTAGGCGGCCGGACCTGACCTGCAAGGGGCCTCCCGGCCAATGACGCCAAACGCTCATTTCCATTTCCACTGTGACCGGTTTCGATTTTAAATTAGGCCTGTTTCACACTGGGGCACTGGTGACAGTCGCCAGCGACGGTCACCAACAGAGATACATTCGTTTAAACTGGAGCATTCACACCGGGACACTACACGGCCTCACAGAGCCACTGTGACCCACCAGTGACTCACCCTCGCCGCATGTGACTGACAAGGTCACTGTGTTCACGGCAGCCACCGCCGGACAGCGTTAGTTTGAATTGGTGTGTTAGCACTGGGACACAGATCACAAACACAGACACAGCGCTGCAGATTTGCCAACAGGCAGTCATTTCTGAGACAGTGTCGCGAAACATTCATTGCACATTATACTGTACACGCAGTACCCATAAGTTTACATCTGATTAACACGGAAGACTTTATAAGTGAAGTAGAAAGTCGTCCTGCTATTTGGGATGTCAAAAGCGATGACTATAGCAACAAAGTGGTGAAAATGAATGGGTGGCAAGAAATTATAACGAAGTTTGTGCCTGATTTCTATGAGAAGAGCATGGATGGAAGAAACAAAATCTTATTTTTAGGACCATAAAAGACTAGCGAAATTTAGTTGCTACCCCTGTACGACGATAGGAGGGTAGTAACCTTCGAGCACATTTACATCTCTCACCCCCTTTCTGTTCTTTTACGTTTACCAGTATCAAGTATACCGTTATGCAGTGTTAATGTCATAAGAAGGGACAAAATCGATGAGCGTTGAAACCATGAACTCATCGCTACAGGGCAAATGAAGAGAAAATATAAAAAACACTTAGATTTCAAAATTTTCATAACGAAGGTAAGGGAGCGTTTTATCGTCGTCTTAAGGCACTCCGCTCCACCTTATGCTCCGAAAAATACAGTTAAAGTATGATTCTTCATTATAATTATTTACGCATATGTGGCTACTAAAATAATGAATTTTATTTATTTATCATAATATTATTGAGATCATGTCCCCGACAGTCGATAATTTTAACTGTATGCTCCATTCAGTTCACTGAACGCAACAATATAACTCGTTTCAGTCAACGAAGTATTAATTGCACTATGCACATCACAGATACAATGCCAGATGAACAATGACGCCTAACACAGTAACGTTCAGATAACATTTCTAGCAAAGTTTTCAAAGTCATCTGTGATACTGTTCGCAGATATTGCCTCCAAGGACTAAGCAAAGTGAGGTGTCCTGCAATCCCTGAATAATTAACGTGTCCAATATTTAACGTATCCTCAAACTCTGTTCCATCGCAATCACGCACCAAGTTATGGAGGAGGCAACATATGTTTACCATAGGTACTGCTAAATCTAATGTAACATCTAGTGGTCTATAGAAAATGCGCCACTTGTTTGCAAGAATTCCAGAACTACACTTGATGTATCTTCTTGCTCTGAACAGCCTATAGTTGAACACAAGTTTTTTAACGTCTAAATATTTTCCTCCAAAAGGGCGTAGAATAAATGTTGACACCCCGAAACCATCACTCACTAACATAAATGGCATAGTTCTTTTAAAAGGTAATGACAGTGGTTTGGGTGAAGGGAAATCTAGCCTACCAACTTGTATTTGTTTTAATTTAATACTGAACTACGAAACAGTTGAGTAGGACGATTTCCCATACGCTCCAACGACTAAAACAGTAATTTGTACGTCGAATCACAAACAGTTAAAACAGAATGGAAAAATAGTTCTTATAATTATAGTAGACGAAACCACTGGAAGTGGGTTTTATAATCCTGATGTGCTTTCCGTCCACTGCACCGACACAATGAGGGAAGTTGGCCATCTTTTGGAATCCTTCAGCTGAGGTAAGCCATAGCTCTTTCGACATTCGAAAATACTGAAAAAACTTCTCAGCTTGTCTCAGATCGACATAAAGGGTATAAAGCAATTCTTTCTCAAGCCGATCACGTAGCAGTGGATGTACGTGTAATGAACGTTTTGTCTCCACCTCCTCCTCCTGATTGTCCGCAGCTCATGGTCTTGCGGTAGCGTTCTTGCTTCCCGCGCACGGGGTCCCGGGTTCGATTCCCGGTAGGGGTCAGGAGTTTTCCCTGCCTCGAGATGGCTGGGCGTTGTTGTGCCTTCATCATCATCATTCATCCCCATTACGATCGGAGGAAGGCAATGGTAAACCACCTCCACTAGGACCTTGCCTAGTACGGCGGTGTGGGTCTCCCGCATCGTCCCCTACGCTCCTCGGAGTATGGGACCTCATCATCATCATCATCATCATCATCATCATCATCATCATCATCATCATCATCATCCTCCTCCTCCAGATTAGTACTAAAAAAAAAACCTTCCACCTAGCTCGAGTCCATTTCACTAATCAGCTGGCAATACCTGGCGGACCCCGGTGACCCAGGAGTATTCACCACATCACGGGTGACTTGTTACTGGCGACCGTCATCAGTGTCCCAGTGTGAAACGGGCCTTAAAGTTATCTTCAGAATGTGAGCTTCCTGTGGCTGGTGCTGGCGCTCCTCGCTTGTTCTCGTGCTAGGGAGCTACAATCGTGCTATCACTATCTTAAAATCGAAACTGGTTACAATGAACAAATATCATTGCGATCTAGAGTGTTATTTTAACCAAATTAAGCACCGAATCGCTCTTCTCCTGGTGACAATGTTGTCTAAATTTGTTATTTATATCAAATGCAGATAAATCCCAGTACAATTGCGGACTGTAAGACAGAAGCTGAATCAAATGACTAATCACGGCATAATGCACGCGTAATTAATGATCTATTTAAGTTGAAAAGCAAGTTTCACCCTTACAAGTAATTTTCCCAGCGATTCTGAAGTGACCAAAATATTCCAAATAAACGTACTGTAGAACATCAGCTATCTTACTCTCCCGTAAACAATCATACCAATTACTCTGTAATAATTATAAGAAGATATCTATATAATTTAATTTTTAGTATGATAATTAGTTTACATTTACTTAAACTTTATGGATGACTTTTATATGTAAGGTTACGCCGGTGTAAGAGTAACTGAACCCAAAGTTCCAGCTTGATAGCATTAGCCATTCACTACTTAATTAACAACCGGAAAGTAGCGGCAAGTAAGGAGTGACCGTTGCCTGTTTCGAAAGCGGTTACTTCCACTACGTGCTTGCCAGATTTGAACGTGGTCAGTTCGTTAATTCCCCCCCCCCCCCCCCACCCCCACCCCAAGCTGCACAGTGATGTTAACTGAATGCCTTTTTCAACGGTTTCTCCCTTGCCTAGTGTGGCGGAGACAGACGCTGGTGCCTGGATCACGAGAAAGTTGGTAACATACAGACACAGACAGCCTCAAGTTGTTTCTCAAATCGAGATTATACATCCACGTCGCTACTCTGCAAATCGCGCGTAAGTACTCAAATGGTTCAAAAGGCTCTGAGCACTGGGACTTAATATCTGAGGTCATCAGTCCCCTAGAAATTACAACTACTTAAACATAACTACCCGAAGGACATCACGCACATCCAGGCCCGAGGCAGGATTCGAACCTGCGAAGGTAGCGGTCGCGCGGTTCCAGACTGAAGCGCCTAGAATCGGTCGACCACAGCGGCCGGCGCACTTAAATGGCTGGCATGGGGTTCATTAAACCATCTTCACAACAATTCTCTATTATTCCACTCTCGAACAACGTGCAGGATGAACGAGCACCTGTATCTTTCCGTCCTAGTTTTGATTTCCCTCATTTTAGTATAATGATCGTTTCTTCTTCTATAGGACGGCGTCAACAAAATATTTTCACATTCGGGGGAGGAAGTGAGAAGATCCCGCCGCAACAAGAAACGCCTTTGTTTTAATGATGTCCACCCAAAATCCTGTGTAAAGAGCGTGACACTCTCCCCCCTATTTCTTGATAGTAAAAAAGTGCTACCCTTCTCTGAACTTTCTCGATGTATTCCGTTAATCCTATCTGGTAAAATCCCACACCGTACAGCAGTACGTCAAAAGAGGATAGACAAGTGTAGTGTAGGCACTCTCTTTGCCATGTAGCTTGTATCTTCTAAGTGTTCTGTCAATAAATCGCATTGTTTGGTTCGCCTTCCGCACAACATAGTTTGTGTGTCCTTTCCCCTTTAAGTTGTTCATAACTGTCATTCCTAGGTATTTAGCTGAATCTACGGCTTGTAGGTTTGATTGATTTATGATGTAACTGAAGTTTAATGGACTCGTTTTAGCACTCACGTGGATGACCTCCCACTTTTCATTATTTAGGGTCAACTGCCAATTTTCTCACAATCTTTTCTAAATCGTTATTTTGATCTTGCGAGGACCACTACACGATAAACGACAGGATCATTTGCGAAAACTCTAAGAGGGCTGTTCAGATTGATCGTTTATATACATGAGGAACAGCAGAAGGCCTATAACCTCCATTGAGGAACGCTAGATATCACTTCTGTTTTACTCGATGACTTTCGGGTAATTAGAACTGTGACCCTCCCTGACAGGAAATCACGAATCCAGTCACATAACTGAGACGGTATTCCATATGCACGCAATTTGATAACAAGCCACTTGCGAGGTGCGGTGTCGAGAGCCTTCTGGCATTCTAGAAATACGGAATCAATTGGAAATCCCTGGTCGACAGCACCCAACATTCGTTCTGATTAAGAGCTAGTTGTGTTCCACAAGAACGATGTTTTCTAAATCCGTGTTGACTGCATGTCAGCAGACCGTCCTCTTCGAGCTAGTTCATAAGCTTCGAACACAACGTAAGTTTCAAAATCTTGTTGCACATAGACCTCAATGATACAGGCCCGTAATGTAGTTGATAACTCCTATTGCATTCCTAGAATATTGGTATGGCCCGTGCAGGTTTCCAGTCTTTGGGTACGTATCTTTCGTCGAGCGAGCGGTTGTATATAATTCTTTAGTACGGAGCTATCGCATCAGAAAACTCTGAAAGGGACCTATTGGTATACAGTCTGGACCAGAAGACTTGCTTGTATTAAGTGATTAAGTTGCTTCACTACTCTGGGGGTATCTACGCTGACCACAACTTGCCCCGTCCTCATTTTCTGCCTTTGTCTAATCGGTATCGGATCGTGATAAATACCAGTCGTCCTGCATAAGGTATAGGAGACTGACCTCCAGCGTCCTTTCGCATTTACCCGTCTCCCAGGAGAGCGTTCAAAAATGGTTCAAAAATGGTTCAAATGGCTCTAAGCACTATGGGACTTAACACCTGAGGTCATCAGTCCCCTAGAACTTAGAGCTACTTAAACCTAACTAACCTAAGCACATCACACGCATCCATGCCCGAGGCATGATTAGAACCTGCAACCGTAGCAGCAGCGCGGTTCCGGACTGAAGCGCCTAGAACCGCTCGGCCACAGCGTCCGGCCCAGGAGAGCGACAACGGGTGTATGGCTGCCGGTTCTCCTCAGAACGGCTGCCATGTGAACGGAGCGCAGGCATGCGCCAACAGTACCAGACAGTATAGCACGTCACGCATTGATACTTTTATGAATGTTCCTACATTATGACACATAATTAAGCCAATGGACCTCAACAAATAACTACAGTGATGTGGATGGTCTTGCTTAGACGCCAGAAGAGAAAAGACGGAATACAATGAGAAGGTTTCATCCAACCAAAAAGAGAAGGGACAATGTTGGGGCATTGTTTATACTTTTAGGGAACTTGAAACATGATAATACGTTTTCTAACTATTTTTGAGTAAGTATGCAAATTTTTGACGATCTACGTGTTGTAAGAACAAATGATACAATTCAACGCCGAAACGCATCATTCAGAGTATGTATCTAGCATATACACATGTTGGAAGTCACAGGTGAATAGAGAAACGAGGCATCTTTTTTTTGTTTTTTTCTTTCAGTTTATATACGTGCTTCGAAGGACTTTAATAGTATTATGTATTAAAAATAATTTAGGAACCAAAAGACATGTATTAAAAAGAGGGAAAATTAAAATTCACAAAGACTGAAGAAAATACTGAATATTTAATTTAGAAACAGGACGAATCGACTGATGAGGTTTGGGAGTGGTTTCGAACAGTAGCGTGCGCAAAATGTCCCTGCGAAGTCTTGGTAGCGGAACTGTGCGGAGTGTGGTTCTGACTATCCTAAGCTGGATGGTATCCAGGGGCTGTGCTTAGATAAGCAGACACACTTCTGTTCTCAGATTCTTTCCTCCGCGTGTTTCTTCCTTGAACTTCAGAAACAAGTTGTAGTGGAAATCCAGTTTACATTATTGCGTCACCGTACTAAGAAGGAAACATTCCACTGAGAAACGACATGCGCCGATCAGGTTCGTGCTTCATGGTGCCTATCAGTCCAACTGGGTCTGGTTTCCTTTTTAAGCTTAAGTGGCGCTTTTAGGGTTCCGTACTTCAGTCGGTAGAAAACGAATCTTTATAGAATAACTTTGTTGTCCGTCTGTCTGTCTTTGCGACTGCTAAAAGACACATTTTCTCAGGAAAATGTAACGTACCGAGTTGAAATTTGTCACATACCAACGTCTATAGTTCCTTGGCTTCTAAGTCAATGTAATCAAGAGATGCGGCCATTTTAGTCACAAATTTTGACTTTCACAAAATCACGCATGTAAACCTATGGGGTACTTCCAGTTGGCCTAAAATCATATTTGGCAACATGAAAGGCTTAGTACAAGTAAAGAGAAATAACCGAAATTGTTAATTTGTAATTACAAAGTACGAATGAAAAATGTCATTTGTTATACATAATTGATTTCGTATGGAACGCTCACTGACCAATTTCTAATCGCATCTGGCCATTTTTATCTGGCAACGGGAATCAATTTTCACTTCAATTCACACACACAGCATCGTACGTCATTTTGCCCTTAGTTTCAGTGACATAATCCAGTTTCATTTCTACAAACGACAACACAGTATATTCTAGACCCTACGGTAATACAAACACTTTCACGGGTCTGTAAATGGCGTCGTAGGAGTTCTTTCGAATGTACTGAGGCGTTTTTTCTCCCCCTCTCGCCCAAATGTCATTGATAACATCATCTGTGTGTGTCTGTAGGAATTTGGCTATCCACCACTCCTGTTTGAAGCAAATGTTTCTTATAATATCCGTGGTCACACTGTTATACTAAGTGTTCAGTAAGTTAGGACAAACTTCGCACTAGAACATGCTGATGCTGAAGAGGTATGTCAAGAAATAACACACAAAATATGGAATGAAGTCTTAGAAAGGCCAGTTGATGTTTGCCAAAACCTCTTTCTTAAAGAAAGGGCAGGTTGGAACGACCACTTTTAAGGGTACACGTGTAATAATTACTGTGTACCTGACATAATGGTGGAAGGAGAACACTCAAAGCATACGAAGAATTTGTGTTAAACGCACACTACCGCTTTCGTTGAGTGCAAGAGACGTTCACAAATGCCTTTGGGAAGGTAAGCGAAGTTTGGCTTTTGTTGCAAACGTGACTGTCATCTGGTGATTGCAGTCTTCAGGCTTTCTCCGCATTATGGTGGATGAGCTGGGTCTAATACTCCATTATTTGAGGAATTTTTCCTACCAAGCAGCTTCCTAAATTAATTATATTTATGTTGGTTTCTGACTGTCGTAACAACTTCCAATTCAGCAATATAGGACGGTAATTAGTTATTGTACTGTAAATGGTTACAAATACAGGGTGTTTATAAATGAATATAGGGATTTTAACGCTTTATAATATTTATTACATTAAACTTACAGTTATAAATTATATGTCAAATGAAAGAACAACTAACAGTTTTACCAAGAACCTTATAAATGTTCAACTTCGCAAACGAAATGTTGTTTGATGACGAAGATTTTCTGGATCATATTGTCTTCGGTGATGAATCGACCTATCACCTTAGTGGACATGTTAACACTCACAATGTGGGCATTTGGGGCTCAGAATATCCTCACGAGGTGGGACAAATGCAACGAGATTCCCCTAAAGTGACTTTTTTGTGACATATCCCGGCGGAAAGTTTATGGGCCTTTCTCTTTTGGTGAACATACTGCAACTGGCACTTCTTACCTTGATACACTAGAGCAATGACTCTTTCCTCAGTTGGAAGAAGATGAGCCAGAGAACTTCACTTTCCAGCAAGATGGTGCGGCACCTCACTGGCGTAGCGAAGTACGCCATTGGTTGCGCTGCACTGTACCCAAGCGCTGGATAGGCCGCAAGGGGCCCAATGACAGGGCTTGCTTTGCATGGCCTCCACGTTCACCCGACTTAATGCCATGCGATTTTTTTCTTTGGGGCTTCATCAAGGATCGTGTGTACGTGCCTCCGCTACCAGCAGACCACCTTGAATTAAGAAACCAGATTGAAGCAGCTGTTGCTACTATCACTGAAGACACACTTATCAATGTTTGGGAAGAACTCGGCTATAGACTGTGTGTGCCGTGTGACAAATGGTGCTCACATTGGACATTTATAAGGTTCTCGGTAAAACTGTGAGTTGCTCTTTCATTTTTGACATATCATTTATAATTGTAAGTTTAATATAATAAATATTATAAAGCGTTAAAACACCGATATTCAAAAATGGTTCAAATGGCTCTGAGCACTATGGGACTCAACTTCTGAGGTCATTAGTCCCCTAGAACTTAGAACTAGTTAAACCTAACTAACCTAAGGACGTCACAAACATCCATGCCCGAGGCAGGATTCGAACCTGCGACCGTAGCGGTCTTGCGGTTCCGATATTCATTTATAAACACCCTGTAAAATGAAGGTGGTATAAAAATTTCGGTAGCTGCTTCGATGGAAAGATTTCCCTTGTGCAATGTCCAAAATCTAACGTCTCTTAGAAGTGGACTACTTGCAAGCCAGCCGAGGAGTCACCAATCTAGTGAAGCCCTCTCGGTGTACGAGCCCTTTAACACAGCAACATCTTGCAGGCTAATAGCGAATCTGTATCTGCATCAGGTGTACTCCACAAGATCTGAACAGCGCATGGCAGAGAGTACATCATGCCTATAACATGGCTTGTCTGTGCTATTCCATTCGCGTACTGAGAGAAGAAAAAAAAAATCTATGTGTCTTTGTACGTGACCACACTCTTACTCTCATGATCAATACAAGTGATACACGATAGTATCGCAGAACTACAGAAAAATTTCTGAATGCATCGAACAGGGTTCGGCCGAGAACAACAAGATTACCGTGCGTTATGTTTCCCGGGTGTATGTCACACTTTCGAATCGGCTATGCAGGCATGTACCACCTAGCAGCCAGTCGGAATTCGTACTGTGTTTGCTGCCGTGCTTACGTGAGACGAACTGTAAACACCGGAACAATGTTCTCCAACTGGTCGCACTAGCGCCGCGTATGCAGATGCATTCCAAATGAAAGACAGCAGGAAAATGCAAAGCGCCGTGGAGCGAACGCGCGGCTCCCTCCGCTTTCCGCGGCCAGCTGTCGCTAATGACGCCGCTGTGTACCTAGCCGGAACGCCATAACCTTGGCAAAACGTTTCGCTACACAACCGGGCCCGCTCGTTTTATTGCGCTCTTCCGTTGCAGCAGTAGCCTCGTTATTAGCACGCTCACTTCCGGCGGAGCGCTCAGCGTCACGCGCGTCACCGGAATTTTCCCATTTTCATCTCTAAATAATTTATGAACGCCTTAGTGATTCTTCAGTTATTACCGTCACGTGCCAAGGGTAGACATCTCACGAAAAATCACATTTGGGTACATTCTCAAATTTAACAAATGATACTAGAATTTACTCTGTCTTAGAGAACATTGTTGTGTCGACAAGAGGTGCCGACACAGTGTGTTTGAGGGGGCCGAACTGCACGCTATAAGCGCACGAAGGATGGCGTGAAGTCTGAAACAGGATACGTAATGAATGCTATAAAGAAAAGTACGTAGCTCCTTGAATACTTAACTTTAATCCATCCTTGTGGTACATCGCTCTTGAAGATACAAATGCGACTCTGTATATACATGAAGTTACTAA
The DNA here is from genome assembly GCF_023898315.1 of Schistocerca nitens. NCBI lineage: Eukaryota > Metazoa > Arthropoda > Insecta > Orthoptera > Acrididae > Schistocerca > Schistocerca nitens. Next base: position 225,659,627 of record NC_064619.1, read on the forward strand.
TGGCGCCTTGCTAGGTCGTAGCCATTAACTTAGCTGAAGGCTATTCTATCTGCTCTGCAAATGAGCGAGGCTTCGTCAGTGTACATCGCTAGCGACGTCGTCCGTACAACTGGGGCGAGTGCTAGTACGTCTCTCGAGACCTGCCGTGTGGTGGCGCTCGGTCTGATCACTGACAGTGGCGACACGCGGGTCCGTCATGTACTAATGGACCGCGGCCGATTTAAAGCTACCACCTAGCAAGTGTGGTGTCTGGCGGGGACACCATAAACATCTAATTGTTTCGGAGGTTAAAGTTTGATTCTGGTGGAAGCAAAATTTTCAGAAAAGAGATAACGTGGAACAATGCCCACTTTGGTCACTGCTGTGTGTCTTAAATGCGTAGTTAATGGACGTAAGGGATACGCAAAAAATAAACATATCGTGCAAGCATATCACGCGTGATGTGTACGGCTTCGTATACAGCGGTAAGGAGACGTAGGCTACAGACTGGTGGGGCAACTGTCGTCGTAGAATACCTGGACAGGAACAGAAACGACTAGCGAAAAAGTAACACAACACACAGAATATTTACTTAACTTTTACATCTCCAAGCGAACCAAGACGCCGGCCGCTGTGACCGAGCGGTTCTAGGCGCTTCAGTGGCAGGTTCGAATCCTGCCTCGGGCATGGATGTGTGTGATATCCTTAGGTTATTTAGGTTTAAGTAGTTCTACGTCCAGGGGACTGATGACCTCAGTCCCATAGTGCTTAGAGCCATTTGAACCACTTTGGAACCAAGACTCCTTACAAACATTGCAGCAAGAAAGTGTCCAGTTCATACAATAGCAACAGGAACGAGGCGCTCTGAACTAAGGCACGAACGATGGTGTCTCACCCACGGCTCGGCAGCGTCTGCATAGCGTCACGTAGCGAAGAGGCTCCAAGTCAGAGTGGCTGCAGATGGCGCCCATGGTGCGGAACCCCTGGGGGCATCGCTCAGCGGGCGCGCACCACTGGATGCGTCGTATCTTGCGGGACAGCTACCTGCATGATGCCTGGGGGATGGTATCGGTATGTGACATCACAACATGCATAACTGTTAGAATTCTTTGGATTCAATTCTCCTGAAATAAAATCCATATAAAGGCTCGGATTAGGAGCAGCAAAGTAAACAATGATTCAGAAGTAAAGACAGCATAAAATGTACCTCTAGAAGTACATGACTTCTCAGCAATCCTGGAAGACGTTTCTTCGAAACACCTTCATACTATTTCTTTACTGCACTGTCTAATAGCGCATGGGAAAAACGAACATTTAAATCTTTTTGTACCACGTATGATTTCTCTTATTTTATTATGATGACCATTTCTCCCTATGTAGTTTGGCGACAAAATATTTTCATTCTCAGAGGAGGAAGCTGGTGATTGAAATTTCGTAAAAGATATCCCAGAAACGAGGTACGTCTTCCTTTTAATGATTGTCATCCCACACCAATCATCGTATCCGTGACTCTCTCCCCTATATCGCGATAATATAAAACGAGCTGCGTTTCACTGAATTTTTTCGATGTCCTCCGTCAATGCTGTCTGGTAAGCACCCCATCCAGTACAGCAATATTCTAGCAGTGGACGAACAAGTCTATTTGGAAGACTTGTAAGTGTTCTGCAGATACAACGTAGTCTTTGGTTCAAATGGCTCTGAGCACTATGGGACTTAACAGCTATGGTCATCAGTCCCCTAGAACTTAGAACTACTTAAACCTAAGGACATCACACAACACCCAGCCATCACGAGGCAGAGAAAATCCCTGACCCCGCCGGGAATCGAACCCGTAGTCTTTGGTTTGCCTTCACCCGAACATTATGTGTGTCATCGTTTCAACGAAAGTTGTTCGTAATTGCAATTCCTGGGTATTTAGTCGAACTGGGAGCATTTAAAAGTGTGTGATGTATCGCGTCAGAATTTAACGGATTTCTTCTAGCAGCCAAGGGGATGACCTTACAATTTCCTTGTCAAGAGACAATTGCCATTTTTCGCATCATTCAGATATCATGTCCAAGTCATTTTGCAACTGGTTTTTACCTTCTGATGACTTTACTAGACGGTAAATGACAGTATGATTTGTCTCCTAAATCTTTTGCCGTCGATTACTACGTACTGCGACGATTCTGAGAGAAAATCTCGGATTCAGTCGCACAACTGTCTCGTGTGAGAAACGATGTCAAAAGCCTTCTGGAAATCTAGAAATACGGAATCAGTCTGACATCCCCTGTTAATAGCATCCATTACCTCGTGGGATTAAAGAGCTAGCTGTGTGCCACAAGAACGATATTTTCTGGACCAGTGCTGACTGTGTGTCAACAGACCGTTACCTTCAAGTAATTCATAATGTTCGAATACAGCGTATGTTCCAAAATCCTACTGCAAATCGACGTTAATGTTATGAGTTTGTTATTCAGACGATTACTATTTCCTTTCTTGACTATCGGTGTGACCTGCTTAACTCTCAATCTCTTGGTACGGATCTTTCGACGAGCGAGCGGTTGTATACGATTACTAAGTATGGGTCTAACGCACTGCTTTCCGAACGAGAAGGCGTGCCGGTCCCGGGTACAAATCCGCCCGGCGGATTAGTGCCGACCAGTCTGTGGATGGTTTTTAAGACGAATGCGGGCTGGTTTCCCTTATTCCGCCTCAGTTACACTATGTCGGCGATTGCTGTGTAAACGCTTTCTCCACGTACGCTTACACCATAATTACACCACCACGCCAACACTGGGGTTACACTCGTCTGGTGTGAGATGTTCCCGGGGATATCCACTGGGGGCCGAACCGCACAGTAACCCTGTGTTCGATGTGGGGCAGCGGTGGGGGTGCGTGGACTGCTGTAGCCTGTTGTGGAGCTGTGAACCACTGAGGGCTAAGGCGGGGACGAAGCGTCTCCGTCGTTCCTAGGTCCCCAGTTCCATACAGTGCAATACAATGGAGCTAATGCATCAGCATCCTCTGATAGGAATCTTATTGGTATGCTATCAGGGAGAATTTGCGTTCGTTAATCCGATTTGTTACACCGAGGATATCTAAGTTATTGATGTTGGCAGTTGTTCTCGATTCGAATTTTGCAATATTTACTTCGTCTTCTTTGGCGAAGGAATTTCGGAAAACTGTGTTAGTAACTTCTGTTTGGCGGCGCTGTCGTCGTTTTTATTACCAATGGAATTGCTCAATGATGTCTCCTGCAGATGATGTACTTCAAATACGACCCGAACCTCTCTGCATTTTCTGTAAGATTTCCAGACAGTTTCATTGTGGAAGCTATTAAAAAAATTTAATGCTAAGTTTCGAGCTTCAATAGAACATCGTCAGTCTTGGAGCTTTTGTGTTCTTTAAATTTGGCATGGTTTTTTCGTTGTTTCTAAAACACTGTTCTGACCTGTTTTGTGCGGTTCTAGGCGCTTCAGTTTGGAACCACGCGACCGTTACGGTCGCAGGTTCGAATCCTGCCTCGGGCATGGATGTGTGTGATGTCCTCCTGTTAGCTGGGTTTACGTAGTTCTAAGTTCTAGGGGACTGATGACCTCAGATGTTAAGTCCCATAGTGCTCAGAGGCATTTTGAACCTGTTTTGTGTACCATTTGATATGAATCTATCGATTGCCTTAGATACTATTTCATTAAGTTTGAACCACATCTCGTCTACACTTACATAGTTGGGAAGGAGTAGAAGTTGCCTTTTGAAGTGCCAAGCGAATTTTTGTCTGTTATTTTAAATAGATATTTTCTGCGTTTACTTTTGGTGGATTAGATGTAGCGGTGGTCAGTCACGCAACTTCAATTTTGTGCCCACTAATCCCTCTAACCGTCGAGGCGGCCCCTATTTGCTCAGTATTACTTGTTGCTAAAGGTTCAAGTATATTTTAGTTACAATTTACATTTCGAGTGGGCTCCTGAACTAATTTCTCGTGATAATTTTCGGAGACAGTATTTCCTACACTTTCTCACAATGTTTTTTTTTTTATCTACCAGCGGCTCGGAATACATATTCTCGCCAACAAATCGAGGATAGGTTTAAGTCATCACGAACCATAATTGTATAAATCGGGTATTTATTTGATGAAAGTGAAGTTTTCTTTGAAGTGTTCAGCAACAGTATCATCCGCGTCGGGAGGTCGGTAAGAGGAACCCATTATTAATTTATTCCGGTTGTCAAGTATAACCTACACTCACATTCACTCACAGGAACTGTCTACTTCAGTTTCGCTACAAGCTGAACTACGTCTCCAACTGTATTTGATCTATCCATTCTTAATACTTTTATATGATTTGTAAAATTTCGGCTTAACTTACCCCCGGCTTTAGCCATCTTTCTGTACCTGTAACGATTTGAGGTTCAGGGCTTTCGATTAGCGCTTGGAGCTCCGGTTCTTCCTCAACAAATCTACGAGTTTACAACCACAATATTAACTGCTGCTGCGTCTACCCTCTTCCTGTTTTTACTATGCACCCTTCGAATCAGAAGCCCTATCCGCACTTTCCCCAGTCTCTCTAACAAACACACACACACAAAAAAACCACGGCCCTGTCCATGCCACACAGACAACGACCACGCTACCCGTGTAGCCGCCTCCTGTGTGTAGTGGAAACCTGACCTATTAAGCAGAACCCCAAAATACCCACCACCACATAGCTCAAGTTGAGAAACCTGCAACCTACTGGGCGGTTTTTTAGGTTAGAGGGTCTCGGGAAAACACACGAAGGGCTTCAGTCACAAAGGGAGAAGGGTGAACACAGAAAGAACGTAGGTAAAGGAATCACTGGTATAACAGTTGTAAATTGTCGTAGCTGTGTTGGGAAAGTACCAGAGCTCCAAGCGCTAATCGAAACCACTGATGCTCAAATCGTTATAGGCACTGAAAGCTGGCTAAAGCCGGATATAAGCTCAGCCGAAATTTTTGCGAAGAACCTAACAGTGTTCCGAAAGCGTGTTTGTTGCTGTTAGAAGTAGTTTAACTTGTCGCGAAATTTAAATAGATATTTCCTGTGAGTTAGTATGGGCAGAGGTAATTGTTGGCAACCGGAATAAACTAATAATTCGATCCCAGTTCAGATCATACAGTTACTGAAAGGTTAAAATAAAACTTGAGTTAGATTTCAAACACGTACCCGACTCACGATAACAGTTGGTGGTGACTTTAATTTATCCTCTATATGTTGGCGGAAATTGTGCTAAACGCATTCTCTGAAAATTATTTCGAGCAGTTAGTTCGTGAGCCCACGCGAATAGTAAACGGTTGTGAAAACACACTTGACCTCGTAGCAACAAATAATCCTGAGTTAATAACGAGCATCGAAACCGATTCAGGGATTAGTGAACACAGGGTTGTTGTAGCGAGATTGAATATTGTAATCCAAATGGTTCAAATGTCTCTGAGCACTATGGGACTTAACTTCTGAGGTCATCAGTCCCCTAGAACTACTTAAACCTAACTAACCTAAGGACATCACACAACACCCAGTCATCACGAGGTAGCGAAAATCCCTGACCCCGCCGGGAATAGAAACCGGGAACCCGGGCGCGGGAAGCGAGAACGCTACCGCACGACCATGAGCTGCGGACCCTAAATAACAAAAAGTGTGAGGTCATCCACATGGGTGCTAAAAGGAACTCATTAAAATTCGGTTACACGATAAATCACTCTAATCTAAAAGCCGTAAATTCAACTAAATACCTAGGTATTACAATTACGAACAACTTAAATTGGAAGGAACACATAGAAATTGTTGTGGGGTAGGCTAACCAAAGACTGCGTTTTATTGGCAGGACACTTAGAACATGTAACAGACCTACTAAGGAGACAGCCTACACTACGCTTGTCCGTCGTCTTTTAGAATTCTGCTGCGCGGTGTGGGATCCTTACCAGATAGGACTGGCGGAGCATATCGGAAAAGTTCAAAGAAATGCAGCACGTTTTGTATTATCGCGAAATATGGGAGAGAGTGTCACAGAAATGAACAGGATTTGGGCTGGAATTGTGAAGGTGGTTCGATGAACCCTCTGCCAGGCACTTAAATGTGATTTTGTGATTTGCAGAGTACCCATGTAGATGTAGATGTACACGGTCGTAGAACTGTCTCGGCCTCTGATTCACACCTCCGCAGTCTGACATGCCGACGATGCTATATACTGTGAGCAGTGCCTTCATCTCGCAAGCAATACTGGCAGTCTTTAGCACTTCAGCTAGCCGCCGGTAACCGGAAAGAATGCCTTCTGACTCAAAGCGACACATACTGTTGGTATCGACCACCTGCAGCTGGCTGCTCCCTGTGCTCTTCTTGGCATCCGGAAGCACTCCTTCCGCATCTGGAATGAATCTTCCCCGCGAACACGTATGAAGAGGTGCGCGTGGAGCTGCGTGAGAGTAGTCCACCGAAAGACGAAGACGACGACTGTAGGCCATCAATAGTTTACAAATACCTCTCGGAATCGCCGCCTTTCCATGGCGCTGTCAATGCTGTCAGAGGTATGTATGTTTATTTCGAAGCTGAGAGCTGTACCGGTAACTGCACAGTCCCTAGTAGGGCCTCGCAAGATGGAGAGGTCCCGGCAGATTAACAAGAGGAAACGTCTTGCACAGCGTCCCACCGCACATATCCCAGCCTTGGGACATTGCCCAAGCAAACGCAGAGGGGCAGTTCTTCAAAGCGCATCACTGACAGCGTAAAGAATGGGCGCCTGCCACCTTCCAGGCAGACCACATTACTGCTCGGCCGCGATACGTTCACTATGTTGACCCTTCTTATTGATGCTGCGGGCAGCGGAGAAATTCGTCACTGTCTCTGAGGGCTGTCAATACTTTCCCGTGTGTGTGTGTCATCTCTGCTTTCGTATACGCACAAAACAGGGGTAATGGTGGCGGCGCTGCCTTCCTTTCATCGCTCCTCTCCCCTCGGCAACCCTAATGCTAAAACAAGGCACGGCTCCTGCTAGACGACAACCAACGCACGAAGGGTCAACTTACCGTGCCCACAGAGTATTTGCTGCAGTAGAAAACTGACTAACAAGACACAGACTAAACATAACAGGGCGACCCTATGCCAGCACGTAAGCAAAAAAGGAACTGACTGGCTCGCCTGTTCTCTACGTTTGGAAGAAACCAGCAAACCTCCAGATTTTCAAAGAATCTAACTCCCACGAGCTTCAAACTTCTGATTACACAAGACTTGAAACTTACAATATGTATTTCTTGCAAACTGAAGAGTCGTAAGAAGAACCTCGCCTTGTGCATGTGGCAAACCTTCTCCCTTCCTCTTAAACAGCAAAATATTTCTGATAACGAAGAATATACGAGGGGCGTTTGAAAAGTCCGTGCAAAAATAGAATACTTACGTGTATGGGGTAAACCTTTTTTTATTTTTCGACATAGTTTCCTTTTAGACTTATACACTGCGTCCAATGCTGTTCTAATTTGTTGATTCGTTCCGAATAATAGGAATTGTCCAATTCTGCAAAATAGCTATTAGCTGCTGCAATCACCTCCTCGTTTGAATTAGATCTTTGTCCCGCCAGCCATTTCTTCAAATTGGGGAACAAATAGTGGTCCGAGGGAGCCAAGTCTGGAGAATAGGGGGGGGGGGGGGATGTCAAACGAGTTGGAATCTTATTTCCATTAATTATGCGACCACAACTGCTGAGGTGTGTGCTGGTGCATTGTCGTGAAGGAAAAGGACTTTTTTGGGGTCCCATCGCCGGCGTTTTTCTTGCAGCTGGTATTTCAAACGGTGCAACAACGATGAATAATATGCAGCTGTAATAGTTTTACCCTTTTCCAGATAGTCGATGAGGATCATCCCTTGCGAATCCCAAAAGACAGTCGCCATAAACTTTTAGGCCGGTGCAGATTCTCCCTTGGCAACCCATTGTTTAGAGTGTTGTTTAGTCTCAGGAGTATAGTAATGTTTCCATGTTTCATCCACAGTGACGAAACGACGCTTGAAGTCCTACGGATTCTTCCTGAACAGCTGCAAACTATCCTTGCAACACTTCATACGATTCCGTTTTTGGTCAAGCGTGAGCAATCGCGGAAACCACCTTGCGGATAGCTTTCTCATGTCCAAATGTTTATGCCAAATATTATGTGCCCATTCATTCGAGATGCCCACAGCACTATCAATCTCACGCACATTAACTCTTCTGTCATCCATCACCATATCATGGATTTTATCAATGATTTGTGAAATCGTAACCTTCACAGGGCGTCCAGAATGTTCAGCATTAGTTGTGCCCATATGGACACTCCGAAAATTTTTAAACCACTTATAAACCTAATTGAAGGCGCAGAGTCACTGTAATGTTTATCAAGCTTCTATTTAGTCTTCTGAGGCGTTTTGCCTTTCATGAAATAATATTTAATCACCACACGAAATTCTTTTTCGTTCACGTTTTGACAATCACTCGACTTCCTTGATTCACACGAATGCCAAACACAAAGAAATAGACCAATATGGCTGAAACTTGTTGTGCTTTCTTTCCAAAGATGTTACTAACTAAATATGACCTCGATACGCGCCGGTAGTGCCATCTCTCCGACTTTGCACAAACTTTTCAAACGCCCCTCTTACATTTCATTGCTGCGATTGAAACGACCAGCAATTGAAGCTGTCCTCTTAGCTTACTGTCTACCACACCCTAGCGACATATCCGAAAATGAATAGCCAAATACAGTGACGGCAAAAAATCGCAACACCAAAAATTAACCCTTTCTGCGTCTGCGATTCCAAATGGTATCATTAAGTATTCCTGGCTTTTTTGAGCTTCCCAATGCTTCAATGATACCGTTTGGCATCGCTTCACGTAGTTCAAAGTTTGGCCAGCAGATCACAGTGGCGTTTGCTTTCATGACTCGCCGTTTGTTTGAAGTGCAGAACAGAGAAGTGTCGTGAGTTGTGCTACTGCATTTGTAAGTGAGCAATAACTATTGTGTTTAGTTTTATTCTGTGTATACTGAAATTCTTGGTTATGGAACCAACTTTACGTAGTTCCTCAAGGGCAAGGGAAAGAAATACGGTAAATATTACAATACAGTTATATATGCATTTTTGAGTAATTATTATGTAATTTCTAATGATGCCATTTGGAATCATTATTTTATTTATTAAACATTAGCTTCAAAAGAACTTTTGCAATGGATATGGCTTAATTTCAACAGATACAGTAAATATTCATCACAAAAAAAAAATTCCCCAATTTTTTTTCTAAATGTGACGCACAAAGGGTTAATTAGTGTAGGTTAATGAAATTTCGGGAATAGATTTGTCTACGCGTAGCATTCGTAAGTGACGAACACTGCAGGAAAACATATTAACGTAAGCGCGAGATACACCACTGCAAATGTGAAATGCTGGTACATTAATAACTGAGTAACCGCCGGAATGTTGAATGCCAGCTTGCAGACGTGCATGCATTGTGTTGTACAGGTCACGGATGTCAGTCTGTGGGCTGAAGCTGCGTGCCTGTTACACATGGTCGATCAATTCAGGGACAGTTAGTGCTGTTCATGGATGACGCCAGAGTTGCGTCCGATGATGTCCCATATGTGTTCGACTGGAGACAGTTCTGGTGATAGAGCAGGCCAAGGCGACGAGTCGACAGTGTAGAGCGGTATGTGAAGGAGCGTTATCCTGTTGGAAAACATCCCTGGAATGTTGCTGGTGAATGGCAGAACATCAGATTGACTGAAGATTTAAGTACAAATTTGCAGTCAGGGTGCATCGGGTAACTATGACAGTGCTCCTGCTGTCACTGCATCCCATACTGTTACTCCAGGTGAAGTCCAGATTGTCTAGCACGCAGAAACGTTGTTTGCAGGCGCTCAACTGACCTCCCACTAACGAACACACGGCTATCACTGGCACCGAGGCAGGACCGCTCTCATAAAAAAACACATCAGATCTCCACCCTGCTCTCCAATGACCTCTCGCATATTTAGTACGATGCGCCAGAGCCATACGCCGAACACTATCATCTTCCCTCTCGATAGTGCCACGTGGCCGTCCGGAACCCGGACTTCTTGCGATCGTACATTTTTGGTGGCAAGTTCCTATGAGACCACGCTGCTGACGTCATCGGTTCCTAGGCTTACACACTACTTAAACTGACTTACGCTCGTGACAACACTCACACCCATGCCCGAGGGACGACTCTAACCTCCGACGCGGGAAGTGGGGGGTGGGGGGGGGGGGGGGGGCGAGGAGGAGCCGCGCGAACCGTGGCAAGGCGCCCTAGACAGCGCGGTGACCGTACATTCTCGTGACTACCGCTGCCAGAAGTCATGTGCAGTGACCACATTCCTGCCACGTTCGTGCGGTAGCGTTCTCGCTTCCCACGCCCGGGTTCCCGGGTTCGATTCCCGGCGGGGTCAGGGATTTTCTCTGCCTCGTGATGACTGGGTGTTGTGTGCTGTCCTTAGGTTAGTTAGGTTTAAGTAGTTCGAAGTTCTAGGGGACTGATGACCATAGATGTTAAGTCCCATAGTGCTCAGAGCCATTTGAACCAGCCACGTCTTTATGCAGTATCGCAGAAGGCACATCCAACTTCTCGTAGCCTTATTACACGAACTCATTCAAACTCAGTGATGAGCTGATAATGGAGCGACTGACATCAAGTCGCCACGTCCAATCTGGAAGACAACTAACGTTCGCGAACATTTCACTGAGTATTTAAAGCAAACCTGATTTAAATTCTCGTAGTGGTGCTATTAGCACCACTGTTACGCGGCTGGTGCAAAACTTCAATGGGCATCATATTTCAAATGTAGAAACTCGCGTACCAACTTTCTTTTATGTCGCACAGTTCCTATTTGGTGTTGCGGTTTTCTTTTTTTACGTCTGTGTGTTTGTTACACACGAGTAATTATAAATTTCAGTGCATCTGCCTTCACTCGTAGCGGGTTCCTGCCTAACTACACATTCAGAAATCGCCACATGTTTAGAAATAAACAACCAAATATTTATTTCATTCTTCGTTTTCTAACCAGACGGAAATGTAAATAACATCGAATAATACAGAACGTATTTGTATTAGATGAGACGGAAGTCGCAGAATAGTTCAACAACGATAACTAATTTAAAAAAAATCAAAGCTACTTACAACCTAATTGCTTCACGCTGTAATCCACGACATTATCCATTATGCTACACGGTACCTGAAAGATTTTCGTCTTTGTCTTGGTTATCACAGTTTGTCTTGAAGGCTTAGATCGTTTACACGTCTTTAACTGACATTTAATGACGAGGGTGACGTGTTTGTGATGAATCTTCAACGTGCCGTTACCTTGAAACAGCGTAAGTTGTAACAAGTTATAACACAAAAAAGCTAAATATGCCACATAAACTATGACCTCTGCCGCACTGAGTCACTTCCGTTTCGAACAGGTGCGTGTTGCAGGTCTAACGTTTACTCTGATTACAAACGAATCAATGTGATAAATATTTGAAGATCAGAAGAAGGTTTTAAAAAGTTTGAAATTATGTTTAAAGTTTTTTGGAAGTCGCTAACTGCTCCGATCATCAAACAATGGATGAACATACAGTGTGGGTGATTTGCTCGCCACGAGTATCGCTGCCTCACGACATGTACACAGTTTCGAACTGAAACATACTGCGTTGCACCTGCTACATAATATTACATCTCTTAATGAGCAGGTACTGTCAGCACTGTAAAGTTTTACATATAGTCAATAATTATATGAAATATTTAAAATTACCAAACCCCTTAGGCCAGGCAGGCTAGTGTACCATGGATAGGGTGGTCGGAGGCCCTATTGCTACGTGCGATTTCCTGCGATGTCGGTAACTAGGCCAGGGTTAAAGATACTGGGTGCATGGGACCGGGGGAGTGTATTCGTAACACAGGGCACGCGTATTATTGCTCCTACAGCCACCAGCACTTGCTACACGGGGTTTGGTTTGTACGAAATATAACCCGAAGACTAGACTTCTTCTAACAAACTACATTTGGGGACAATAAATTGCAAGATGCTTAGGCATGATGGTAAGTTACTGGAACTAACAGTAGAACTAAATAATATCGACAGAGATAACTAGGGAATGAAAGAAGAACAGAGTTGTTTCTTTCTGAAGAGGCACAGATTAAGGCAGTTACTCAGAAGTAGCTTTTATAATAAACAAGAAAATTATAGAACGAATTTTTGATATTGAAGGATTCGCAGATAAAATGGGGAATAGTATTAAAGATACCCAGTGGAAACAGTACAAGTTTATACCGCAACTACCTCGACCCTTGACGGATGAAAAACAGAGTATTTTATCAGATGTTACAAGAATCGCTAAACAAAAGTAATTCCCCGTACAGGTTAGTAATGAGTGACTTCAATGCTACAGCGGGGACAAAGTTGAGAAAACACTCTTCAACAAGGAAGTTTGGATTCTATACTAGGAACGATAGAGGAACATGCTTGTGCAATTTGATGAGAAAAACATTATGTACATTTTAAACACAATTCCTAAGAAAATCCCAGACAGAATGGGGGCATGGAAAGGCTTAAGCGGAATTGAAAATGAGTTTCTTCACGGATTTATTTTTCCTGGTTGTGTTAGTTGTACATTAACAGTACAAAGAGCAATATGGAGAGGTTTACTGATTTAAGGGTTGGGTTGGGTTGTTTAGGGGGAGGAGACCAGACAGCGAGGTCATCGGTCTCATCGGATTAGGGAAGGATGGGGAAGGAAGTCGGCCGTGCCCTTTGAAAGGAACCATCCCAGCATTTGCCTGGAGCGATTTAGGGAAATCACGGAAAACCTAAATCAGGATGGCCGGACGCGGGATTGAACCGTCGTCCTCCCGAATGCGAGTCCAGTGTGCTAACCACTACGCCACCTCGCTCGCTGCTTTGAGATTTGGCTGATGTGCACCAAGTGTATAAGACCACTGAATGTAATGGAAGAGCAGCACAGTGGAACTCTTCTGAGCTGCTCCCACAGCGACAGCCACCGCACCAGAGTATTTTTTAATCTGAGGTTTATTCAATTACTCTGTATTTGGTGTTTTGTGTTAAAGGCTTTTTCACGGTTGTGAAACTATTATCACAGCAACAAAGCTAATTGGGGTAACACGCCGAACAAGTCCATTACATTATTACTCTGCAACGAGCCTTCAGAGACAACGGGTACCGTATACCAAACTATCTAGAAAAATACCTCGAAATTTGGCTGGTGGAGTTGTAGTACACCTTGACTAATTTTATTTTGCCAAGGATGTGTTCCGGTTTTTGGCCTATCTTCAGTTAGCAGAGCGCAACTGCAGAATTGGTTGGTTGGTTGGTTGGTTGCTGCATTCTTTTAAAATGCTATTCAATCCACAGCCACAGAGTTCAACCAGTAATGTCACGCATAGAGTAAGCAACAAATTGTTTGTGTGCCTTGAACCAGATCATATCTATGGTGAACAGCAGCTAATACGGTTCAAAATAAAACTGAGCACTAAGTTGGAAAGAACTAAATTCACTAAGAAGTAATCCAGCTTCAGTACTTAAAAAAATCAATCTTATTCTATGTATATGAAGTTCCCCTCTATGGTTTCTGGCCGCGCGTTCGGGTTAAGGCCAGGAACTACTGCAGGGATTTCGACATGGTTCTCTATCTAGACTGATTCCCAAGGAAGGTTTGTATGGGTCACCACCACTAGCTGACAAACTCGGCGTTGTCAGGGTTAGAATATATGGATGGCCTGGGAGAAGACACCATTTTAGATACGGCTTCGACACAGAAGTATATCTCATTAACCATATTGTTGATGCAATTAGCCTGTCAGCACAGTAGTTTGGTAGCGGTGCGTGACAGTGGAGGAGTGTGGTGGGCAAAAATCCGCGAATATGGAGCAATAAATACTCTTAGGTTCAAATGGCTGTAAGCACTATGGGACTTAACATCAGAGGTCGTCAGTCCCTTAAACTTAGAACTACGTAGCCCTAACTAACCTAAGGACATCACAGGCATTCATGCCCGAGGCAGGATTTGAACCTGCGACCGTAGCAGCCGCGTGTTTCCGGACTGAAGCGCGTAGAACCGCTCTGCCACAACGGCCGGCAAATACTCTTAGGTAAAGCTAAATAATATATGATTTACGAACTTTACCTTATTAGTGAAAATGTTTCTATTGTTTCATTCACGACGCAATGTAATGGTGATGGAGTCCTCGGCGTGTTCCATTCATGCTACGGTAGATGATTGAATAGTGCAAAAGAAAAATAAGCGGCGTGATTGACGAAAATTATGAAAAAGATTATACTCACAAAGAATAAGCGAAATGTTTATACGAAATCACTGTAGTGTAGCGTTAGATTATTCATTTGATAGTTACGAGTAATTTCATCTTTGAGTCTATCTGGATTTCTTTCTCTGTATCGCTGTTGACCGTTAGTAAAGTGTGATTGACGGAAACGCACTGACTCATTAAAAACTGATCTACTTGGTATTATACGTCGTTATTAATGTCTGAATGGCGAAACCGAGCAAGCACCATAACTTGTCGGACGAATGAAACAACAAGCGCATTTTCGCATGTACATTAAAGTCAGTATATCACAGAGTACATAGCTTTTCCTAAGAGTATTTATTGCGCGATGTTTCGGGGATTTTTGTTAGCCCCACTTACAAGGGGAGGCCGCCAATTGTGAAATTCAGATTCGATTCATACTGCGCATAATAAAAGCTCATGGCCAGAGGTGTAATGTGGCAAAGAACCAAGATGCACTTCTCAGCCGTTGTCGAGAAAATTGACAGTTAAAAGAAACCGTTGCGGTGAAATACTCTCTACGGTTAATGATTTTCTACAGTGTCGTGGCGCAGCGGTAAGCGCTCGGGTTCGTAATCTGAAGGTCGCCGGATCGAATCTCGCGTCATGCAACCTTTTTTTAGTATTTGTTTTTTGTAAAATATATATATATATATATATATATATATATATATATGTGTGTGTGTGTGTGTGTGTGTGTGTGTGTGTGTGTAATTCCCGGCAATCAGTTGCAACAATTATGCATATAATAAGTTGTTGAATGTCGTTTGTCGTGGAAAAACTGGCGACTTCGAACATCATT
The DNA here is from genome assembly GCF_023898315.1 of Schistocerca nitens. NCBI lineage: Eukaryota > Metazoa > Arthropoda > Insecta > Orthoptera > Acrididae > Schistocerca > Schistocerca nitens. Next base: position 225,674,718 of record NC_064619.1, read on the forward strand.
ATGTTTTCCGCAAACAAAGTTGTATTTCACAAATGTTATTGTCTTCATAATGTTAACCACGTATAGTTAACGGAAGACGTAGAAACGGTATTCCGAAACGAATACGTATAGCGTAAGTCAAACGTTCGAATTAGAATAGAGACCCCACGAACACAAATTTGCTGCGGCAGGTATGAAATATAAACTCCGTTACTCGCTCGTTACACTTGAAGGACAGATGTTGAATGGGCCGAAACGAGCCGCCGCATAACAGCGTAGTTGCCTGCTAACTTCGAAAGAAGGTAGATGCGGTCCCTAGCGCAACTTATAACATCGTCGAAAATCAGTGCGGACGGGAGAGCTTTGCTACACCCTGTTAAAAAAACGGAAAAATGGAGGCGGTACAATTGGAGAGCGATCCGCCTTCACCAACATGCATAAACAATTCATTAATAGTTTATATATATATATTTGAATTACAAAAAACTAATAATAAAAAAAATTGCATGGCGCGAGATTCGATCCCGCGACCTTTGGATTACGAACCCGAGCGCTTACCGCTGCGCCACGACGCTGTAGAAACGTATTAATCGTAGAGAGTATTTCACCGCAACGGTTTCTTTCAACCGTCGATTTTCTCGACAACGGCTGAGAAGTGCATCTTGGTGCTTTGCCACATTACACCTCTGGCCATGAGCTTTTATTATGCGCAGTATGAATCGAATCTGAATTTCACAATTGGCGGCCTCCCCTTGTTAGACACTGCCACGCACCGCGACCAAATTCCCTTCCAAACGGCACGAGACGAAGGGCTACCTACCACCAAAACCACGAGTGGGTTTGTACACAGATATATTTTCATGTTTGTCTCGTGCAAATCGGCTGAACTATCATGGCCCGCAACTGTGAAAACGATGCAATTGCCATTTAGCAGTGAATAGGCATATGGCCACTCCAGTCACCGTTACCGTGATACCGGCACAAACTACCGTTGGCCACCTAAACGACCTGCGATGCAGGAAGTATTAACAGAGGCCCCGTTAGCCTCTTATCGACATTTTCGAAAATTTTAGAACGGTTAATCTTGATCCGCTTATGACGTGTCGCTATCATGAACCACGATGTTATCAGAACAGATCAGTTTGCTTTTCAACCTTCTCTGTCGGCGGAACTCCACCTCTTTACGAGTCACGGAATACATCGCATACGACCGCTGCCGTATTTATGGTCTTTAAAAAAGGCTTATGATAGAGTCTGGAGGGATAAGCTGCTGAAAAACGTCATGGCCTGCAACATTTTCCTGGTTACAGCGTACGATTAATCCGCAGCTTTTCACGGTACCGGCACATTACGGCTGCACTCAACGGACAGCGGTCGAGTTACAAACAACTTCAGGGAGGCCTTCCAAAGGATCGTTCTTGTCACCACATCCAATCACATTTGTCTCAACGCTGACAAGACCACGGAAGTCCCGTTTACTCGCCGAAGGCCGAACGTGCGAGGTAGACTTTTATCCAGCAAGCACGAACTGCCATGGTCCAAGAGAGTAAAGTACTTAAGAATGACTGTTTAAACCACTCATCCAGGTCAAGAGAGTTCAACTTCTTCATTCCACGAAATGCATCCTAATGTGGCCAGTGGGCAAATGAATGCCTGGACAAAACTCAAGCTTTACAAAGTAACGATCCTGTTGCGCTGCATTTTTTTTCTTTAGTCTTCTGTCTTCTGTCTGGTTTGATGTGGCCCGCCACGAATTCCTCTCTCGTGCCAACCTCCTCTTCTCACAGTAGCATTTACAACGTACATCCCAAATTATTAGCCGAATGTATTCCAATCTCTGTCTTCCTCTACAGTTTTTACCCTCTACGGCTCCCTCTAGCACCATGGAAGTTATTACCTGATGTCTCAACATATATCCTCTAACGCTGTCCCATATTCTTGTCAATGTTGTCCATATATTCCTTTCTTCTCCGATTCTGAGCAGAATCTCAACTTTCTCTTCTGTACCTTATCAGTCCACCTAATTCTGAATATTATTCTGTAGCACTACATCTCAAATTCTTCGATTCTCTTCTTTTCCAGGTTTCCAATAGTCCATGTTTCACTGCAATACAATGTTGTGCTCCAAACGTATATTGTGAGATAGTTCCTCTAATTAACGCCTATGTTTCATGCTAGTAGACTTTTCTTCGTGAGGAAAGCCCTTTTTGCCAGTAGGAATCTGCTTTTTATGTTCTTGCTCCGACAGTCGTGAGTTATTTTGCTGCCTAGATAGTAGAATTTCTTAACTTCAGTTACTTGGTGAGCACGAATTCTGATGTTAGATTTTTCGCTGTTCTCCTTGAATTTTAATCCCACTCTAACTTTTCTTTTATTTCCACCATTGCTTCTTCAACGTAGAGATTGAACATTAGGGGGCAAAAGACTATATCCTGTCTTAAACCCATGTTAATCCGAGCACTTCGTTCTTAGTCTTTCACTCTTATTATTCCCTCTTAGCTCTTGTACATGTTTTACATTACCCAGTTTTCCCCATCGCTTACATCTAATTTCCTAGGAATTTCGAAAATCTTTTATCATTTTCCATTGTTGAACGTTTTTCCAGTTCGACAAATCCTGTGAACGTGTCTCTGTTCATCTCTAGTCTTCCATCCACTATCAACCGCAACATCAGAACTGCCTCTCTGGTGCTAACTTTCCTACATCCAAACTGACCATTATCCAACACACAGTTTTCTATTCTTCTGTATATTATTCACTGATGCTGGATATCAAATGACACTGTTATGGCCAACCGGAAGGCAATACTAACGATATTTGAAGATTTTCAAGAAGTCTATATATGCATCTATGGAAGCGGACACACCAATAGACTGTGGGAATGAGCGGATACTGGAATTTATGCTAGAAGAAGCAGGGAAAGTAATTCGATGGATGATACAATGTGAGGACTACAGGTTGCAGAGTCGTCACGCTCCCCACCTTCCGCTCCTTCCTTGTCCATGTACGTTTACATGTACACAAGTATAGCAGCAAATTTAAACTCCTAAGGAGACACACGCACGCACGCACGCACGCACACACACACACACACACACACACACACACACACACACAGCGAGAGAGAGAGAGAGAGAGAGAGAGAGTATAGGGGCGCCTGCATTCGTAATGGAAACCGATGATGGTTGGAAACTGCTGGAAACGCAGTGAAGGGACTTGCGACTGCACACGGTTCGGCCGGGTTTGGTTTCGCGAGAACTTGCTGCGTCTCCCCCCACCGCGCACGGGGCCGGGAGCGATGGCGTGCGATGCCCATGCAGACGGGAGTGCTTCCGCGCGGAAACTGTGGGAATTTTCCCGTGCGACGCCGGGCGTGCTTTCGCCGGCCGCAGGCAATCGCCGGGAGTGGTGGCCCTGCGCGTCCCGGCATGCCCCGCGCGCACGCATACACACGCACCACGGGGCCGCCTAAGCTACAAGCCCTTGATGCGTGCGCGTCGCGGCCGCAAGAGGCGCAGCACTTCCCTTTGCTGTGGTGCTCGCTTTTACCCCTGGCGTACGCTCCGTCACTTGCAAGCTGTAAATGAAAAGGGTGGGCGCGTCATTCTGTAACACCACCTTCGTCCCCCTCGAGCTTGCTATTACATTCGGCTGAGACCACAGCAAATTAACTAGCCACCATACGACCTGCACCGGCTAGTAATGTCGTCTTATACGAGGTGATTTCCGGAAGATCCCGAAATAACTTTGCACCAAAAGTTGCCAGTCCAAGCTCGCTACCTCACCCACCTCTCTTCCGCAGCTCTTGCAATCTCAGGGGCAAATATGAAGAGATTACACAAATTTGCGAGTGCGGTAAATACAGGGTAACTCAAAAGAATGAGAAATTTTAGAACGTGTTGTGTCAAGGCTGCCAGACAGTTGGCGTCGAATGGCGTACACTGATCTACATCTGCATCCATACTCCGCAAGCCACCTGACGGTGTGTGGCGGAGGTACCTCAATTGGTTCTCCCTTCTATTCCAGTCTCGTATTGCTCGTGGAAAGAAAGATTGTCGGTATGCCTCTGTGTGGGCTCTGATCTCTCTGATTTTATCCTCATGCTTTCTTCGCGAGATATACGTAGGGGGGGAGCAATATACTGCTTGACTCCTCGGTGAAGGTCCCTTCTCGAAACTTCAACAAAAGCCCGTACCGAGCTACTGAGCGTCTCTCTTGCAGAGTCTTCCTCTGGAGTTTATCTATCATCTCCGTAACGCTTTCGCGATTACTAAATGATCCAGTAACGAAGCGCGCTGCTCTCCGTTGGATCTTCTCTTTCTCTTCTATCAACCCTATCTGGTACGGATCCCACACTGCTGATCAGTATTCAAGCAGTGGGCGAACAAGTGCACTGTAACCAACTTCCTTTGTTTTCGGCCTGCATTTCCTTAGGATTTTTCCAATGAATCTCAGTCTGGCATCTGCTTTACCGACAATTAAATTTATGTGGTCATTCCACTTTAAATCACTCCTAATGCCTACTCCCAGGCAATTTATGGAATTAACTGCTTCCAGTTGCTGACCTGCTATATTGTAGCTAAATGATAAAGGATCTTTCTTCCTATGTATTTGAAGCACATTACACTTGTCTACATTGAGATTCAATTGCGATTCTCTGCACCATGCGTCAATTCGTTGCAGATCCTCCTGCATTTCAGTACAATTTTCCATTGTTACAACCTCTCGATATACTACAGCATCATCCACAAAAAGCCTTAGTGAACTTCCGATGTCATCCACAAGGTCATTTATATATATTGTGAATAGCAACGGTCCTACGACACCCCCCTGCGGCACACCTGAAATCACTCTTACTTCGGAAGACTTCTCTCCACTGAGAATGACATGCTGCGTTCTGTCATCTACGAACTCTTCAATCCAATCACACAATTGGTCTGATAGTCCATATGCTCTTACTTTGTTCATTAAACGACTGTGGGGGACTGTATCGAACGCCTTGCGGAATTCAAGTATAATGGCATCTACCTGAGAACCCGTGTCTATGGCCCTCTGAGTCTCGTGGACGAATAGCGCGAGCTGGGTTTCACACGATCGTCTTTTTCGAAACCCATACTGATTCCTACAGAGTAGTTCTAGTCTCCAGATAAGTCATTATACTGTAACATAATACGTGTTCCAAAATTCTACAACGGATCGACGTTAGAGATATAGGTCTATAGTTCTGCACATCTGTTCGACGTCCCTTCTTGAAAACGGGGATGACCTGTGCCCTTTTCCAATCCTTTGGGACGCTACGCTCTTCTAGAGACCTACGGTACACCGCTGCAAGAAGGGGGCAAATTCTTTCGCGTACTCTGTGTAAAATCGAACTGGTATCCCATCAGGTCCAGCGGCCTTTCCTCTTTTGAGCGATTTTAATTGTTTCTCTATCCCTCTGTCGTCTATTTCGATATCTACCATTTTGTCATCTGTGCGACAATCTAGAGAAGGAACTACAGTGCAGTCTTCCTCTGTGAAACAGCTTCGGAAAAAGACATTTAGTATTTCGGTCTTTAGTCTGTCATCCTCTGTTTCAGTACCATTTTGGTCATAGAGTGTCTGGACATTTTGTTTTGATCCACCTACCGCTTTGACATAAGACCAAAATTTCTTAGGATTTTCTGCCAAGTCAGTACACAGAACTTTACTTCCGAATTCATTGAATGCCTCTCGCATAGCCCTCCTCACACTACACTTCGCTTCGTGTAATTTTTGTTTGTCTGCAAGGCTTTGGCTCTGTTTATGTTTGCTGTGAAGTTCCCTTCGGTTCCGTAGCAGTTTTCTAACTCTGTTGTTGTACCACGGTGGCTCTTTTCCATCTCATACGATCTTGCTTGGTACCTACTCATCTAATGCATATTGTACGATGATCAGCCAGAACATTACGGTCACCAAACTACTATCGATATAAACTCGTCCAGGCGATAGCAGCGACACCTGACGAGGAATGATTGCTAGTTAGACACACGCACGGTGAATTTAGTATCACTGTGTGTGCTGTTCTGGTGTAGAATGGGGAAGGCGCACCATCTGAGTTTGACAGATAACAGATTGTGATGGCCCGGAGGCTCGGCACGAGCATTTCGAAACCTGCACGACTTGTCGAGTGTTCGAGGGGTGCTGCGACGAATGTCTTCAACACGTAGCGAAATCAAGTCCAGACGTCGTGGGGTTGGGCGGTCACCCCTCATGTCGAACGTCGTAGGCTGGGCAGATTGGTAAAACAGGACAGGCGAACTCCAGCGGAACTAACGTCAGACTTTAATGCTAGGCAGAGTACAAGTGAGTCTCAACACACACTCCACCGAACACTGAACGACAGTCCTCTGCAACCGACGACCCATGCATGTGCTAAAGTGAATACCACATCAGCAGCTGTGACTCAAATGGGCATATGACCATCTTCACTGGACATTGGTGCATTGGTGGAGCATTGCGTGATCTGTTGAATCCCGATACTTTCTTATGCCGATCAGAGGGCGCGAATCCGTCATCTTTCCGGAGAACAGCCCCTCGACACCTGTACAGCAAGACGGAGACGTGGCTGCATTATGCTCTGGGGAAATTCACGTGGGTATCAATGACTACAGTGGAGATCTTGCAAGGCATCATGAAGGCCAAGTAGTATCGTACACTGGTTGCAGACCACGTACACCCATTCCTGATGATCATGTTTTTCGACGACAGTGTCATTTTTCAACGTGATAATGCGCCCTGTTCAAATGGCTCTGGGCTCTATGGGACTTAACTTCTTAGGTCATCAGTCCCCTAGAACTTAGAACTACTTAAACCTAACTAACCTAAGGACAGCAGACACATCCATGCCCAAGCTCACTTCCATCTCAGTGACTTTATCAATAGGTAATAATTTTCGTTACTGGTCTACGTCAGCTACACGAGCGTCCATTGCACACCAACAAAGTTGCTGTATGGTGAGCCATGTCATCGAGTGGCGTTTCTGGTCCTTACTTTTTTGATGATAATGATGGGCGTGCAACCACTATAAAGCGTGTTCGGTCTGTTGCCATGATGGAAAGTTGCACATGAAATGCCCCATTTTCCTGCCAACAATTGGCTTCAACACGACGGAGCAACGGCACGGATGTCAATGGCAACTGTGTCATGTCAAGGCACGGTGACATTGCATGGCCCGAAAGCTTGCCTGACCAGACAGCGTGTGATCTTTTTTTGTGGGGCCAACTGAACAGCGCAGTTTACCGTATTCAACCTTCTACCGCCGAAGAATTTAAAGCTAGAATGCGAGAGGAAATCTCAAGGATTGCTACTGAAAATTCCTACTGAAATGTTAGCGTAAGGTTCGTACGAGGCTACAGGAATGAGTGCGCCGAGGGGGAGCTAATCTACCGGGTGTGCTATTCAAGAAATGAAAATGCTTGTGACATACAATAACGGCATACTCTGTATTATACGTTGACATCAATAAATTGTGTGAAGCAATTGTGCTCATACATTAATTTCCATTCCAAAATTTCGGGTCATCCTGCATAAAGTCTACGGCCAAACCAAATGCGCGTCGGTCAACGCCTAGCATATACCTCGCGCCTCACCTAGTACGATTCGCTTGGATGCTGGGTGGCCATACCGGAGCATCGATGCCAGCCGCCACAGGCGTGTCGCCAATTGGCGCTGCTGAAACGTCTCTTCCAGTGCTGAGTCATAAAATGTTTCTGGTAGGAAACATTTCTTTTAAACACCAACGGTTGCGGACACCACCATCATGTTGGGTACACAATATTAACTGTGAGAGAAGTGAACGTAGTGAATTCAACATGTTGTACGAACAGCTTCTGGAGTTTCAAAACACACGTTTTGGTGATTTACGAATGACTAACATCGTTCGACATCCTCCTCACGGCTGTTACCGAAAAACTACAAAAACAAAATCCATTACAGAACAAGTATATCTCCAGAGTACATGCTCACGAAGTGAAGACGAAGCTAATGATACTGCCGCAGGCTCCTCGCGCTTTTTTTAACAGTTACAATTTAAAGAAAAATATTACAATGATCTCCAAACACAGAGATTCTATTATTTTAAAAAGTGAAAGACAATCAACGACAGACGAAAGAGCTCCACTGTTTCAACATGCTAGCCTCTGGGGATGCAAGACGATCCTTAGATGGTTAACAAACACACCTGAACCACACAGGGAAAAAAATATGCGTTTCTTTGTGTCTATAAGCAAAGGCGACTACTTGTTGGACCTTGGTCGGGAAAACAAATGCTGGAGTAAGACATCGACAAAATACAAATGACGATCTTCTGTTCCTTCAGTATTTGTTACCATATATGGCTGAAATTCACCTTCGCGAAACCTTCTACGGCAAAGCAAAATTCGAAAGATATTGAAGTTCGGTCGGTTCGAGACGATTTCCCTTTCGAAATCTCCAGAATTAATGCTTTGTCAACTATGATGGGGAGGAAACAAAGGAAACTGCGTAATCAGCGGCCTTTATCAGGTAGAACGCTCGTCTAAGCCACAAGGTGAAAAGCCAGGAAGAACCAACAAGACCGTTCGACCGGAGACACGCCAAGCGACTGGCTTAAACACTGAAGAGCCAAAGAAACTGGTACACCTGTCTAATACCGTGTAGAGCCCCGCAAGCACGCTGAAGTGCCGCAACACGACGTGGCATGGAGTCTAATAATATCTGCAGTAGTGCTGGAGGGAACTGACACCTTGAATCCTACAGGGCTGCCCATAAATCTGTAGGAGTACGAGGGGGGGGGGGGGAGATCTCTTCTGAACAGTACGTGGCAAGGCATCCCAGATACGCTCAGTAATGTGCATGTCTGAGGAGTTTGGTGACCAGCGTAAGTGTTTAAACTCAGAAGAGTGTTCCTGGAGGCACTCTGTAGCAATTCTGGACGTATGGTGTGTCGCACTGTCCTGCTGGAATTGCCCAAGTCCGTAGGAATGCACAATGGATGCAGGTGATCAGACAGGATGCTTACGTATGCGTCACCTGTCAGTCTGTCTACACGTATCAGGGGTCCCAAATCACTCGAACTGCACACCCCCACGCTATTACAGAGCCTCCACCAGCTTCAAAAATCCCCGACATGCACGGTCCGTGGATTCATGAGGTTGCCTCCATACTCGTACACGTCCATCCGCTCGACACAATTTGAAACGAGACTCGTCCGACCAGGGAACTTGTTTCCAGTCATCAGCAGTCCAATGTCGGTGCTGACAGGCACACGCGAAACTAAAGCTTTGTGTCGTGCAGTTATCAAGGGTACAAGAGTGGACCTTAGGCTCCGAAAGCCCATATCGATTACGTTTCCTTGAATGGTTCGTACGCTGACACTTTTTGACGGCCCAGCATTGAAATCTACAGCAGTTTGCGGAAGGGTTGCACCTCTGTCACGATGAACGATTCTGTTCAGTTGTCGTTGGTCCCGTTCTTGCAGGATCTTTTCCCGGCGGCAGCGATGTTGGAGACTTGAACATCGCTATCTCTGAGATACTGTGCTCCATCGCTCATGCGCCGACTGTAACACCACATTCGAACTCACTTAGATCTTGACAACCTGCCTTGTAGCAGCAGTAACCGATCTAACGACTGCGCCAGACACTTTTTGTCTTATACAGGCGCTGCCGTCCGCAGCGCTGTATTCTGCCTGTTTACGTATCTCTGCATCTGAATACTCATTCCTAGACCAGTTGCTTTGGCGCTTCAGTACTAGTCACCTAGAGCCCAGTGCAGCAGTCTCGTGCGTTCGCAGCTATCTGCTCAGCTAGGTGAGTCGCCTGGCGAGTCGCTAGCCGCCAAGCGAGGTGCGTCCGGTTTGGCCGCCGGAGTTTTAAATGGATTTCCCAACACCTACTCGACTGTGTAAGGATTCGTCAACGTTCCCACTTGCAGGGGTTCTATGAAGGGCCGCGGGATACCTGCACACAATTACAGACCTATTTCGTTGACGTCAATCTGTTTTATAATTATGGAACATGTTTTATGCTCAAGAATAATGTTTCTGGAGAATGAAAATCTCCTCTATAAAATGGATTCCGCAAACAAAGATCCTGCGAAACTCAGCTCGCTGCATTCTTCCAAGACAACGGCGCTCAGGTTGATGCCGTGTTCCTTGACTTCAGGAAGGCGTTTTACACCGCCCACCATTGCCGTTTATTTAAAAAAAAAAAAGTACGATCTTATTATCTAATATCGGAGTAGATTCGCGATTGGATTCAAGACTTCCTTCCAGATAGAACTCAAGCTCTCAACGGAACAAAGACGACAGATGTAAACGTAACTTCTGGAGTTCCCCAAGGAAGTGTGATAGGACGCTAATGCTGTTCACAGATGATGGTGTTGTCTATAATAAAGTAGCAACGACAGAAGACAGTAACGATATGCAGAATGACCTCCGGAGAATTAATGAATGGTGCAGGCTCCGGTAGTTGGTCCTGAATGGAAATACATGCAACACGTTGCGGATATGTAGCAAAAGAAATCCACTACTGTATAGCTACACTACTGATGACAAACCACTAGGAACTGTACACTATGTGATCAAAAGTTCGCAAGCACCTGGCTGAAAATGACGCACAAGTTCGTGGCCCTTCCATCGGTAATGCTGAAATTCAGTACGGTGTTGGCCCACCCTTAGCCTTGATGAAGCTTCCACTCTCGCAGGCATACATTCAATCAGGTGCAGGAACTTTTCTTGGGGAATAGCAGTCTATGAACCATGGACCTTGCCGTTGGTGGGGAGACTTGCGTGCCTCATCGATACAGATAGCCGTACCGTAGGTACAACCACAACGGAGGGGTATCTGTTGAGAGGCCAGACAAACGTGTGGTTCCTGAAGAGGGGCAGCAGCCTTTTCAGTAGTTGCAAGGGCAACAGTCTGGATGATTGACTGATCTGGCCTTGGAACAATAACCAAAACGGCCTTGCTGTGCTGGTACTGCGAACGGCTGAAAGCAAGGGGAAACTACGGCCGTAATTTTTCCCGAGGGCATGCAGCTTTACTGTATGATTAAATGATGATGGCGTCCTCTTGGGTAAAATATTCCGGAGGTAAAATAGTCCCCCATTCGGATCTCCGGGCGGGGACTACTCAAGAGGATGTCGTTATCAGGAGAAAGAAAACTGGCGTTCTATGGATCGGAGCGTGGAATGTCAGGTCCCTTAATCGGGCAGGTAGGTTAGAAAATTTCAAAAGGGAAATGGATAGGTTAAAGTTAGATATAGTGGGAATTAGTGAAGTTCGGTGGCAGGAGGAACAAGACTTCTGGTCAGGTGACTACAGGGTTATAAACACAAAGTCAAATAGGGGTAATGCAGGAGTAGGTTTAATAATGAATAGGAAAATAGGAACGCGGGTAAGCTACTACAAACAGCTTAGTGAACGCATTATTGTGGCCAAGATAGATACGAAGCCCACACCTACTACAGTAGTACAAGTTTATATGCCAACTAGCTCTGCAGATGACGAAGAAATTGAAGAAATGTATGATGAAATAAAAGAAATTATTCAGATTGTGAAGGGAGACGAAAATTTAATAGTTATGGGTGACTGGAATTCGAGTGTAGGAAAAGGGAGAGAAGGAAACGTAGTAGGTGAATATGGATTGGGGCTAAGAAATGAAAGAGGAAGCCGCCTGGTAGAATTTTGCACAGAGCACAATTTAATCATAGCTAACACTTGGTTTAAGAATCATGATAGAAGGTTGTATACATGGAAGAACCCTGGAGATACTAAAAGGTATCAGATTGAATATATAATGGTAAGACAGAGATTTAGGAACCAGGTTTTAAATTGTAAGACATTTCCAGGGGCAGATGTGGACTCTGACCACAATCTATTGGTTATGACCTGTAGATTAAAACTGAAGAAACTGCAAAAAGGTGGGAATTTAAGGAGATGGGACCTGGATAAACTGAAAGAACCAGAGGTTGTACAGAGTTTCAGGGAGAGCATAAGGGAACAATTGACAGGAATGGGGGAAAGAAATACAGTAGAAGAAGAATGGGTAGCTTTGAGGGATGAAGTAGTGAAGGCAGCAGAGGATCAAGTAGGTAAAAAGACGAGGGCTAGTAGAAATCCTTGGGTAACAGAAGAAATATTGAATTTAATTGATGAAAGGAGAAAATATAAAAATGCAGTAAATGAAGCAGGCAAAAAGGAATACAAACGTCTCAAAAATGAGATCGACAGGAAGTGCAAAATGGCTAAGCAGGGATGGCTAGAGGACAAATGTAAGGATGTAGAGGCTTATCTTACTAGGGGTAAGATAGATACTGCCTACAGGAAAATTAAAGAGACCTTTGGAGATAAGAGAACCACTTGCATGAACATCAAGAGCTCAGATGGAAACCCAGTTCTAAGCAAAGAAGAGAAAGCAGAAAGGTGGAAGGAGTATATAGAGGGTCTATACAAGGGCGATGTACTTGAGGACAATATTATGGAAATGGAAGAGGATGTAGATGAAGATGAAATGGGAGATACGATACTGCGTGAAGAGTTTGACAGAGCACTGAAAGACCTGAGTCGAAACAAGGCCCCCGGAGTAGACAACATTCCATCGGAACTACTGACGGCCTTGGGAGAGCCAGTCCTGACAAAACTCTACCATCTGGTGAGCAAGATGTATGAAACAGGCGAAATACCCTCAGACTTCAAGAAGAATATAATAATTCCAATCCCAAAGAAAGCAGGTGTTGACAGATGTGAGAATTACCGAACAATCAGTTTAATAAACCACAGCTGCAAAATACTAACACGAATTCTTTACAGACGAATGGAAAAACTAGTAGAAGCCGACCTCGGGGAAGATCAGTTTGGATTCCGTAGAAATACTGGGACACGTGAGGCAATACTGACCTTACGACTTATCTTAGAAGAAAGATTAAGGAAAGGCAAACCTACGTTTCTAGCATTTGTAGACTTAGAGAAAGCTTTTGACAATGTTGACTGGAATACTCTCTTTCAAATTCTAAAGGTGGCGGGGGTAAAATACAGGGAGCGAAAGGCTATTTACAATTTGTACAGAAACCAGATGGCAGTTATAAGAGTCGAAGGACATGAAAGGGAAGCAGTGGTTGGGAAGGGAGTAAGACAGGGTTGTAGCCTCTCCCCGATGTTATTCAATCTGTATATTGAGCAAGCAGTAAAGGAAACAAAAGAAAAATTCGGAGTAGGTATTAAAATCCATGGAGAAGAAATAAAAACTTTGAGGTTCGCCGATGACATTGTAATTCTCTCAGAGACAGCAAAGGACTTGGAAGAGCAGTTGAATGGAATGGATGGTGTCTTGAAGGGAGGATATAAGATGAACATCAACAAAAGCAAAACGAGGATAATGGAATGTAGTCGAATTAAGTCGGGTGATGTTGAGGGTATTAGATTAGGAAATGAGACACTTAAAGTAGTAAAGGAGTTTTGCTATTTGGGGAGCAAAATAACTGATGATGGTCGAAGTAGAGAGGATATAAAATGTAGACTGGCAATGGCAAGGAAAGCGTTTCTGAAGAAGAGAAATTTGTTAACATCGAGTATAGATTTAAGTGTCAGGAAGTCGTTTCTGAAAGTATTTGTATGGAGTGTAGCCATGTATGGAAGTGAAACATGGACGATAAATAGTTTGGACAAGAAGAGAATAGAATCTTTCGAAATGTGGTGCTACAGAAGAATGCTGAAGATTAGATGGGTAGATCACATAACTAATGAGGAGGTACTGAACAGGATTGGGGAGAAGAGGAGTTTGTGGCACAACTTGACCAGAAGAAGGGATCGGTTGGTAGGACATGTTCTGAGGCATCAAGGGATCACCAATTTAGTATTGGAGGGCAGCGTGGAGGGTAAAAATCGTAGGGGGAGACCAAGAGATGCATACACTAAGCAGATTCAGAAGGATGTAGGTTGCAGTAGGTACTGGGAGATGAAGAAGCTTGCACAGGATAGAGTAGCATGGAGAGCTGCATCAAACCAGTCTCAGGACTGAAGACCACAACAACAACAGCAGTCTATTCTTTACGGAGTGCTGCACTGAGGAGAGGTATCGATGTCGGTCGGTGAGGCCTGGCACGAAATCGGCGTTCCGAAACATTCCAAAGGTGTTCTATAGGATTCAGGTCAGGACTCAGTGCAGGCCAGTCCGTTACAGGGATGTTATTGTGGTGTAACCGCTGCGCCACAGGCCGTGCATTATGAACAGGTGCTCGGTCGTGTTAAAAGACGGAATCGCAATCCCCGAATTGCTCTTCAACAGTGGGAAGGAAGAAGTGCTTAAAACTTCAATCTACGCCTGTGTTGTGATAGTGCCACGCAAAACAAGGGATGCAAGCCCCCTCCATGATAAACTCGACCATGCCGACACCACCGCCTCCGAATTTTACTGTTGGCACTAAACACGGTGGCAGATGACGTTCATTGTGTACTGTGATTAGTTACGCCACACAACGTTTTTCCACTGTTCAATCGTCCAATGTTTACTCTCCTTACACCAAGAGAGGCGTCGTTTGGCATTTACCGGCATCATGTGTGGCTTATTGACCAGCCACTCGACCATGAAATCAAAGTTTTCTCACCTCCCACATAATTGTCGTAGCATTTGCAGTGGATCCTGATGCAGTTTGGAACTCCTGCGTGATGGTCTGGATAGATGTCTGCCTATCACACATTACGACCCTCTTCAATTGTCGGCGGTCTCAGTAAGTCAGACGAGGTCTGCCTGTACGCTCTTGTGCTGTACGTGCCCCTTCAAGTTTTCACTTCACTATCACATCGGAAACAGTGAACCTAGGGATGTTTAGTGGTGTGGAAATCTCGCATACAGACGTATGAGACAAGTGACACCCAATCACCTGACCACTTTCGAAGTCCGTGAGTTCCGTGGAGCGCCCCATTCTGCTCTCTCACGATGTCTGATGACTATTGAGGTTGCTGATATGGAGTACCTGGCAGCAGGTGGCGCACAATGCACCTAATATGAAAAATGTATGTTTTGGGGGGTGTCCGGGTACTTTTGATCATATAGTGTATGTACCTTAAAATATCTAGGAGTAACTATCCAGGACAACCTTATGTGGAATGACCACACAAAACAGATAGTGGGAAAAACAGATGCCAGAGTCAGGTTCATAGAAAGAATTTTAAGGAAATATTACATTCACGAAGGAAGTGGCTTATAAGGCACTTGTTCGACCGATTCTTTAGTATTGTTGATCTATCTGGGTTCCCTACCAGATAGGACTCATAGAAGAGATACAGCAATCCAATTAAGAGCAGCACATTTTGTCACGGGATCGTGTAGTCCACATGAGTGCGTTTGGGACATGCTTAAGAAACTCCGTTGATAGACGTTACAGGAAAGGGGTTGTGCATCAGGGAGAGATTTACTACTGAAATTTCTAGAGAGCACTTACCGGGAAGAGTCTGAGAAGATATTGCTCATCCGCCCCCCATATCTCGCGTGATGACTATGAGGAGAATATTCGGCAAATGTGAGTCAATACAGAGGCTTACCGACTATCATTCTTCCCACGCGCTATTCGCGAGTGGAACAGGGTTGGAGGTCTCAACTCAATTAATGGAACAAAAAGTACGCTCCGCCACACACCGACAGGTGGCTTGAGGAGTATGAACCTTCGCTGACATTACACTATGACCATGGACACAGAGAACATGTATTGAATGATCGATAGAGACAAAGGACTACAAATCATTTGGCGCAATCCCAATCATCGGAAAGGCCGTTTTCACTCCATCACTACACCTCCCACTAGGAACGAGATGCCCGTTTACACTGAGGTGACAAAAGTCATGGGACAGTGAAATGCACGTAGACAGATGGCAGTAGTGTCGCGTACACAAGGTATCAAAGGAGAGTGTATTTGCGGAGCTGTCATTTGTATTCAGGTGATTCGTGTGGTAAGGCTTCCGACATGATCATGTCCGCACGTTGGGAATTAATAGACTTCGAACGCGGTGTGGTTGGGCCAGATGCATGGCACATTCCATTTCGGATATCGTTAGGGAATTCAATATTCCGAGATCCACGGTGTCAAGCGTGTGCCGAGAATACCACGTATCGTGCATTACCTCTCGCCACGTACAACACAATTGCCGACAGCCTTCGTGTAACTATCGAGAGCAGCGGCCTTTGTGTAGTTATTAATGCTAACAGACAAGCAACACGGTGTGAAATAACCGCGGAAATCAATGTGGGAAGTACGACGAGACGTTGATTTTCGAAGATGAACAATGCCGTGAGGGGAAAATATTACGAAGGAATAACGCTGATGCTTGCAGTGAACATGCACAGATTTCAGAAAAGTGACATTTGACGATTTCGTACATTTTTACCATTATGAGAAAAACTGTAATATTACTACTACTACTACTACTACTACTACTATTGGTGGTGGTGGTGGTGGTGGTAGTAGTAGACGAAAATGAAGACGCGACACGGTTTCCATCTGTAATTTAGAAAAGAGGAAGTCGGCATTGGAAACGTTGCGCACGTGCTTATTTAGAGCGGTACAAGACGATATACTTTTGGCTTAGGTGCCAGCGGAAAAAGCACTTCACCAACCACGCTGCAGATGACTGAAGCAGGAAACGATCACCGATTTCCTTATAAGGTAAAACTGAAGATTATCTCGGAAATGTGTGTGAGCTTTTAGATGTACTAAACTAGGCAAAAAGTAACAACTAGAACTCAACATTTCAGTTGAGTTCTAGTTGTTCGTTTAGTACATCAGTATGTATATTACTGAAACTGAAGTTTTTGCTGCGGACGTCGTCATTCCGATTTATTCCGGATACCCGATTTATTCCTGGTTCCATGTTTATCAGTCAGACTTTCGATAATTCGAACTCTACGTAATTCAAACTTATTCCGAATTCCCTTGAACTTAGAATTATCAAAAGTCTACTGTAGTTCTCGTGGATTTTGGGCTTCTATGGCACCGTCCGACGTTTGCAGTACTATACATCAGCTCTGTCCGATCCTGCTGTTGGAAAGTTGTTTAAATTTTTATTTGATGTGTTTTTTGCCCCCATGAACTGTCGCTTACTGTCATGGGTGTGACAAGTTATGGAGGTTTTGGTGAAATCGTAGCACAATACACACTCGGATTGTCACCGACTGTGGAAAGATCTTTTCCCCTTTTCATTTTTGTATTTAATTTCCCCGTAAGCAGCGTGGAATCTGATTCATTATTCGACAAGCTGATGCTTCCGTCATTCGAAAAGTATTAGAGGTATTAAGTGAGATAACTGTGACCAGTTACCGGATTTACATTTCGCTACACAACTTGAGCTCAAGAGACGGGATGAGACACAAAGTCCGTAACTCTCTTTTCTTTATTTTCTTTCGGACCTCAATAATCAATTCGTTTATCTGCTCGTCCTTTCCACTCCTCCCTTTCTTTTATTTTTCTCTTTCTTTCTAAGACGGATCACCGTTTTATACCAAAGCTGAAGCCGGTTTCTCACCCTTTGCTTGTCTCGCTGTCTGGAGTTACTTGCGGAGGGCAGTTAACTTTATTGCTGGCTGCAATTAAATCCCCCTGTTTACAGTTGCCTGGGGAACCGTCTTTGACGTTAAGCATTTGCAATTCTTAATCTGTTTATCTTCCTTATAACGTCTAGTTCCACGACATAAACCAGTAATTGCTTTACAGCCTCTTCCAGAGCGGGTTTATAGGAGATGTCTGCAAAACGAGCGCCTCATTTTTTGTGTCTTTTGAATACGTTGTACTATAAATACGGTATAGTCACGACGTTTACTAGGGTCTTGACCAGAAACGTTATTTTTTTAACAATCCACAAACGCAAAAGACATTTGGGAATTACTGATACAAATGCATAAGCTAACAAACTAGTTACTTCCAATACACGAAATTTTGTATCTACCAAGTTGGGAAGTTTGGAGACGAACGCAGTCAGACGACTGAAAGAATCAAAATTAACGTGAACTCTTTTGTTGAAGAAAAATGTCGGTTCCACTCGAAATGTCTACGCCAGCTTTCGAATTATCTTGGCAGCACCACGAACAGTTCTTCTGTGATCATGTTGCCGGTCTTTCATGCCGACAACACTACTGATAATCGGAACAATTAATTCACCTCCTGGGTTTACCATTCCCTTACTCAAAAATCTAAAGGGATAAGGTCTGCAGTCCTTTGGGGGAAGAACGTGACAATTTCTGCCAATATATGCCTTCTGATCAAAAGTATTTGGACAGCCCTATTTCATGCAGAGTTGAAATGGATGTCACGGGAGGTGGACGCGCCGTATAAAAGGGTGCAGAGAGTATCATGTTGCCAGTAGAGAAGCAGTACGAGCAAGCTGTGTCGGTCACGAGTGCTCAGAGACTTCTCACGTGGACTAGTGAGTGGACATCACGTGACTAATAAATCCACCAGGGATATTTCAACCATTCTAAAGCTGTCTAAATCGAATGCTGGTGATGTGATTGTGCGTGGAACCAGGCAGAGTCGTGTACTGAAGGACTGGGGCCATCAAGCATTGTGTAGAGTGATTGTCACAAACTACATGAAATCAGCGAAAGGAATTACTCTTGTGTTACAAAATCCTACTAGTAGTCGAGCTAGCACAATGGCATTGTGTAGGGAATTAAAAAGAATCTGGTACAACGGGCGTGCATCTCCTCGTAAGTCCGACATTTCTGTAGTCAATGCTACGCGCCACTGGAGGGGGGGGGGGGGGGGTGTAAAGAGCGACGCCACTGGGTGGGCAGTAGGAAACGAGTCATTTGAACATACAGATAATGTTGTGGGTAAAGCAAACCAAAGACTCCGATTGAGTGGTAGAGCACTTAGCAAATGCAACAGATCGACTAAAGAGAGAGCGTACACCACGCTGTCCGTCCTTTTCTCGAGTACCGCTGGGCAGCGTGGGATCCGCATCAGATGGTAGTGACGGAGGACAGCGAAAAAACTCAAAGAAGGGCAGCTCGTTTTATATTCTCGAGCAATAGGAGAGAGAGTACAACGGACATGATGCCTGAAATACGGTGGCAGTCATTCAAACAAAAGCTTTTTCGCCGCGGCAGAATCTTCTCGTGAAATTTCGGTCACCAACTTTCTTCTCCGAATGCGAAAATATTCTGTTGGCTCCCATCAACATAGCGAGAAATGATCATCATGATAAAATAAATCAGAGCTCCGCGTGCTGTTGGGGAGTGTAACCGTAGGTAAATAGTTTGAAGGTGGTTCGATGAATCGTCTGCGGAGTAATAATGTAGGTGTAGATGAAATACACTATTCCGGGCGGTTACAATTGAACTTCCCCTATTTAACACGTTATAACACTGAAACTAATTTACATACGATGACCAAACTTGTTAGCGTTAATGTCAAGGACATGGGAAAGAGAAATAATGCACTATCAGTTCAATTGAAACACGTTTAATGTACTGCTACTACGGTACATCGTACCATTACATACCGGTACCATTACTGCTACAAAATGGGCTCAATATGGCGCACATCAGTGTCCAGAAGGGTCTGCACAGCAGAACGAAGCATATCCTTAGGTATGCTGGTTACCTCTCTTGATACGCTGCGTTTCAGATCAGCACATGTGCGAATGAAGCTAAAAATGTTCAAATCGCTCTGAGCACTATGGGACTTAACATCTGAGGTAATCAGTCCCCTAGACTTAGGACGACTTAAACATTACTAACCTAAGGACATCACAAACATCCATGCCCGAGGCAGGATTCGAACCTGCGACCGTAGAAGCAGCGCGGTTCCGGACTGAAGCGCCTACAACGCTCCGTCACAGCGGCCGGTTCCTCTGCTAAACCCCGCTCTTCTCGTAGCCCCACAACCAGAAATCAGAGGGAGTGAGATAAGGTGATCGTGCCGGCCAAGCATTTGGAAACGATCGGCTGATAATACGATCTCTCCAAAATGTGTTTCGGAGAAGCAGGTGAACTTCACGAGCAATGTACGGTGGGGCCCCTTATTGCATGAAGGCTGTTGAGTCCAATGCGTCTCTCCCCTGTAGGACGGGTAATGACATGCTAGGAAGCATATCGCAATAACGCAGGAAAGTCACACTGAACGTCTTTGGTCTTTGAGCGCCAACCTGTTCAAAAAAAGGATGGGCCAATGAAGAATGTAGGCGTGAAGCCACGCTATACGGTGACACGTCCACCATACAAAGAAACTCCATGTACAGTGACTGGAGGTGACGATCCCCACACTCGGCAATTGTGTGTGTTCACCTCACCCTTCAGAGAAAGCGGAGACCGAAGTCAACACCTCGTTGAGCGTCCTGCGGTACAAGCTGCCGTACGATATGGATCTTGTACTGATACCATTTGAGAATGTTTCGAAGCTCCTGTTCTCTAGTTGATTCTAACATCTTTATCATGCTCCGAACAGCAGGTGGAGAAAAAGGACCCTTCCGTAATCCTTTGAGCAGGCGATATTCTCGAAGTGCAGCGGCAGAATTACTGTTGTTTCGGTAACAGAGCTTCACCAATAATGCCCTGCTTCTTTTGTCCAAGCTCATGTTGACACGTCAACAAGTGCACTGCGACTGGTCAGGTGGGAGAGACTATGACTCACGATGACTCATCGCGGCACCTGGTGCCCGTAATTGGAACTGGACGGGGGCGCTATGGCGCATGGGTATCATGCACCCAATTTTCTGCACATTAATGCTACCACGTTTGGTGCTCGTACAGTAATTGTTTTCTGTGTTGTAAATATGCGAAGTTTAATTATAACCACCTGGTATTTCTAATGAAAGGGTTTCGATTTGGCGAATGCCTCGAGAATATAACTTCCTATCATGTGCCAACAGTGAGGTATGGAGGAGGTGGTGTAACGGTACAGAGGCGATTTCCACAGTTACGGTGTAGTGCCCCTTAGTCACTTATCAACACGCTAAATTTTGGAGGATATGAACAAATTTGACAGCATTGTGTACTGTGTACAGTAGAAGAACAATTTGGAGCCGACGATTGTTTGTATGAGCGTGAAAATACAACATGTAATTAAACAGCGTTTGTGAGGCAACGGTTTGTGGACAGTAACATTGCTGAAATGGATTGGCCTGTCCAGAGTCCTGACTGAAACCAATTGGACACCTGTGGGATGAGTTAGAACGTCGACTTCGGTCCAGACCCCAGCGTCCAACCTCACTACCTTCTCTGGTTTCAGCTCTGATGACGAGTGGGCTGTCATCCAAATGGCTCTGAGCACTATGGGACTTAACATCTGTGGTCATCAGTCCCCTAGAACTTAGAACTACTTAAACCTAACCAACCTAAGGACATCACACACACCCATGCCCGAGGCAGGATTCGAACCTGCGACCGTAGCAGTCGCGTGGTTCCGGACTGAGCGCCTAGAACCGCCAGACCACCGCGGCCGGCGGCTGTCATCCCCCACAGACATTCAGACACCTTACTAAAACTGTCCCCAGTGAAGTTCATGCCGTCGTAAAGGCGAAGGGTTGACGTACTTTATATTATACACCGTTATTAAGCGGCCGGATACTTTTGTTCAGATAGCGTATATTCATGGGAATGTCAGGTTTATATGATGTGTCACCAGGAGACATTAATATGCCAGAAGGGTGTACCCATCCTTGAGGAAAAGGAACCTCTTCCAAAAAGGCTGGAAGCTCGTTACGAAGGAAGTCTAGGTTACTGAGCCCTGTAAAATGAGCATCTAACACAACGGGGCCAATCAACTGATTGTCTATCACACAATGCAACACATTTAGAGAGAGGCGTTCTCGGAAATGTGTAGCCACGTGGCTTTTGGTCAGACCAGCGTTATGGGTTAGACGTATTACTAACAGCGTCACAAGTGAACGTGGCTTCGTCACTACACACTATTGTTTTACTTAGCTCACGACTGAATTCCACCCATCTGCACTCGGCTCCTTCTCAAAAGTGTTATACGTTGTAGATGGAAAGGGTAGAGGCTGTGCATACATAGCTTTCGCCATATGCTTGCATGCGTGAACAGTGACGTGAAAAAAATCTGCGTTTGCTCGTTGAATGACTACGTTCCATCAACTTCTACTTGATCCAGACACTGTTCATTTGTACGTTCAGGTGACTTATGGCCCTGTATCTATCTCGTATGTTTGGTGAACACACGACCAACAGTGTTGAATCTGGTACCCTGCCACTAGGAAATCTTTTACCGTATCTTCTACGGTGAGATGAAGTAATAACCTGCACGACTCTTCTCTGAACGTACGTTCTTGGAATTTCAGCAGAAAGCTTCTCCGTGATAAAAGCTGCCTCTCTTCTGGCGACTGCTATTGCTGTTTGTAGAAGATATCCGTAGCGCTTTCGCCCCATGAAGAAATGTGCCGTTCTTCGTTGGATCTTTTCTATCTCTTGTATCAATCGTACTTGGTAATGGTCCCGGACTAATGAAAAATTCGCACCGATATGTCTACGAAGTGTTTTGTACGACACTTCTTTCGTTGATGAATTTTATCTCCTACAATGTGGGTCTCAGCCCTGTATCTGCTTCTAATTCAATTGACAAAACGTATTTAGATGTTCAAATCAGTATTTGCCATTTTAACGCTTCTGTTTATTCTTTTCATGTCCGCCTAGCACTTGTCTAGACCTGTCAAACATACAAATTCACGAATCTGTCGTAGGACTTCGTTCTTATTCAATCTCGTTAGTTTTTTTAATGTCACCGGAAAAGTATCGCGTTAAC
Organism: Schistocerca nitens; assembly: GCF_023898315.1. NCBI lineage: Eukaryota > Metazoa > Arthropoda > Insecta > Orthoptera > Acrididae > Schistocerca > Schistocerca nitens. The sequence continues at coordinate 225,697,447 of NC_064619.1, forward strand.
AGCGTTGTTTAGATGTTTAAAAAAAATATATTATCTGGCCGAAAGACGCGGTCTAACGATGACAGCCACCTAACGAATATAGTTTCCGACATCCTTTGGCCACTATCAACGACTAATCCTAAAGAAAGCTTGACCACTATCTTCTGAATCCCTCAAAGTGTGATTTTTTTTTCTTCCCCAGAGGCTTTGGGAACATTTGCCTGGCATTCAACTGTCCCTATGTTTAGCTGACTTACCTGGCACAGAATGTTATTTGCGGGTGATAACTTCTGCAGTTTCGTGCTCATACTGTGCTCCTAGTTAAAATGATAGCGAGTGGGCTGGATAGCTCCTGCCATCAATACACTAATGGAAACCTGATATTTGCCGCGCCCACGCTGTCGCCAGTGACAGTCAGCGTACCATTGTGCCTCCTAATTTTCAAGTAGGTTGCTTCTCCGAATGCGAAGACTTCGCTTAGTTCAAGAAAAACTCCGACCCAAATAACAATTAATAGCCGATTTTTGAAATGCTCAGAGAAAAACATGTCGACTACAGTTGAGTCTTAGGTTCTTTACGTGATTTGTATATGAAATTGTGAGTTAACGAGCATTTCGCTCTTATTTAAGTATATGGCCGAAAGAGTCAGCCTTCGGGACTTGTAAAACGAACTCTGTCGTCGAGGACCGTGTGCACAAAGGGCGCAGATTCACCACCAGATGGGGAAACTCACAGGCGTCTATTGACTATTTAGAGGGTTGGGTTGTTTTGTGAGAGGAGACCAGACAACGAGGTCATCGGTCTCACTGGATTAGGAAAGGAAGTCGGTCGTGCCCTTTCGAAGGAACCATCGCGGCATTTGCCTCGAGCGATTTTGGAAAATCACGGAAAACCTAAATCAGGATGGCCGGACGCGGAATTGAACCGTCGTCCTCCCGAATGCGAGACCAGTGTGCTAACCACTGCGCCACCTCGCTCCGTATTGTCTATTGAGACCTAAGCGCTGTAGTGTGCGAGTGAAACAGACGAGAACCTACGTCATGGGTAAACCCAGGGAAGCATAGCAGTGTTACATATGGCGGATCTTAAGATCGGTCATAAAGGGAAAAATTTATGAAAACTATTTAATTCTGTAATAATTCAGGGAATTAAGCCACAGTTATTTAAATCTACCATCCTTAATAAATTTTCATGGCGATCCCAATAAAACTTTAATATTCATCATATATATAATAGTTTAGGATTTATTGTTAAAGCGGAATTAATAAGTTTTGTAACAAATACCTGAATGCTGAAATGCTGAATGCTTTAGTCGATCTTAACGATCGACATTTCATGTAGAAGCGCATCATTAAAACGACAAATGTTGTAAATATTAACTCTGTAACTTCATTTGCTTAAAATGAAATAATAAATTTAAATTATCAGTATTTTCAGTTAAGCATCGGATCATTTCCTCCACGCAGAACACACTGAACGACGACAGCATGACACCTCATTGAATCATTAGGTAATAGAATATTTGTTGTAAAAGTGTAGTGCATAATAGTTACCTTTGTTCTTTGTTTATTTATCAGAAAGCACATTGGTGCAAGGCCACTGGCCGTGACATTCAAAGTTAAGAAAGAAATGGAATTGGTTTTATGTAAAAGAATTTAACGTTAATTATGTAAAGGATATTATTGTTACTTTATTTAGAACGTGAAAGTGGTGAAGCTTTGATTATTTAAATATATTAAAATGTAAAATAATGTAGAATAAGCTGTAGCCAATCAGATGGACGTATCCAGGAAAGGGAACTGCACTAGTCAGTTGAGCGACGGGGCTCGGCACGCGGGGGACGCGGCCGGAGACGGGCAGAGGCACAGTGCTGGTCTAGAAACAGAAGGGTACAGGTCGGATTGAGACGCGAAAGCGGACGGTCGGTCTTTAGGCAGCTAGGAAGTGAAACGACTTGGAAAATTTCGCGTTGTGTGGTATCGCGGGACTTAGTCTCTGAGCGGTGAGCAGCCGCGCGCCTGGTGTGAACTCTCTAACTTTTCGCATAGCTAACTAGGTCGAGTATCAAACTTTTATTTCGCGATGAGAACGCAAATGATCGAACTGTGTCAAATGGATATGCGCTCGAGTGTAACAGTAACTCTAAATACGACCACTTTCGCTATTAGTTTGCTTTCTGAATAAACATTGTTCTAACAAAATCGCAATTGTGTGACCTACATCATTTACGAGTCGTTATTTTGGTTCCAGATATTGTTATTATATGTTATGTTAACTATGTATATCGCAGACTTGCCATCAGCGAGGCAATTCAAACAAAGGGTCACAAGTGTCTAACTGATGGCGTGTAATGCGACACGTGCGGTCCAACTCCTAGGCGAGTTTGAGCCCAGACATTTCGACAAAGAGGAACCGCATGTGAGCCCGAATATTTTTGGGGATGTTAGCTCTCCAGATAGAGAATTTGGAACGATTTTCTATCGCAGCAGAAAGTGGGGCGCCCTGGTGGCTGCCTGCAGAAAGTAACTTGTCATTGCAGCATAGAAAGATCAGACGTCTGACGCAAGCTAACTTAAAGTGCGTAAATTATTCGCAATTTCGGAATAAGATTTACACCGGCCATATGATTCGCAAACAACATATGAAAATTTGTGCCGGACCGGGACTCGAGCCCGAATTTCCCGCTTTACGCGAGTGGTCACCTTAACCGCTTTGGGTGTCCGTGCACGACTCACGGCCAGACCGAATCTTCCATCTGGCCGAGTGCCTTCGTCCCACAGTGCTCACGTACAAATCATGATTCCCGCACGGGTACAGACATTGTTTCTGGTTACCTTTCAAATGGCTCTGAGCACTATGGGACTTAACATCTGAGGTCATCAGTCCCCTAGAACTTAGAACTACTTAAACCTAACTAACCTAAGGACATCACACAAATCCATGCCCGAGGCAGGATTCGAACCTGCGGCCGTAGCGGTCGCGCGGTTCCAGACTGAAGCGCCTAGAACCGCTCGGCCACACCGGCCGGCCTTGGTTACCTTTCTTTCGGGTGAAATTCATTCGGGCAGTGTGTATTTTACAGTTCGACGCAATGTTCCTTCGGGTATCCATGCATGTCCAAAGAAACATGGCATCGAACTATGCAGACACTGCCGTACTTTAACTTAAATTAGACTATGAACTAGCAATTTTTATGTAGGACTGCGCGATGTTTGTAACGCCGGGCAAAAGACGAGGAAAAACTTTACAGATGTGCGTGCGTGCGCGCGCGTGCTAGTTGGTTGGTTGATTTGGAGGAAGGGACCGAACAGTGAGGTCATTGGTCCCATCGGATCAGCGAAGGATGGGGAAGGAAGTCGACCGTGCCCTTTCATAGGAACTATCCCAGCATTTGCCCGAAGCTATTTCGGATATCACGGAAATTCATTTATTTATTTCTCAAGTAAAGATCTGCTGCCTGTTGATATATAGCAGGTCGCACATTGTATGATTTTACATGTTCTATAACACAAATTCAGTTTTATTACTAGTTAATTTTTTGAAAATTTTAGAAAAGGATAAAATAAAAAATAACCATGATAATGAATAAGAAACATAATAGGTTGTGGATATGTTTTAAATTGAAATTAAAAGTGCATTTAAGAGACGAAACAAGTAATGGCGAGATGGCTTAGAAATGATAGACAGTTCTTCCCTTTATACCTTCAGCGTATATGGTTACATCTAGTACATATGTTGTGTTGACAGTGGTGATAATCTAATGTACTGATTAGTTAGATTATTACGCGTTTCCGAACTGTTGGTAACAGTTGAGATTGAGAGCTGCATCAGGTGCGAGGGCTCGGTAAAACTACGGCCAGTCACACCTGAGGCAGCGAAAGAAGAAGAAGAAGAAGAAGAGTCACATCTTCAGATAGTATTACAGACTACGAAATGGTATAAAAAACAGCTACATAGAGTTACATTTTCAAAATGATTCGATTTCGTGTTGTAGAGCCTTCGCTTTATGTTTGTATGTTCATCTCGTCTTCTTGTGTGGATAAACCTAAATCAGGGTGGCCGGACGCGGGTTTGAACCGTCGCCCTCCCGAATACGAGTACACTCTGCTAAACACTGCGGCACCTCACTCGTGTGTGTATCTGATTTCCCCAATGGTTCGGTAAAGACTCAGTCAATTCAACCAAACAAATGTCAGCAGGCACGAGACGAAAAAAAGGGTTGACAAAGGTCAGTGGCGATGTTTATTTTCGGTTCGCGCACCTGCAGAGAGCCCTCGGCCGCTTTGGCGTATTATTTACGTCAGACGCCACTCAAAGGGCCGGAACCCGTGTTTAGAACATAAAGCAGCTGCCCACGTAACTCCTCTCTTCAGCCCTGCTGTCAGTGGCCACCCAACAAGCAGAGGGATCACCACCGAGAATACGTCGTTTGCGCCCCGCTGATAGCCCACTGGCCTGCAGGCGCACCACGTCGTCTCGTCCTATACAGAGTTCTAGTCAGCAGAGCACAATATATACTTTTTACAAGAGACTCCGTACCGGAGACTGAATACCAAGCTAATGTGTTGACGCGGAATCGATTTCCGTCGGAAAAAGAAAAATAATGCCGATTTTGGCCGCCATGTGCAAATCTGGCGCTGTGAATGCAAGAAAGACGTATAGGAATGTTTCCATTTGTAATGGAGTAGGAACAGGTCGTGGGCAGAAGATGTGATGCAACTGAGAAAGGCGTAAGGTTGATTTTATTATTAAACACCGCTTACAGTTTGTTCATTATCATCGGAGTCGTCGACGAGACGCTGCATCCCTAAAACGACATGATCAGCAGTTGCTTGCAGCAGTTCCAGTGGAATCTGAGCAACGTGTTCCTGTGTACTGGCCTCCAGATGAGGTAGAGACCAAACGTGTTCCTGGAAGCCGCTTTCTTTTACATATCCCCAGAGCGTAAAGTCACATGGATTCAGGTCAAGTGATCTTGGAGGCCTTGTATATGGAAACCCTCCGGAGATAACACGTTCGTGGACGGATGCAATAAGCAGCTCTTTCACTGGGCGAGACACGTGAGGTATTGCCCCATCTCTCAAGAAAACAGCGGTTTCCTCACAGCTGCTCTCTTCCAAAGCGGGAATCACATACTGTACAAGAAGGTGTAAATTATGTGCAGACATCACGGTATCAGTACACCTGACAGGCCCTCTGGACGTATTCTCGTCAAAGGAGAATGCACCGAGAATAAAGGCGCTTGTGAATCCAAACCACAGATTCACATACGACGAGAGCAATGGCTTTTCGTGCACAGCACGCGGTTTAACAGTACCCCGAATTCGGCAATTCTGTCTACTCACTGAACCCTGTAGTGCAAAATGTGCTCGTCACTCCACAGAATATTGCCGGCCACACGTCATCAACTTCGATCTGTGCCAGAACGTGGCTGCGAATCAAAGGTTCAGTTGCTGCACCGTCTGGATCTCGTACGGGTACCTGAATAAAATAAAGAGCAAAATTTCTGTACTGTTGACCATTGGATGAACAATTGTCACGACACTGCACAAGCACTAGCACTACCTAGTGCTGCATGGTCAGTTAGAGCAACAGCAACCTCCACAAGGACAAGACGCCTTCCTCTTCGAGATGCCACACCAAGCTGGCCCATGTTTTCGAGTTTCATTATCATCTTGTTTAAGCCGTTTAATGACATCAGGCCTCTGCTCAGACTTCTCAGTTTGGATATGTTCTCACAATGGAGCACTGTCATTGCTGCCGTTCACATAAAACAGTTTCACTAACAGCGCACGGCCTCTCTACTCTATTTCCATACTGTTCATTCACATTACGCGTCAAGATACCAGCGCGGATGTCCTACTGTCATACAGTGTACAACACCAGTTTTGCACCTGGTGGCCACAACTGAAACCAATTTGTTCTTCATCGTAAATCGGTTCCACGTAACTCATTAGCGTATATACTGAGTTTCACTGCCATATGATAGTTACAGCCCACGATGAACCTCCATGAGTAACTGCACTTTAATCATTACCACCCGCTACATACACCGCAGGCAGAGGGTATTTCATATCACTAGCAATTATTCTTTTTCTTGTTTCACTTCCAAATACTCGCAGAGCGAGAGAAATGCGATCGCATTCCTACATAGGCTCACGCACTAATCTCCCTTACTTTGTTACGCATAATGAGCGACTGTGGCCGTAGAGTCGTTCTGCAAGTCATCGCAAATGCTGGTTCTCTGAACTTCCTAAGGAAGCCCATCAGGGACTACACGACAAATATTTCGGGATAGGAACTATCATTCATATCTTAAGAGCTTACCCAGTAGGACTAACGGAGTACATCGAGTCAGTTCAAAGAAGGGCAGGACGTTCTCTGTTATCGAGGGATAGGGGAGAGTGTCACGGACATGATACAGGATTGGCGGTGGACTTAATTGAAACAAAGACCTTTCTCCTTGCGGCGTGATCTTCTCACGAAATTTCCATCACCAAATTTCTCCGGATGCGAAATTTTTTTGACGCCGACCTACACAAGGAAAAACGAGCATAATAATAAATTAAGAGAAATAAGGGCTCGTACGGATAGATAAAGGTGTTCGTTTTCTCCCTGCGCTGTTGGAGAGTGGAATAATAGAGAATTAGTGTGAAAGTTGTTCGATCAACCCCCTGCCAGGCACTTAAGTGTGATTTGCAGAGTAGCCATGTAGATGCAGATGAGCACTCGTTCATCATCTCTACGTGAAACATCTCTTCTACTGAATATCTGCCCACACCTCTCTAAGCATGTATTTTTTAACCTAAGTTTACTACATTCTTTTGCTTCGAATGATCGTTTCTCTCATATTCCTGAATGCTGATCTTCCTCATGTATTACTAAACGGCTAAAACTGGTGCACGGATCCATCTGCAAGTTATCTATCTAAAGGCTTTCAGGGGTAACGAAAATTTTATCTTTAGCGCGTCATAATTATTGACCGAAAGAAAAATTTAAAATGCTGACATAATCAACTCATTCGGAGGTATTATCTTATGCTAAAAGTTTAACACAGTAAGGCAAGTATTACTGTTAGAAATACTTTGATTTTGGGTTAATACCCTCGTACTGAGCAAACTGCCGCCAACAAATACTCTTCTTAGTACGTTACACTTCTCAGAGACGCCCAGTAAACCGTAGTCGACCATGCTCCTTTCCTGCAACTGACTGTCTTTTTCCTGACGTTTCGTCAAATTCATCTACAGCATTAAAGCTTTACTTAACTCTGGTATATATGTATGTACACCACAGGATTTATCTGCTGCTTATCATTTTATTTACTAAAAAATAAATTGTATTGATATATTCGCAGTAGTTTCTCTGATTAGTGCAAATACCAATTTTTGGGCTCCGTACACCAATCTTTAAAAATTATACCTTTATAGGATTTTTTGTAGTAAGTCTGTCTGTCAAAAACCTACTTTCTCATAAACGCGCTCACGTATCGCGCGCTGACGTATCGAGTTGAAATTTGTCACATGCCAGGGTCCCTTGGCGGTGTAAAAAATTTAACTTTCTAAGTCATTGCAGTCGAAAAATACGGCTATTTACGTCACATACTTCGTTTCTCGCAAACTCATTTATGAAAACCTTTTGGGTACTTCCCGTTGGTCTAGAATCAAGAAGCAAGATCTCACAATACAATCAAGTGAAAAAATTCGTAAATTGTTGATATGTAATTATATCACACGAAAAAATATTTTTGTGATTTTTCCAAAGTCTTGGAATTCCCACGACCGATATTTTGTCAGTAACAGGCAAATATAGTTGGGATTCTTGATTCTTGGGATGGGTGAGAAATCTATACGAAACTATTTGATCAAATTAATACAGGAGATACAGAACGAATATATTTCGATATGAAAATGTGGTCTCTGAAGTCAACTTTTACTGTTAGTGAATATTTTGCTAGTGAATATTTTGTTAGTGGTGTTGATGTGAACTGCTGTGCCAGCGTCGCCGACTGGGAGTATGGACAGAGATGCAAACGTCAACTATTCGCGCGTTTGGGCGCATGTGAATTCAAAAGGTACTCGACATCGTGCTCATCAACAGGGGTTCGGCTTTAATGTGCGAGCCGGCACTCTCGGTGACAGGTTGACTGGAACATACATTCCTCAAGTCCGTTTCAGTAGTCGAAGGTATCGGATCTTCGTGGAGCACAGGTTACTAGAACAACTTGAGGATGTACCTCTGATGGATGGACACAGGATGTGTTTCCATCAAGAGTGAGCACCAGCCCAGTTCACGCATCGGTCACGATGGCCCGGAGGCCAGCTCACACGTGTGTGGATTTCTTTCTCTGAGGCGTATGAAACAGCTCGTATATGAAACTGTTGTGGAAACAGAAGACCTCTTCGCCGCTCGGGATTAGCCGAGCGGTCGGGGGCGCTGCAGTCAGACTGTGCGGCTGATCCCGGCGAAGGTTCGAGCCTCCCTCGGGCATATGTGTGTATGTGTCTTTGTTCTTAGGATCATTTAGGTTAAGTAGTGTGTAAGCTTAGGGACTGATGACCTCAGCAGTTAAGTCCCATAAGATTTCACAAAAGAAGACCTCTTCGCCAAAACTGCCGTCGCTCCTGGTACTATTACGGACATGCCAGGAATCTTCGGACGGTCACGACAGTCAATGTTCCGAGGACGTACTGCGTGCTTACTGACCAGAGGTCTCGCATTCGAGTTTTCTGTGAACGCCACGGCTGGTAACTAGCGTACTAAACTACATTCTGTGTAAATTGTCCCTACCACCAGGAATTGCGGCCAAGGATTATACACACATCAAAAGAAGTTTTGCATCATCTCGGTTCCAGAGCTCCGGAATCTGTACAGAAAATTGGAATAGAGATCAGCATAAACATCATTTCCGCTCTTTTTATTGCTCATGAAAACCACACATGGCATGTTGTACCACCATACAGCGAGACCTTCAGAGGTGGTGGTCCAGACTGCTGTACACACCGGTAACTCTAATACCCAGTAGCACGTCTTCTTGCATTGATGCATGCCTGTAATCGTCGTGGCATACTATCAACAAGTTCATCAAGGCACTATTGATCCAGATTGTCCCACTCCTCAACGGCGATTTGGCGTAGATACTTCAGATCGGCTGGAGGGTCACGTCGTCCATAAACAGCCCTTTTCAATCTATCCCAGGCGTGTTCGATAGGGTTCATGTATGGAAAACGTGCTGGCCACTAGTCGAGCGACGTCGTTATCCTGAAGGAAGTCATTCACAAGCTTTGTACGATGGGAGCGCGAACTGTCGTCCATGAAGACGAATACCTCGCCAATATACTGCCGATATGGTTGCGCTATCTGTCCGAGGATGGCATTCACGTATCGTACAGCCGTTATGGCGCCTTGGATGACCACCAGCAGCGTACGTCAGCCCCACATAATGTCACCCCCAAAACAGAGAACCTCCATCTAGCTGCACTCGCTGGACAGTGTGCCCCAGGCGTTCAACCTCACCGGGTTCCCTCCAAACACGTCTCCGGCGATTGTCTGGTTCAAGGCATATGCGAACCCATCGGTGAAGAGAACGTAATGCCAATTCTGAGCGGTCCATTCGGCATGTAGTTGGGCCCATCTGTGACGCGCTGCATGGTGTCGTGGTTGCAAAGTTTGACATCGTCATGGACGTCGGGAGTGAAGTTGCGCATCATGCAGCCTATTGCCTCAGTTTGAGTCTTAATACGACGTCATGTGGCTGCACGAAAAGCATTATTCAACATGGTGGCGTTGCTGTCAGGGTTCCTCCGAGCCATAAATCGTAGGTAGCGGTCATCCACTGCAATAGTAGCCCTTGGGCGGCCTGAGTTAGGCATGTCATCGACAACTCCTGTCTCTCTGTATCTCCTCCATGTCCGCTTTGGTTGACTCCGAGACGCCTGGATACTTCCCTTGTTGAGAGCCCTTCCTGGCACAAAGTAATAATTCGGACGCGATCGAACCGCGGTATTGACCGCCGAGGCATGATTGAACTACAGACAACAAGAGCAATGTACCTCCTTCCACGTAGAATGACCGGAACTGACCAGCTGTCGGACCCCCTCCGTCTAATAGGCGCTGTTCATGCATGGTTGTTCACATCTTTGGGCGGGTTTATTCACATCTCTGAACAGTCAAAGGGACTGTGTCTGTGATACAATACCCACAGTCAACGTGTATCTTCAGGGTTTCTGGGAACTGGGGTGATGGAAAACTTTTTTTGATTTGTGTGTATAACATAACTAAATTTATTTGGTTTGATGTTCTCCACCTCCTGTCTTAATTTCAACGAACACCTACGGAACACCCTGTATACACAATCGTACGGAACACTTGGTGCGCCAGTCCTACTTGCACTGATACAGTTTTTATTGCATTTCTAAGTCGGTACATTTGAGATATCTAGTAGCATGTGAGCAATGGTACAAATATTTACCGATGGCCTTTGAGGCTCTCGTCCTTAGAACTCTTTTTGCTCAGCTATCATTTGTCACTTATGGGTTCACTCTTCCGTTGTAAACGACAGGAGGTCAGGTCACAGTAACATTTCTTACATTATAGAATATAAAACTACAAAAAGAGCGAATACGTCCCTACTTTAAAAAAAAACTTCGGTTTTATGCTTGTACTCATTTTTTCACCCGCAACCACAACCACTCACACAGTCCTGTGGGACGTAGGTGCTTCTTCCCACATAGTGATACGTGTGCGAAGTTTGCCTGAAATCAATGCAGTGGCTTAGGAGACGTGTGTACAAATGTACTGCTCAAAACATGTAGGCACACAATGGTTTTTATAAATACAGGATTACTGTAAGTGAGGTTATTTCATAAATTCACTATAGCTATATTGACATTTTGTCAAATAACTCAACACTCATATAGAAAATACCGTACTTCAGATTTCTGGCTCGAGAGCGCAGTAGTGAGCAGTTAGTAAAGATGGCGGCAGGCACCGAGAAAGCTTGTGTTCTCTTTGAAATGCCACCGACATAACCCCATGAGATATCTGTGTGTTTGGTTATGTGGCAGATTTATCATTTACGCCTCCCCTACCAACAAACCTATCAGAACTGCGAGCTCGTATCAACAGTGCTTTTGAATAGATGATAGGGACGGGCTGCGCCTAACGTGGGAAAAACTTTATAATCGACTTGGTATCTGTAGAATCAGTAGGGGGGCACATATGCAGCAGTTGTTAGATGTGTGTGTCCAACGCCTTGGGATAGTATGTCAAATAATAGCTACACCAAATCACCAAATCTGTGAAACTGGATAATAAAAAAATAATAATAAAAAATAAAAAGTTCAAATGGCTCTGAGCACTATGGGACTTAACATCTACTTAAACCTAACTAACCTAAGGACATCATACACATCAATGCCCGAGGTAGGATTCGAACCTGCGACCGTAGCAGTCGCGCGGTTCCTGACTGAAGCGCCTAGAACCGCTCGGCCACTGCGGCCGGCTGAAACTGGATCCGTCATTTATAATAACCCTGTATACAGATTGACAGATTTGCTCCAGGTCTGATACAACTTAAAACCACCCATCTTCCAAATGTTGCTTACAGGGGTGGTTACGAAATATTGTACAATGGGAGGAAAAACACGGTGTGTGTGTGTGTGTGTGTGTGTGTGAGAGAGAGAGAGAGAGAGAGAGAGAGAGAGAGAGAGAGAGAGAGAGAGAGAGAGCACCTGTCGCTGCCGTAACATGTTGCCCAGTTACGGCAGAGAAAATTTACGAAGTGTGGAATGCAGCTTTCTTCTTAGAACTGGCTGTACCCCTGATGTGGCAGTATGATCCGTAATTTACATCGGCAATAAATAACAGAACAAGCCCACTGAAACTTTTTAAATCTCGACGTGACTGATTCAGTATTGCTTCGCGATGAACGAGCCATTGTTCCATTGTTTTCAGCGGAGGATATATTAGCTGTATCCTCAGTCTGCATTGTAGATTGATATTCTTTCTTCTGTTATTGAGTTACAGATACACTTCCGTCACATCGTAGAGGAACAAACGGTTGGTGATGTCTTCGTTATTGTTCGAACAAAACGCTTCTTGTTCACCTGTTCGACCACGTTGAGGCGTAAGACAGTGACAAATCAGAAAGTAAGATACACTATGTGCCGCTTTGTATCTTCGATACACGCGCCTGAAAGTTCTCTCGCCGATAGCAGAGGAATAGAGTATGGGTGGAAGGTGAGAACTGTGGCTATTACGAAACCAAATTCTTTTCAATGTCAAAACCAACATACAATGGTTCGTCGGTGGTTTATAACAGTAATTTCATATCATCATTATCACCATCATCGCCCATAATTATCCATGGATATTTGTTTCAACTTTGTGCTCAATCACATCGTTGTATGGAGAGCCACTGATTCCATAAGACCTCATCGGGAGAATGAGAAATTCAGAACTGGGAGAGGAGTCAATCCTGAAGACTCGGTATCATAAAATCTCAGCAGCCACAGACAAAGTTTTGGCGCAGATTTACCCAACGAGGTTTCGCAAGAACTACGTTGTATTTGGTTATCAGTGTTAGCATTCAACCGCGATTCTTTTACATATATTTTAACAACGCGTTTCAATAGACAATGCTCTCATCATCAGGTTGTAAAGTCTATGTCATGATGGTATTTTGTCTTTTTAATCCGTTTAATTGCATGACATAGACTTTACAACCTGATGATGAGAGCATTTTCTCTTGAAACGCGTTGTTAAAATATATGTATAAGAATCGCGGTTGAATGCTAACAGTGACAACCAGTATAACGACAACTGCTACCTCGACTCCATAATGGATTATATTAAATACGTTGTATTTATTTCAAGGGTACCCGTTTTGGCTCCTCTAACCGATTGCTACAGTTCTATGGTGCAGGGATTTTAATGTGGACCAGGACTGCAGGCATGTACCTGCAAACACACAAATTATTAATTACCTACTTTTATACCTCTTCCTCGTATATACAATTTTGAGTTATTCCTCCCTACTGCTGCGTCTTTTATGACACCATCGGAGGCGGACTGCGCAGTGATGGGGTGTGACATGAAGCCTGAAGAGCGACCGAATTAAAATCTGATGTAGTGGATACTGCACGTCTCAGGACTTTATTCTTCCAACCATAAGTCTTCACTAGGAGCAAACTGGCTGCTGTTACCAATGCACGCAACAAATTACAGTCGCTTGCAGTGTTGGAATATTGCGGCTTACCGGCACAATCTGTTATCCGGCGCTGCAGTTTTCTCGTTTAACTAACGCAGCAGGCGATATAGCATTCTATTCTAGAATGTTTCTCCTTGAAATCTTGTTTACCGAAAGTTGTGCATCTCTCATATTTCGTAAATATCTCTGTTTTTCTGTAAGGGATATACACCGAGGTGACAAAAGTCTTGGGATATCGATATGCTCGTATAGGGATGGCGGTAGTATCGCGTACACAAGCTATAAAAGGGCAGTGCATTGCCGGCCAGAGTGGCCGAGCGGTTCTAGGCGTTTCAGTCTGGAACCGCGCGACCGCTACGGTCGCAGGTTCGAATCCTGCCTCGGGCGTGGTTAGTCAGGTTAAGTAGTTCTAAGTTCTAGGGGACTGATGACCTCAGAAGTTAAGTCCCACTGTGCTCAGAGCCATTTGAACCATTTTTGAGCAGTGCATTGACGGAGCTGTCATGTGTGATCAGTTGATTCTTGTGAAAAGGTTTCCGACGTGATTATGGCCGTACTATGGGAATTCACAAGACTCTGAACGCGGAATGGCAGTTGGAGCTAGACGCATTGGGCATTCCAATTCGGAAGTTGTTAGGAAATTCAATATTCCGAGATCTACAGCGTCAAGAATGTGCTGAGAATACCAAATTCCAGGTATTGTCTCTCAGAACGGACAATGCAGTGGCAGACAGGCTTCGCTTAACGAATGAGAGGAGGTTGTCGGACCTCTCTGACGAGAGCAGCGTTGTCAGTGCTAACAGACAAGCAATACTGCGTGAAATAACCGCAGAAATCAATGTGGGACGTACAGTAACGTATGTGTTAGCATAATGTGGCGAAATTTGGGCGTTAATGCGCTGTGGTAGCAAACGAGCGATGCGAGTGCCTTTCCTAACAGCACGTCATGGCTTGCAGCAGAGCGCCTGCGCTCGTGACCATATGGGTTGGACCCTAGACAACTGAAAAATCATGGCCTTGTCAAATGAGTCCCGATTTCAGCTGGTAAGAGTCGATGGTAAGCTTCTAGTATGACCTAGGCCCCACGAAGCCATGGACACAAGTTGTCAACAGGGCACTGTGCTAGTTGTTGGTGGCTCCATAACGGTGTGGACTATGTTTACATTGAATGGACTGGCTCCTCAATTCCAACTAAACCCATCATTGTCTGGAAGCGGTTACGTTTGGCTACTTTGAGACATCTGCAGCCAATCATGGGCTTCAGATTCTCAAACAACGATGGAATATTTACTCATGAATGTGCACCATGTCACCGGACCACAGTTGTTCTTATTGATTTGATGAACATTGTGGACAATTCGAGCAATCATTTGGCCACCCAGATTGCCAGACATGAATCCCAACCAATATTTATGGGACGTAGTTGAGAGCTAAGCTCCTGTACAAAATCCTGTACTAGCAACACTTTCGCATTAATGGACGCTTATAGAAGCAATATGGCTCAATGTTTCTGCAGGGGACTTACGACTTGTTTAGTCCATACAACGTCAAGTTGCTGCACTTCAACAGGCACAAAGAGGTCCGACACGATATTAGTTTTATCACTTCAGTATGTCTTGTGTAGAAGATCGGGTGTAGTACGCTACACGAAGACTTACCCTAAATTAAGTTTTTCAGATCGCATCTCCTCACTTTATGTCACGCAACTCGTCCTCTGGGACGACGGTGTATATTAGTGGAAAACACTATTATTGCACCCTGGAGTGTCGGCGCCTCGGTTGGCGTATCGTTAAGCAGCGCATAATCGGAGTTGTTTCACACAACGGCCATATGCAATAATATCGTGGTTGAGTGGTACTTGTCACTGACACTACTGAAAGGGTAAGCGTATCAACTGCTCGTCCGCTATGATCAGGGGTAATTTCGTTTCTAGCTGTAATTTCTGAACCTTAAACAGCTGCATGTTATTTCACAGTTTTTTTACGTTATTGTCTACTATTGTCCTACACCGCGCCCCTTCGTTCTGACGACGTAAAACATGGTGGTAAGTTGTTCAATTTCTGGCGGTTACATCTCTGTGGTATTCGATCTCTTAGGACCTGACATCCAATGACCACTTGTTTCCCGATGGCCCTGTCTTACAAAGGGTGCACCAATGCTAAAAATTTTAGTACTGTAGCCGTGAGACCAGCAATGGCAGCTTTTCTGATGAGGCGAAGCCAGCATGAATCTATATGCCCTTGCCAGCAACAATGATACACAACTTAAACCTCAAGATCAACATCTTAGACAATTCTTTGGAAGGACCATCCAGCCTAAAGCAATTAACTGCATTGTGTTTATCGACCTCGTCCTATATCAAAGCTGCTATCCCAATAATATTACTCAAAACAACGGATTTCTCATCTAAGTCGCCAGCCGGTGTGGCCGAGCGGTTCTGGGCGCTTCAATCTGGAACCGCGCGACCGCTACGGTCGCAGGTTCGAATCCTGCCTCGGGCATGGGTGTGTGTGATGTACTTAGGTTAGTTAGGTCTAAGTAGTCCTAAGTCCTAGGGGACTGATGTCCTCAGATGTCAAGTCCCATAGTGCTCAGAGCCATTTTTTAAACTCTTCGAAGTCAGTTAAAGTTTCGAGTTCCGGACTCTGTTTTCATGGTTAATGCGCCCTCACAGCACGGTGCCTTTCAGCCTTTATCGCCTCGTCTTTTAGAAGTGTTCATTTGCCCTTTTTTATTCTCATCATACTCTGAAAGAGATTCTGGTAATGCCGCACAGCTACCGATGGGGAAAAGACGGAAACAGAATTTGGTTTTCCGATGAGTCTTGGAAATAGGAACGCCTTGCTTTTTATCCAGGTTTTGGTACATGATGTCTTGCACCAAGAGCAGATACCTTTGCCAGTTTTATAGATTATAAAAAGTATTTGACAATTTTAAAGGTTGCATCCTTACTGCCATCAATAAAACTGAAATCTGCAATTGAATCAAACAGCTTACATCAAGGTTGGAGATCCGACTTAAGACGAAAATTCTAAAAGCTGTCAGGCAAGGACGTATGTTATAACGAAGACTTATCAACTCATGTTCCAAAGCTTTTTTCGAGAAGCACTGAATGGTTCGGCAAAAATGAATCAAGATAAATGGTACATCTTTAAACTTCAATTATGCAAATGACACAGTATTATTCCTTGATGCTTAAGATTTTCAGTGCAGAATTAGCATTTCTAGTGCAGTGTGCACTTCAAATCAAATTGTAAAAACAAACAAAAGGTGGGTGCGATACTGCAGTGCCTGTGTTCTTGCGAAGTACGATGCTATTTTCCCTCTAAAAGCTGCTTGTCCGAAGGGACACTGCGTCGTACTACTCAGCACAGACACTGCAGTATCATGTGTATCTGCCGATACCAGGCAGCGACTTTCCATTAAAATGTGTGTCGCCCCTTCTGCACGGGAATTACATTACGTATACGAGTGCAGTTTCTGACGCATGAACGACGGCATATGGAAGTGTTGAGCTGGATATGAATGGTGCACGGGTAACCAAAGTCGTTAAGGCGACCTCTCGCAATGAGCGGGAAATCCGGGTTCGAATCCCGGTCAGGCACAAATTTTCATTGCCGTTATTCCATTATACGTCTGATAGTTGTCCGTGTGATTATTAGCAAGTATGTAACAGGCAACGCCACTGCGGCGTTTAGCAACTGGAGGAAGAGAGGTGAACCACAATCAACACTGCACTAGCAGTATTTAAAAGACTCTGACATCTCACACGTAACCCTCATCTTCAGTTTACCACATTTTTGTGTACTGCGATGCGTGAATTGTATTTCTGTATGGAGAAGAAACTTCTACAGCTAAACTTTCATCCACCAACGTACCGAAAACGTTTGGAAAGTGGATGTGCCGCCGGCTGAGAACGTGACCAGTTTACAAGTATTTTACCAGGCTAATAAAATACGACACTGCAGTGCCTGTGTTATTCTGAATACGATGCGAAGTTCCTTTGGAGAAGAAGGCATATACTGCAGTATCTTATTCATCCGTCGTCACCGGGCAACGACTTTCAAGTAAAATGTCTCACATGTAAAAATGGCTCTGAGCACTGCGGGACTTAACATCTGAGGTCATCAGTCCCCTAGAACTTAGAACTACTTAAACCTAACTAACCTAAGGACATCAGTTCCAGACTGTAGCGTCTAGAACCGCACGGCCACTCCGGCCGGCTGTCTCACATGTAAGGGAATATACATAATGCATGTACGAGTACCAGTTGTAGAGGCATGGTAGACGAAATACGTAATTTTGGGTTTGGCCGTGAGTCGCGCACGGATAGCCAAATTGTAAGGCGACCGCTCGCGATAAGCGGGAAATACGGGTTCGAGCCACGGTTCGGCACAAATTTTCATTGCCGTTCCATTCTACAGCTGATGGTTATGCATATTCGCAATTGCGAATACATTTAATATGCTAATAAAAATCTTGCAACCATAATCACCATCAGAAGCTGGAAAGCAGCGGATTTTGGACAGAAAGCAAATAGTACAGCTTCATAGAAGTCATCACTGAAGGAGGAAGAGGGGGGGGAGGCAGAGGGGGCGGGGAGGCAGAGGGGCGGAGGCAGAGGGGGCGGGGAGGCAGAGGGGCGGAGGCAGAGGGGCGGAGGCAGAGGGGCGGAGGCAGAGGGGCGGAGGCAGAGGGGCGGAGGCAGAGGGGCGGAGGCAGAGGGGCGGAGGCAGAGGGGCGGAGGCAGAGGGGCGGAGGCAGAGGGGGGGAGGCAGAGGGGGGGAGGCAGAGGGGGGGAGGCAGAGGGGGGGAGGCAGAGGGGGGGAGGCAGAGGGGAGGGGAGGGGAGGCAGAGGGGGGGGAGGCAGAGGGGAGGGGAGGGGAGGCAGAGGGGAGGGGAGGCAGAGGGGAGGGGAGGCAGAGGGGAGGGGAGGGGAGGCAGAGGGGAGGGGAGGGGAGGCAGAGGGGAGGGGAGGGGAGGCAGAGGGGAGGGGAGGGGAGGCAGAGGGGAGGGGAGGCAGAGGGGAGGGGAGGCAGAGGGGAGGGGAGGCAGAGGGGAGGGGAGGCAGAGGGGAGGGGAGGCAGAGGGGAGGGGAGGCAGAGGGGAGGGGAGGCAGAGGGGAGGGGAGGCAGAGGGGAGGGGAGGCAGAGGGGAGGGGAGGCAGAGGGGAGGGGAGGCAGAGGGGAGGGGAGGCAGAGGGGAGGGGAGGCAGAGGGGAGGGGAGGCAGAGGGGAGGGGAGGCAGAGGGGAGGGGAGGCAGAGGGGAGGGGAGGCAGAGGTGGGAGGCTGAGGGGGGAGGCAGAGGTGGGAGGCTGAGGGGGGAGGCAGAGGGGGGAGGCAGAGGGGGGAGGCAGAGGGGGGAGGCAGAGGGGGGAGGCAGAGGGGGGAGGCAGAGGGGGGAGGCAGAGGGGGGAGGCAGAGGGGGGAGGCAGAGGGGGGAGGGAGAGGGGAGGGTCAGAGGGGGGGCAGAGGGAGAGGGAGGCAGAGGGGGGGAGGCAGAGGGGGGAGGCAGAGGGGGGAGGCAGAGGGTGGGGAGGCAGAGGGTAGGGAGGCAGAGGGTAGGGAGGCAGAGGGGGGGAGGCAGAGGGGGGGAGGCAGAGGGGGGGAGGCAGAGGGGGGGAGGCAGAGGGGGGAGGCAGAGGGGGGAGGCAGAGGGGGGGAGGCAGAGGGGGGAGGCAGAGGGGGGAGGCAGAGGGGGACAGAGGGAGAGGGGAGGGTCAGAGGGGGGGGAGAGGGAGAGGGAGAGGAGGAATATCTGAACCTGGTTGCAGGAGAGTCCCTGGACACAGAATCTCCACGAGTGGTTCGACATGTAAGACATCTACACATAGTTTAGAACAGTTGTGAATTGCTGGGAATACTACATGATCGTCGCCAGCACTCTTGACAGACGACGCTTAAAGAACTAGTGTTACGTCAACGAGTGTGACACTTTTTTACATAGGCCATTTTCCAAGAACAAATTTTTCGGACGATCCGTCTCGGTTTGTCTGAAGTACTTCACACGGCATCAGACGCTACTGCACGGCCCCCCTTTCGTCGTATGCTTCACGCTTTTAATATTAATCGGAGAGGCGGACAGACGCCCTGTTTCTGCGAGCAGCCGGCTTCAAGCAGGATCCCACTAACGAGACAGCTGCGCAGCCCAGATTAACTGGTCGGCCGCGCCGTGTAAGCGGTCAGCCTTTTTCAGCAGCGGAATTCGAGCGGCGCTCCGTCGGACCAGTCAACACGGAATTTCACTTAGGTCCATTTACGCGTCCCACTAGTAATAAAGACTTCAGCGGCCCATGACACATGAACGTTCCCGACCGCAACTTATCCACTGGCCCCATGAAACGCTTCAATTCTGGATCGTCGTTTCTATAGAACACACTGATCTGGCATTCAACAAACTTGTTCGAAGTAATAAAGAAAATACCATTTTAGTTTTGAGTTTTTGCCATTTTTGTAGTCGAATGAGCACGGCCCACAGCTGACATCTTGATTTGTATGATGTAAAGAAATTCCGCCATTCTGCTTCCATAACTTTGTATTTTGCACATAGGTTATGCAGTATTATAACTGTATTTCCCACGTACAAGATAAAGCTTTGATTTTACAAGCCATGTAAAGACATCAAGTCAGAGGAAAGTTCCACCGACAACTGTGGAATCAATATAAGCGTCTAGCTCATCACTTGAGGCGTTTCTCTTATTTAATGTGACTGGATAGACGCCATCTAACTGCTAACCGCCCAAACTCCCGTTCCTCGACGCTTCAATCAATCCTAAGTTCTGGCTTAGGTGAAACGTCCATCAAACAGAGGCCTAATACACCAACTCCTCGAAACTGCGCAACTGATAACTGTTTAAATGTCTGTTTAGGCCTAAAATGTTCAGTGCCTACTTACAACACAAGACTCCTCCGTATATGTATATAAATCTTTGACGTCACGCGCAATATCGATACCCGCATGATCGGCTATCGACTTTGTGACAAGGAAGGACATGAATGTAAAAATTTTTGTTTATTTATAGACGCAAACACATTCTTATGACACAGTCTTAACTCGTTTCGGCCATACAATGACCATCTTCAGATTCTATATCAATACAAAAGAAAATTTATATTACAACCTAAAAATAAGTGCAATATTTAACAAGGCTTATTAGTAATCTAACTGAATTTATGCGAAATACATATAGTCCATACCTGAAGGCAGCATACACTGAACACAAGTTCATGCGTTGTCAAACTAGCTATAAAATGTAAAACACCGGTCTTATATAGGTATAAAAATTTGTTAGATTATGTTCCCCCTCTTCGCGCTAGATGCGCGCGTCCTCTATAAGGTATTCTTCATTTTTCAAGAGCCTAAAATATGACAAATTTACTATTAATATTTAGGTCAAATGTATATAAAGTTTAAAATTGCGGAACAGATCGTTAAATCAGTGAAACAACATTTCAGAACAAGGAGAAAACATTGCTATAGATGAAAATAGTATAGCACTTGTAGAGTGTATTTCTGACGGCCGATGGCGCTGTGGATTTCCGGCTATTGCCTGTTTATGCCGTTGTCCATTCGTACAGCAGGGATGACACGGACAGGACGACGAGTGTAGTGCTCTGCTGCAGGTGGATGGCACGCTCCTTCGCCTTAAAGGCCTAATGGACTGGGCAGGCCAGTTCATTTTAGGGCTGTTATCGTCCACAAACCATTGCCTCACAGACGCTGCTTTATGACAGGGTGCGCTGTAGTGCAGAAACAATCATCCCATCCAAACTGTTCGCTTACAGTATGCAATACACAATGCGCTTGAAGCGCAGTAAGGGGCCACACCACGGTGACGAAAAAAACCTCTGCCAGCACTGCATTTGACAATTGGCACCACACATGATGACATCTAAGGTGCTCCAGGGATTCGCCAAACCCAAACCCTTCCATCGGAATGCATCACTCAGTGTCCGTTTCTCCTCGAGCGTCGGTGACCACTGCGTGCAAAATGTGTGGCTTGGAGGAGCTGCTCGACATTGTAATCTTCTAACTTCCTACTCACAGTCATTGTCCTAGGTGACGTCTGCCATGTCTTGGTTTAGCTGTGGTTGTTCATCCGCATTTTCACTTTATAGTAACATCACTTTAGAGTAACATCACTTTAGAGTAACATCACTTTAGAGTAACATCACTTTAGAGTAACATCACTTTAGAGTAACATCACTTTAGAGTAACATCACTTTAGAGTAACATCACTTTAGAGTAACATCACTTTAGAGTAACATCAGTTGGGTAGCTTTAGGAGGATTGAAACGTCCCTGATTCATTTCTTACTCAGGAGACATCTAATGAGTAGTCGACGTTCGAAGTCACTGAGCTCTTCTGAGCAACCCATTCTGCCGTTAAGGCTTCTCTCACTGACAACACAATACTCCGGCCTCCTTTTACACTGACGGGACCGCCTCTAGACATCTAGGGGTCACTTCCACATTACATAGGGGTATTCAGATGCTTTTCATCACAGAGTGTATGCTCTTCAGACATGTGTGCTGGATATCTAATTTAGTATTCACCTCCGATTTTGAAGCGATGTCCGCTGTCGCAATAGGTAGCGTGTAGTCAGAACTTTGTTATTCTTTCAGTTTTGACGCTACGTTCACTGTTACGTAGAACGTCCTAGACGGCATTTAGCAATGTTTTAATTAACGGTTTAGAAGTTTGACTGGAAAAATGAAGAAACAAAACCATTCACACTGAAATAATTCCTTATTTCATTCCTGTTTGACAGGTTAAAAAAAAAGGAAGTTTTACATTACTGTTATATACACCGCCCGTCCATTAAGCTGAGAGACTGCTTTCAATCCTGACGTATAAGCGATGCCAGCGCAGTAACTACGGTGGCAGCTTGAACACTTGAACAAACAATTGTAAACAACAGACGCGCGTTAGACCCGTCAGTTGCTAGCAGGCAGCGGCCATAGTGTCATCGTCGTCATGTGACAAATCGCAGTGGAGCAACGAGCAGTAATTCGAGTTCACATTTTACTAGGTAAAACGGCTACGGAGAAATCTGAGTTCATGAGAAAGGCATACGACGATAACTGTTTACGTAGCGCAGGTATCGCTCGAGAGTCAGGGGTCAGGACGTCAGCGTCCTTTCCTTCTCTCCTAGAATTTTACTTTTAGGCTTCTTCGAATTCTTGCGTGTTTTCAGTCCTTTCTCATCCCCAGTCATCACTGTGGGACTTTCTAGAGTTTTTTCTATTTCTTCTCCAGTCTTCAACAGTTGTTATACCAACCCCTGCCTCACCTGCAACGTTTTGAAGAGATTCGTCTGTATCCAACCTTTCCACCACTTTCAGTTTTCCACTAAGGACAGCATTACTTGTTTACGTTCAGTTGATGCCATAATTTAGTTTTACACACTTTAAAGAAAAAAGAACACTGTCGCTTACTTATAAAACGAATGTGTGCGCAGTGGCATTTAGTCATAAAGTTTAAAACAAGTTATTTCATATTAAACTGCTCCAACCACCGCACCTATCAATAGTCAACTGCCTACTAATCCGTATCCCAGACGGTGAGTCCCATAAACGATCACAGGAAGTGTGATGTTCGGACTAAGGGGCGAGTCGGACCATCCGAGGTCGGATTCGTGAGGAGATCTAAGAATACCTACCTTGCAAATTTTCTTGCTCTTCGCTTCTGCACTGCCCCAAACGATAGTCATATAATGTACTTTTTGTTCCACAGATGCATCATGAGGGAAATCTCAAGGTCACGTTTACAAACAAATATATAGTACACATTTATACAGACAGACGCTAAGATCCCTACCACAGATTCTATCTATAAGGTTCTTCAGGAATGAAGAATAAATCAAAAAATTTGAAACATTTTCATTCAAGAGATAGTGATAAACTTGTCACAAAACTTGTAAATATACAATATACTGGGGCGCATATGAAGGCGATAACAATGCGTGGTGAATCTTTACATGTTTGGGGATTGACGGCTGGATTAAAGGCGGACTGACAATTACATTGTCGACCAGGATTCGATCCCACATTCTTCTGATGTGCA